>NW_026067899.1:2448235-2458634 GCF_014885135.2 Alexandromys fortis
AAAAAAAAAAAAAAAAAAAAAAAAAAAAAAAAAAAAAACTGTTGGGTTTATCGACTGCTCCTAATTTTCTGATTGGACACTTAGCCTTTATAAATTTCTTTATTTGTCAGACATGCTTCAATAATGTTGTTTTTTTTTCTCCCAAAGGAAACTTTTAAAGTCAGACATTCTTCTTTTAAAATTGTCTAGATATTTTTATTTCCTTGGACATCTGATATTAGGATCATAATAACTGCTATTGGTGATTTGTGTGTGTGTGTGTGCATATAATTGATTGGCAAATGTTTCTCAACAGTTGGAATTATCTAAATCGCCTCCTTTCCTTCTGGTCAGGCTGAATAAAAAGTGAGACTCTGCGGCCAGTATGGAGGAGCTGGCATCGCAGGAAAACTGCAGTGGCGAACTGTTTGCTCCGAAAGGTGAAAGCTACGGGGTTATTTTAGTCCAGATGTCCCAATCCTGCTTCTTATTTCACAGCAAATAGAGGATTGAATGGATCTCAAGCCGTAGATATTTCTCCAGCCTATTTTTAAACACACACTGGCTCTTTCCCAGAAAGAGGAGAAACAAAAACCCACTGGCAGGCAAGCTTTACCTTTTCCACTGAATTTCCACAGGAGAGAGAGAGGGAAAAAACCCTCTGGAAACCCAGAACAGATGGAGCATCATGAAGAACAAGGAGGAAGAGGAATTTAACAAAGTACTTAGGAGAAAACAAAACACTCAAAAAGACTTGCCTTTAAAAAACTCAGTCGACGGGAGACAAAGTATCCGATGGAGTAAATATTTGCCTTTCTTTGAAGAAACTGGGTATGATAAAAACAATCATATTAACTTGTTCTCCAGGCTGCTCTGTCAGGCGTGGATCCTAAGGATTTCCAGTCTGAATTGGGCAACTCGGGTAAGGCTTAGAGAACGGATAAAAATGTTACTCATTACCATGTATTCTCTTTCTCCTAGCCATGAAACCATTCTTTAGATATCAGAAAAGTTAAATTTAGAAGTCTAAACGCCGGGTGGGGATGCAAAGAGCTAAGCAGATCCCACGTTCAGAAGCCATGCTGTTCTCAGACTGGGATAAGAAAGCCACCTCACCATGATGTCGCAACAGGTGTAACATGGGAGCTGGCCTCTGCAGGGGTGGAGGGCTCTGAGCGCTGGGGCTACTCCTCAGGTCCCTGTGACTTCCAGGCTGCACCCTTGCTACCAGGTGAGCTGTGACCTCAAGCACGTGATGCTGCAGCCAGTGAAATGGCCTGGAAAAACTGACACGCTCAGAAAAAACAACAAACAAACAAAAAAACACTGGAAGGGAGAGTCTCCGTCTCAACAGGGACCTTTGCCAAGTAGAGAGTTTGTTTGTTGCAGCTTTTGTTTTTATGTCTTAAGTGACAAACCCTTCTTGAGTTTCCAAAGAAAAGAGAGAGATAAGCTTCCATTTTTATATCAATGAAGGTGTCAGGCTGCAAGGGACCCAAACACCTTCTCAAGAATAAAACAGAGAGGAAACAGAACAAGCTAGCCCACGGAAAGAAGTCCTGCAAAACACCGTGAGAGCAGAACCTCCCTTGGAGGGAAGCTGGGGGTGTATTTCCTTGTCTGAAGACGTGAGGGGAGTAAAAAGGAGGGAAGGTTAACGTCTTGATGAGGCCAAATGAACACTGAGGCGAGCTTCAGTGTAATGAGACTGTCCTGTGGCCTCAGGTGGGTGACTAAGAGTGCCAGTCTTTTGATGCCTCCGGTCATTTACGAGCTTAAAGAAGCTGGCTGAAGTCTCAAGATGCTCTCAGAGTCACTTTCTTATGGCTCTTCATTTGTGATTTTCATTATGATTCTCTTTAGAATCATCAGATAGATGCCTCTGGCTCGTAGATGGGGGTAGGGGATTAAAAAGCCTGAGTGTGGTGTTGTAAAGAGTCCAGAGAGTTTGGAAACCATCCTGCCGGTGACTCTGAATGCATGGAATTGCGGAGTGATTGCAGAGATGATTATCTGAAGGCGGTGGTCAGGCCCAGTTGCAAATGACTGCCTGAGAGAAAATGAGGCTCGTGGGGGACCCCCGCAAGCTTCAGAAACCAGCCTGGTTTAATTACGTCAGTCACTAACGGAGCGCAGGTGACTTACTGGTTTCGATCATTTGGCAGACTTGCCTCCTTCAGGGATAGCCTGTGATTCAAGGCGCCAGGTCTGTTCGTGACGTGGATCTGATGTTCAGGACCTCAAAGGGGCTGCAACTGGCCCCTGGCCCTCAGGTCAGTGACCTCCTAAGGGAATTACTTCTTGTTGTCTAAAGAGGCACTCGGAAGGAAATGGCTTCTCCTTTCTGCCATTAGAAAAATAGATTATTTACTTATCTGCCTAGCTGTCTTTGTTATGTTAACAAGTATCTTCTTAGCAGCTATGTGCCAGGCACCGTGACAGATAAACTCTGGATGAAGCTGTCAAATAGGAACCTCGTGGAGTTTACATTCTAATATGAGTCCAATATAAGAACTTGAATATAGATGAATATCTAAGATCGTCAAATGAACCCTGGAGAAAATACATGGGGTGAGGTGGAAGTGGATAAAAGGTGGATAAAATACGTAAAAGTCACCTTAGTGGGTGCTCGGGTCTCACAGAGCCACATCCAGAAAAGGGGAAAGCTGGGTTGGGGAAGGAGGGCGAGTAACAGTAAAAAATACAGCGGTAAAGGGCAAAGCCGTGGAGCAGAGATTGAGGCACGCTCTGACATAGTCGGGGTGTGGCTGAGCCCAGGGAAAACTGATGTTGAGTGAGGGCAGAGGAACAAGAAAGTGACCTTTAATTCTGAGAGCACCAGGACATGACTGGGGCCTTTTAAAGAAGAGAGTAGTCCTGGCTGCAAATGGCTGTCTGCGAGAAAATGACGAGCCTCATTTTTGCCAGCTCACTTTTGACTGCTGTATGGAAGATGTGTTAGAAGGAGATAAATATGGAAGCAATGAGACCAACCAGGAAGTGATGGGAAGTGATAGTGGCTTGTACTATTTTTGCCACACGGGGAGGGGGTGACATAAGCTGATTTGAGGACTTGGTGGGCAAGTCTGGAGGACTTTCAGGTTCCCATGTCCTGGATTGAGGGATTAGAGACAGGAGGGCAGTGTCAAAGGCAGGGAGAGTTTATTAAAAGATACACTTCCAAGGGAGAAGAAAAAAAAGGTTCAGAAACTCCATGGTGATGCTGTGCAAAGAGTCGGGCGGTCATTCTTGGGCTTACTCACACATGCCCTGTTCCATGTAGTTCTACATACAACTTCATGCATTTTGGTTTCATGAGTATTAAATTTCCACCTAAAGGCGTGCATTACAGTATTACAATCAACCATAGGTCACCTTCAGACACCCTGGCGAGCCTCTGTGCTGATGGCAGGGGCTGTATTTAGCTGACAGCAAAGGGAGTGTGAGCTTTCTCCTTTGAAACTAGTTTTTTTCCTGTGCTAATTTTGCATCCTTTATGCAAGGCTCTCCAGACCGTATTATACCCGCTACTCTCTGGCCTCGGTGTGCTGTATTGCCCCTCCCTTAGACCTCAGACCTTCCCATTGCTTTCAATGTGGAAAGGAGCCGAGCGAGGTCTTCCAAATTTAGACTATATGAAGTCATGCAAACTCTTTTTTTTTTTTTTTTTTTTTTTTTGTGCTGAGTCCTTGCTTGATCGGCCTGAGAAATACATTACTTGAGGTTGCCAGCCTTGGAAGGAGCCTGGGCTATGTCATGTGACCACGTGCAAACGTCCCAGTCAATGGCCCCAGCTAAGGTCCAGTTGGCAGCAGCTTTAGCTACTAGACGTACGAGTGAAGCTGCCTTCCAGGTGATTCCAGCTGCCACTGTTCCGTCACCCTCCTCTCTGAGTCTTCTGCCTGAGTTACAGTTGTTAGCAACTCTGTTGAGCCCCTGACGGGAAGCGGTTTAAAGGAGAGAGGTTTCTATTGGCTTACAGGTCATCGTGGCAGGGAAAAGCATGGCGACAGGAACAGGAGGCAGCCCGTCAACCCTGTGAGCACGCGCGGTGGGAAGCATAAACTAGGAAGTCGAGCCAGACTTTTCAACCTTGAGGCCTCCACTTAGTGACCAGCTTCTTCCGGTGAAGTTCTACCACCTAAAGGTTCTCCTGATATGGTTGAGACCTTGGCGGGTGAGAGCCAAGGGGAGAAGTTTTATTAAGAGAAAGGGGGGGAAGTGAGAGCGGTTTCTGGGAACAGGAACGGTGGAAGAAGAGGAGAGGGAAGGAGAGGAGTGGAGAGACAGAGAGGGACAGAGACAGAGAAAGGAAGAGGAAGAAGTGGTAGAAATAGGCAGAGTTTCGCCTTTTAAAGGGACAGGGTACAGCTTGCCATGGCCGCAGGCGTGATGCTGGGGTGTCGTGCTCTGCAAGGTCCCCCCAAGGGGCGGGGCCAGGTGTGCAAGGATGCTATCATCCCCGGCCTTCTCAAACACCACCAGCTGGAGATAAGAATTCAAGCACAGGCACTTAAGGGACAGGTGTTTCACTTTCAAACCACAGCTTCCCCCTGGCTGAGGTCTGAGATGTGGAGCCCAGATAAATCCATACCGTGATGCCCTGTCTGGATTTCGGAACCACTAATATTTGAAATAGGTTGTCACACAGAAGAGGTAACTGGGGCAGTGGGAGAACATCTCCCAGGGAAGAAACAAAGAGTTATCATGAAATTTGAGGACTCGCTTCCGGAACACGTAATCACGTGCAGTATCTTAGTCACCTGGATTCGCAGACATTGAGGCGGGAGGGAGCTACCAAAAACTGCACGTGGATTCCCCTCGACTTCACAGGACTGAGAGAGATCACCCAGGAAGGGCAAGAGGTGGACCGAGAGGCTGGCTCAAGACCTTCTCTGAGAAAGTTCGGTATTTGGAGACAAGAAAAAGCAGAGGTAGAATAGAAGGGGAGGGGAGGAATGAAACCTCCATTGAAAGGTTAAAAAAAAAAAAAGATAAAGATAGCCATTGGGGTTGACAGGACAGAACACCCATGACCTTGAAAAGAACAATGTCAGTGGGGGTGGTTGGGACAGAAGCTTAACAGAGGCTGTGATCTCTCAGAGAAGCAAGAACTGTCCTTACCTCTGTCACCTCAGAAGTTGGGTTAGCCCTGCCACAGCTGCTGAGGTCCTAGTTTATCTGCTTAGAGAAACAAAGGCACCTGGGCTGAGTAAACAGGACACAGTTTTTTTGTTTTGATTTGGTTTGGTTTTTGGTTTTTTGAGACAGGGTTTCTCTGTGTAACCAGCCGCCCTGGCTGTCCTGGAACTCAATCTGTAGACCTTTGAGCTTCAAACTCAGCAATCTGCCTCTCTCCATTCGCCTAGTGCTGGGATTAAAGCGTTCACCACCACCCCCCAGCCCCTGCACACACAATTTTGACATCAGACTGAATTGGGTTGAAACAGCCCTGGTCAAAGTATTTAAATGTATTGAGTTTCTTTATCTACAAACCCTAGGGGAGTTTAAAATAAAAAATAAAAAAAAAAACCCTTTCTTCCCCAGATTCTGTAGCGGGGGGCTGAAAATTGATTTGCAAAAGGCGGACTTTGCAAATTTGCGGTACTTAGTTTGGGAGAGAAACTCAGAGATAGTAACTAGAGGAGTGGAAGGAATCAAGGCTCTTTTACAGCAGTAACAAAAGGCAGTGAATCTGTAGAGAAATAGCAAGGGCTTTTAGGGGTGGCAAACTGTGGGAGGTAAGTACATGGGGAGCAGGGAAGCTAGTGGAAAATAAGGGCTGTTTTAGTGAAGTTTGTTAAATTGATTCCTCTTGGTGATTCTGGAGTTACCTTGGGGTTGTCAGGGGAGACAGAATCACAAATGGAAATATGTCCTGCTTTTAGGAAAGTAGGGAGGAGGGCCTAGGAACTTTTGCCTGCGCCGTCCTCCATTGTTTTTTAAGTTAAAATAGGCCATATGTTGAAGCGATGTATTTTGGGATAGCACATTCTAATCCTCTACAAGGACCAGGACATTAACAGTCTGGGGATGGCGGAGTCGGTAGAATACTTTCCTTGCAAGCATGAAGACATGAGTTTGATCCCCCAGAAACCACATAAATAATAATAATAAACATGAGGGCCGGTGCATGCTACAAAGTCAGGGAGTGGGACAGACAAAGAGATGCTTGACAGCCCTGGCTTTAGTCAAGAAAAATCTGCAGAGGGGCCCCAAGTCCAAGAATCAGAGCCTCTCAAAGGCTGAGGTAGCTACAGAGCAAAAAGGAGGAAAAGAAACTGAAACGTGTCCATTTTGGCCTGAGGAGGTGCGGCTAGGGAAATAAGGCTGGTGGTGGACTGGGGAACAACAGGCACTCACAGATGTCTCTTGTAGCCAGTATCACCCTCATGAAGGGCCAGGAGAGGGAGGAGGGCACCATTGCAGAAAAACTCGTTTCTTCAGGACTGGGAATGAAATCTCTTTAGTTTGGGGAATTGGCATTGGCATTGTTAACCAGAAAGGGAAGCAGCTGATGTAACTGTGACTAAAGACTTGCTTGTAATCCCAAAGCCAGGGAGTTAGAGACGGGAGGATCCTTGTATTCTCTGGCCAGCCAACCCAGTGTACAGGCTGGGGAAAGACCTGTCTCAGAGATCCAGGACAGCCAGGGCTGCACAAAGAAACCCTGACTCAAACAAACACACACACAAAAAAAGGTGCACCGTTTCTGGGGAACAACACCTTAGGTTGTACTCTGTCCTTTACACGTGCACCTGCATGCGCGTGCACACACACACACACACACACACACACACACACACACAGAGTGATATATGTTTGTAATCTAACAAATAAAGCTTGCCTGAAGATCAGGTTGCAGAGCTAAGCCACTAGAGGCCAGGCAGTGGTGGCACACACCTTTAATCCCAGGACTCAGGAGATGGAGGCAGGCAGATCTCTGTGAGTTCAAGACCACCCTGGGCTACACGAAAATGATCCAGGCTAAAAGAAAAACAAGAGCTCATACAAAGGTGAAGGCAGCACTTGGGATCACATGCCATTAATCCCAGCACTAGGGAGGTGGAGACAGAAGTGATATGGCTGGGCAGGGAAAGGAATATAAGGTGGGAGGAGACAGGAGCTCAGTGCAATCTGAGACAGCAGCCTGAGCAACTGTTACTCTGAGGTTTCAGTTTAGGCAGTCAGTCTGAGGATGTGGTCTGAGCATTGGTAGAGCTAAGAACTCTAGTGGCTGGCCTCTCTGCTTCTCTGACCTCTCAGCTTTCACCCCTATATCTGACTCTGGGCTTTCATTATTAAGAACAATTAGAATTTGTGCTATACACACACAGACACACACACAGGAAGAGAGAGAGAGAAAGAGAGAGAGGGAGGAAGGAAGGATAGAGAGAGAGAGAAAGGAAGAAAGGAAGAAAGGAAGAAAGAAAGAAAGAAAGAAAGGAAGGAAGAAAGAAAGAAAGAAAGAAAAGAAAGAAAGAAAGAAAGAAAGAAAGAAAGAAAGAAAGAAAGAAAGAAAGAAAGAAAGAGAAAGAACAAGTATAATAGGTTGGATATGATGACAGAGAAGGAAGCCTGAACACTGCAGAGAAAGGCTTTGCAGGGAGGCGGGACTTTGTCTGCCACTCAAGTCGGTTTCCCGGGTGGACAAGCTGGGGAGGGGATTCCAAGCAGAGAAAATTCTCGTGTGAACGCCGAAGGCGGGAACTAAGGATGGCACATCCCAGAACGGTGAGTAGCTGGGCATTACTCCCGTGTAGCCGGTGAAGAACCGGCGCAGGAGGCGAGGGATGGGTCCAGAAGATGAGATGGAACCGGGGTGAACTCACTTCCTGCCGAGAGAGGAGTTTCAGTTTTGTCCTGAAGTGAGCAGGAGGCTGAATAGTTGTTGATAAGGAAGTGGTAAAAACTAGTCCTATACATGAAAGATAAATCGGGCGTTTTCTTAGCTTTGTGAAGTGCCTTGATTTTTGAAAGACAAAAATAATAAATAAAAAATAAAATGATGCTGTGCCGTGTTTTCCAGTCGCACCTAAGATGCTCTTGTTCCCTTGCTGGGAGACACTCATGAACCCACCCCATAGAATACACACCAGAAACAGCGCCCAGGTGGCATTTTTCCCACGGTTGCATGTGACCTGGGTTAACTATGAATGTGTCCTAACCCAAAACCTTAAACTTACTTAAAACATCGTGATTTATTTTACAATTTATTTGTTAACTTATTTTTGTAACTCAGCTGCACGGTGTTTGAGCAGGAACTGTGGGTGACAAAGTCGTGTTGAAGTGTCAGAGTTGTGGTCCTCTAGAAGGAATGATGTTAGCTTTTCCTGCACAGAGGAAAGAAAAATTTAGCTTTTCATTCTTTCTCTAGAAAGAATAGAGCAGGCCCTCCGATGTCTCTCTCTGGCCTCCATGTGCACAAATTTATACAATGCATACCCCACACTCCACACACATGCATACTCCATGCTCACACATGCATACCCCACGCTCACACATGCATACCCCACACTCCACACACATGCATACCCCACACTCCACACACATGTACCCCACACTCCACACACATGCATACCCCACGCTCACACATGCATACCCCACACTCCACACATGCATACACCACGCTCACACTCATGCATATATCACACTCACACATGTGCAGACTCCACACTCACACACATGCAAACTCCATACTTACACACATGCAGAGTCCACACTCACATACACACACACACTCCATACTCCACACGTATACCCCCCACATATGCATACCTTATGCTTACACACATGCAAACTCCACACTCATATACATGCATAGTCTATACTCACATACATGCATACGCCCTCACAAATCCCACACTCACACACATGTCTGCATACTACACACACACCACACACACACACCCCACACTCACACACGCATACTTCTCTCACACACATACATACTCCACACACACAGATGTATACCTCACTCACACACTTCCATACTCCACACACACATGTATACCCTACAGTCACACACATATATAGTCCACACTCACACAAAGCAGAAAAGAAGTCAGTGGAGATGTAGCTGGTAGTTATATGGTAATGACATTTAGCTCTTGTGTTTTTTTTTTTTTTTTTCGAGACAGGGTTTCTCCGTAGCTTTTTGGTTCTTGTCCCGGTACTAGCTCTTCTAGACCAGGCTGGCCTCGAACTCACAGAGATCCGCTTGCCTCTGCCTCCCGAGTGCTGGGATGAAAGGCGTGCGCCACCACCGCCCGTCTTCTTGTGATGTTTTTAAATATTAGCTTTATTGAGATCTGTTATGTCTTTGCTGCCTTCTTTCTTCCTCGTGCGGAATTCATTTTTGTCCCTAGTTTCCACCAGCAACTCTGTATCCTTCTTCTTAAAGAGCATTCTCAAACTCGAGTATGTTTTAAACACCACAAACCCTGGATAAGCTACTAGTGCTGCGGTCTCCTTTATTGGTGTCCCTAAATATGCCTGCAGCTTTGCAAACAGCCGTTTTATTAGCCCACCCCGGTTTCACAGTTTGAGCAGGCCATCTGTTGCCAGGGCCCTGACGGATGCAACAGTGTTCATATTAGCCATCCTCTCTGTTCATCACCTACACAACACAGCCCTTTGTGTGTACAAAGAAACCACAGGAATGAAGAGGATATGTGGTACATATGCAGGCTATCCATATTTCCACATACAGTATTTGCTGTGTATGTGGCATGCATATTTAAAGAACTGTTACCACTGCTCCCTGGAGGGGACTGGGACACAGAGACTAGATGAGGAGGGATTTTGATTGTATCCCTCTTTCTTTATTGTTATTTTCATGTTTATGTATTCAATCCTCAAAATTTTGATTTAACTTCTGCTCAAAAAATTTCCCTAGGTACTCTTTTGAGGATGGCTAAAATTTAAGCATGAGGGTTCACTTATGGTTAATCTATATGGTTTATTTTTGTGGAATTATTTTTAACCTTTTTTTATATTTCTATTTTTGCAGTACTAGGGATTAAACCCAGGTCCTCATGCATGCTAGGTACGTGCTCTACCACTGGGCTATACTGTACCCCCAGTCTTTTATTCTCTCAGTCAGGATTCTCCTGCCTCTGCCCTCAGGCAGCCAGGGCTGTGTTTGTACAGTAATATGACTTATTTTAAGACTCTGATGTCAAGGCTCCGACAATGCATGGAGATCAGCCCTGATCTGCCATTCACTACACCGTGCCAAATAGAACAGTAGTTCCCAGGCTTGTCCATGTTCAAAGTTGCTCCACAGCACATACAACATTGACTTTCAGGCTAAGTCTATCCCTTAATTTCACCTCAATTTTTAAAGATATTTCTTTTATTTTTATTTCTTTCTCTCTCTCTCTCTCTCTCTCTCTCTCTCTCTCTCTCTCTCTCTCTC
>NW_026067899.1:2459048-2483235 GCF_014885135.2 Alexandromys fortis
TGCTCCTTCCGCTCCTTCAGCCAATAGCTGCTGAGATACCATCCCATTAGGGGCGTGGTCTCTCGCTCTTTAAAAAAGCTGCCACTGCCCTCTCTGGTTTCCAGCTCCTCCAGTGACTAGACTCCCTTCCTGGTTGCACAGAGGGCTGTTGTCTGGGACGGTGATCTGTAAGTTTTTCCCCCTTAAATAAATAACCATTCTATTAAGCATAATTCCAAACTGGTGTGGGATTGTTTGTGACTTACGCCTTCAGGGCTGGAGAGATGGTTTCCGTTGTTAAGAGCACCGACTGCTCTTGTAGCAGACCGGAGTGTAATTCCCAGCGCCCACATGACAGCTCACAAGTGTCTGCAGCTTCAGTTGCAAGCGTATCAGACCCCTCTTCCAGCCTCCAAGGAGACCAGGCATGCAAGTGGTACACAGACAGACCCTTAGGCAAAATAGTCATTACAGTTGTAAAAATATGTAGACGAAAAGCCAGGACTGTGAAGTGATCAAACATATCAGACCAACAGTGGATGCAACCCCCTCCCCAGAAGGACACTCCCAGATGGGCACAGTACTATCCAATCATCAAACATTCCAGGACATACACGATTCTACAGGGAACCAGTTCCTGAGCTGGATTCTGTCATGGGGCTCAGGCTCTGACTCTGTTGCTGGATGTGACCTAGTCAAACCTGGCTTCGTCCAGACCCAGCCCTGTGCTTTGAACCATGAGGGTTCTGCTTCGCCTTTCAGATCGGCCTCATCAATACCTTTTCTAATCACCTGCTGTGTTCTTCAGGGTGCCAATCTTGCCTTGGACAAGGGGTCTCGGACACTGTCACCTCTCTAACCCTTTCATTGCCATTTTATACGTCAGGCACACATATTGTTCTGTGAAGTCTAGTGTGTGATCTCAGAGTTTAACATCAGTAATTAAGACGGTAACGAAAGCGCTTGTGAGCTCTGCTTCTCTGATCTTTCAGCTTTCACCCCCTAATATCTGACTCCAGGTCTTTATTATTAAGACCAAGGAGAAATCACACACCATGTTCTCCAAAGTGTCCTTTCTGAGGAGAGAAAACCTTACCAGAGGATTTTTTTTTTTTTTCCCCATTCACTGTCCAGCTTCTCCCAGGTGTCCAGAGGACTGAAGCCAAAGTCTGCTTCCAGGTTTCAGGTCAGCAATATGGACAGCTCTCCTGAACAACTCACTCCATGTAAGGGGTCTCCCCCTTCCAGTGTGCAGAAGACCCGAAAGACAGCTTTTATGTCTGAGTCAGAAAGGTCTCCCACAGACCCACATGTGGGGAAATCACCTTTGGGCCATGAGACCTATCTGATGGGCATAGGTCACTCTGGTCCATGTTTCCTCTGCTTCCTCTTCCATTGTCACATCCCATCACTGTGGATGATGCAGCCACTCCAACCTTCCTTTTCTTCCATGGGGAACAGAAATGAGCTAAAAAGAAGTCTTTTTGCTTCCCCTTCAGTTGTTTCTGTTGGGTATTTTTGCCACATTGAGGAGAAACACCAATTCATACAATGGCCAGATTTGATAAAAAGCAAAGAAGTTTGTTGAGTGGGAACTCACACCACATTATGGCACAGCCTCTATGTGGCCTGTTGGAATGGCTGTGGAGCCGGGGGATGCAGCTGAACCTTCTACCATGGAAACAAGGAAATAGAGGAACTGCTCTATTTGCAAACACAAGCTCACAAAACTATAAACACGGGGAAACAGAGAAAAGGCCATTAAAGTTGACCCACTGCCTGTTCGGGGTCCTTAGGTAGTTCGCCTAGAATTTACTTGCACTAGACTGCAAATGCCGCTGGAAAGCAAACAGCTTCTGGAGCATACTGGCTAGCAGTAGTTAGGTTTTTCCCTACACTACTGAAGTATGCAATCATGTGACTTCACTCCACCCCCACCCTGTCCTACCAAAATACTTTCCATTCTTGCCATGCCTGAGATTCTTTTATTAAGACAAAACCTTCCATCCCACAATTAGAGATAAGGCAGGGTACCCTAAGAGGTGGAGTGTGCACCGGCTTAAATACAGAGGGAGGTTGTCATGGGGAGACCCCCTGACATCTCATTGTGAAAGTTCTTTCTTCTCCTGGGAAGCCGTGGAATTAACAGGCTGTGGCATTGCTTATTGTTCTTAAGCAAGGCACATAATCTCTTTGTCCTCTCTCAGAAGACAGGCTTTACACGCGTGCCAAGAGACAAGGACATCTGCAAGGGCCCTGCTCCGTTTAGAAATCACGCTCTCACCCTTTAGGTTTCTATAAAGTAAAATGGAGAAACCTGCCCTAGCTGGAAACCAGCTGGAAAGCCCCAAAGGCCTGGGAGAATATGACAGCTCAGCACCCTGACTCATCTGCAGCTCATCACCCTGCATTTTTGCAAAGACTTGTAAGAGAGCAGGCCTTTATCTCTTCTCCCAAACTACCAAAATAAATGAATAAAGAAATCAACAAATAAATAAATAGACTCCCCTGCCGGTTCCTGGGTCAAACCATTCTCAGGACTAAAGAATATCAGATGGAAAAGACTCCGAGGACCGGAAGACTCAGTGTAGGTAAAGCTAGATTCTTCGGAACAGCAGCCATGATTGACAAGTTTATTATAGGGTAATTGATATACAATAAATAATATATACTTGAAATGTTTTTGTTTGATCTGTTTTGACATGAGAATGTAATTATAGCATCATCACCTCAATCAAGAGAGCGGAAACATCTACTCCCATAGGTTCCTCTTACTCTTACAGTAATCTTTTCCCACTGTGTCTCCCCATCTCCCATCTACCGGAAATCACTAATATATTTTCTGCCACTACAGATTAATTTTCACTTTCTAGACTGTAATATAAATGAATTCCTATTGCACATACTCTTTTGGGGGTGGGGTTCGTGACAGGGTTTCTCTGTGTAGCTTTGACTGTCCTGGAACTCACTCTGTAGACCCAGCTGGCCTCAAACTCACAGAGATCCTCCTGCCTCTGTCTCCCGAGTGCTGGTGTCAAAAGTGCACCACCACTGCCCATCACATAAGCTTATTTTCCTCTTTTTTTTTTTTTTTTCAAGGGAGTTGTGGATACAACAAGGTCTTGCTACGTAGCCACATAGCCCAGGCTGGCCTTGAAATTATGATACTCCTGCTTCCACCTCCCAAGTGCCGGGATTGCAAGTGTGCATCGCCCACCAAGTGCTGGGATTGCAAGTGTGCACCGTGCACCAGGCTTAATTTGTTCCTTTTTATAGAAGCTTTCCCTAGGTCTTTGGGTTTTCATTTCTGAATGATTATTCAATAAAACTATCTAAATAAATTTGTTTTTACTTAAACCATAATACCTACTAAGTGCAATTTAGCTGTAGAAGTAGTTTATATGACTTAGAATTCCAGGTCCAGAATTGTAGTGACATCCCCAAGGCAGGAGTTTAAACTGGCTGGTCACACCACATCTGCAGTCAAGAGTGCAGAGAAAGAAAAGCATCGTGTGGCTTGCCTGCTGCCACTCGTTCTCAGCTAACTTTCTTCACTCTTACACAGTTCTGGGTCCAGCCTGCCCACTTCAAATGACTATCAAGATAATCTCCCATAGACATGCCCACAGGCCAATCCGGTCAAGACAATCCCCCAGTAAGACTCTTTCCTCAAGTAATTCTAGGTTGTGTCAAATTGACTGCTAAAACTTACTAGTATATGCCCCAAACTGGCCTTGAACTCTCAATCTTCCTTTATAAACCCGAGTGTTGAAATTACAGGCAGGGGTCACCAGGACCAGCTAATCTCTGTCTTTTAATCACAATGTTTAGTCCATTTATATTTCATAGGTTAGGTGCAAATTAGCCATATTGCTGTTTGTTTTCTATTTGACCTGTATATTCATTTTGTCTTGTTTTAAAGAGGGTTTTATGTAGTGATACTTTATTTGTATTCTAATCAATAAAGCTTATCTAAAGATCAGGATGCAAAACTAAGCAACTAGAGGCCAGGCAATGGTGTCACACACCTTTAATCCCAGCACTGGGGAGGTGGAGACAGGAGCGATATGGCTGGGCAGAGAGAGGAATAAAATGGGGAAGAGACAGGAACTCACTGGAGGGAGGAGTCTGAGGATTCGTGAAGACAGGATCTTATCCCTTTGGTCTGATAATTTGGTAGAGGTAAAAGGTCTCTCCAGTGTTGGCTGCTTTGCTTTTTTTGATCTTCAGCCTGAACCCAATATCTGTCTCTGGGTTTTTATTATTTGTGCTACAGTTTTATATGACAGCCTAGGCCATTTTGGAACTCATTATGTAGCCCAGATTGACCTCTCACTTGTGTTAATCCTCCTGCCTCAGATTCCCAAAGCTAGGATTATAGCTATAAACCACTATGCCCAGATTCCATTTGACGTAGATGTTCTTGATTTCCCCTCATCTGCTGTTGATTCATTACTTATGATGTCATTTTGTAATTGGATGAATGTATTTTATGATTCTATTTTACTTCCTTTACCATAAACTTACTACCTGTAATGCTGCTATTTTAGTGGGTGTTTGAGGGCTTGTAATATGTATAAAATCATAATTATACATCTTTACACATAAATATAAAAATTATATTTACCTAGGCTACACCCAGTCACATGCTAAAAGATTCTGGTAAGGAGGTCCTCCATTTCTTCCTCCTGACACGTATGCTATTGTTTCCAGTGTTTTACTTACGCATCTACACACACAAATCATTGTTATTTTTGTTTAAGCCATCAATTATCTTTTAAAGTTATAAAGCTATTCAGGTTTTAAGAAAAACAGCCTTACATATTTCCCCACAGTCTCCCCTTTTGCCAGGCTCCATTTTTTGTCCATATCCATATTTCCACCTGGTGTTCTTTTCCTTCTGTCCAAAATTTTCCCTTCATGCTTCTTGTGTGTTTGGTCTGCTAGTGATGTATTTTCCCAGCTTCTATGCATCAGAAAATGCCTGTGATTCACCTCCATCCTGGGGAGATGTTCTCACTGGGCTGAACACCTAGATGACAGAATTTGTCTTTCAGCAGCCTAAAGATGCTGCTCTCCCGTCTTGGCCTTGTATTATTTCTCAGGAGAAATCTATGACAGCCCCTCTCTGTGTTCTTCTGAGCATTTGTCTGTTTGCCTGGCTGCTTTTTAAATATTTCTGTCTTCGTCGATGATATTCAGGCTGGTGTTTGATTGGGATATGATTTTATGGGGTTTTCTTCATGAAGTTTTTGTGCTTACGACTCATTGAGTTTCTCCCACCCATTTGTTTATGGTTCTTGACAAAGCTGAAGATTTTCAACTTCTCCAACTGGTTTGTGTGTCCTTCCCCGCACCTGTAGGACATGGGTGGCATGTTTATTGGTTCCTGAGGGGTCATCCGGTTCACAGGCGAGCTTTCATTTTCATGTGGAAGTTTTCCATTCCTAGCCTTGGATGCTCTTCTATTGCTTTGGCTTCAGATTCACAAATATTTTGCCATGAATCCCATTACTATAATTTTCTTCTCAGATTTTAAAATTCTTAATCTTTGGAAATTTGATTTAACATATATTTCTGCCTATAAACTTTTTAAGTATCTTGAACATAATGACAATAGTTGTTTTAATATCCTTATCAATAATACCTGTACCTGTGTGTGTGTTTGTGTTTGTGTGTTTTAACACCATCAACTGTTTCATCCTTGTAGGTTTTTTATTTTTAGGTATATAATATCATGAATTTTAATTCACTAGGTTCTGAATATTTTCACATGACAACCCAAAATTTTCAGCTTTTTTCTAGAATGCAGTTATATAATAACTAGGAAATGCTGAGCGTTTTGCATTCTGTTTTTTACAGTTTGTTAAGTGGGACCAAGCAACAAGACACTATCTTCGTAGAACGCTGGTTCTCAACCTTCCTAACCCTGTAAGCCTTTAATACAGTTCCTCATGCTGTGGTGACTCCCAACTGTAAAATTATTTTTATTGCTACTCCATAGCTCTAATTTTGTTACTGTTATAAATTATAATGTAAATATCTGTGTTTTCTGATGGTCTTATGAGCCCTGTGAAAGGGTCATTTGACCTTCAAAGGGATCATGACCTACAGGTTGAGAACCACTGTCTTAAAGAGTCCTTGTGTCGTGTCTCCTTATGAACAAAGATGGGTCATCCTTTTCTGGAAAGGCATAGTAAGCCACTAGGAATTAAATTGTATTCCCCTCCAAACTTAAAAAGTCAACATCATAGCCTTCATGGCCGTGGTCATTGGAGACAGACCCTTTGGGGAGGAGCTGGGTTAGATGAAGTCAGGAAGTTGGGTCCTCACGATGGAGTTAGAGCCCTTATGAGTTACGAGGTATCAGAGAGCTCGCTGTATCCTTCTGCCACGTTAGAACACAGCAGGGAAGCACAGTCATCCACAGTCAAAGAAAGAACTCTCACATGCGCATGGATCTTGGGCTTCCTGTTTTCAGAACTGTGAGAAAACACATTTGTTTCTTAAGCCACCCTGGCTATAATATTGAACCAAACGAGACATTTTAGGCTTTGTTGTAACTCGTCCTGCCTCTGTAGCATGAACACAGCCTCAAACAGAACGTAGACAAATGGGTCTGCCTGCGCCCCTACATTTTATTATGAGCCCTGCAATGCGAGTTGCATAGACATCTCAAAAAGTCCAACTCCATAAAAATTATGCTTAACTGTGGGCCATACAATAATAAACGGTGGGTTCCTCTATCCAATGTCTACACAGATATGCCTTTTCTCTCTGAGTGACCCATTTTTGGTGTCTTATTGGGGAATAAGAAACCTGACACGTTTCGTCCGGGCCTGTTTCGTAAGACGCATACTCGTAAGCTTCGGAAAGACGAGACGGCCTTTCTGCTTTCCTTCAGCTGCCAGAGAAGAATTCCCTACATAAACTTGCCTGTATTACCTGCCACAGCCTCCAGCACCCAGAGTCTGCAGCAGGCTCTCTGATTTAGTGTTAGAGTCTCCTCCTGAAGAAGGATTTTGTCTAATTTTTTCTTCTCTCTCCCGCAAATCGCCCTTGCTCTTCCGACTGGGCTATTTGTTTCGCTGTCGCCGGCAGCACATGGCTGTAGACAGACACAGCCGAGCAATCACAGTCATAGCTCAGCTCTGCCGCGGCTGACAGAAACGATGTGCTCCCGAGACGCCCAGACAGTGACAAAGCGGGCTATCCCAGAAAGCAGGTTTCTCCATTGCTTCACGGGGGGGGGGGGGAGGCTCGGGGAGGACGCCTCGCCTATCGGGGCTCAACCTGACCAACTGGCAACATCGCCAGTCTTTTCATCCAAACACTTCGCTCCGAGAGCCGGACCCTGCCTTTTCAAACCAAGCACCCTGTCTAATAAAAACGCAATGCTTAGCAACAGAAATGAATTGCAGCTATATTTAGCTAGGCTCAAGCTCTCTAAAAACGTCCTGGACAATGTGAGTGACACACTTGGTGATTCCTCTTGTCTCTTACTGATGGTCGTCACCTGGTTTGTATTCTGGCATGAGAAGAGTCTCACAAGTGGAAGGTGATTCTATTGGCCAAGGGAGCGATGAGAAGGCTTAGATAGGAAGGAATTCTGGACCTGAAGTCCCACTAGCACTAAAGACCCTGTCTGCTCCTGAATATTTGATCTCCAGTTTCACTTTGAAAAATACGATAACTCGTTGAAAAAGAAAGAAAATCAAGACTACACGGAGACCTGGGAGATGATCCCTGAGATGTGAGGGGAAAGGGAAAGTGACTTCCGCGAATGTGTGTGGTGGCTGTAGCATGAGCCCCGAGACACAATTTGATGAGAATGGTACTCTGTTTGGGGGGAGGGGGAAGCTCCTGCCCCTCGCCCATAGCCCCAGTTGAATCATGAGGAAAACATTAAGCAATCCCACCAGAGGAGCATTCCTCCTCAGAAGATCATCCTAAATACTGACAGAGAGCAGTCACAGCCAGGAGGAGCCTGGAACGGTTAAAAGGTAATGGGGGATCCCACCACAAAGAAGGGACCAAAGAGGAAACCTGAATCTCACCCCAGCAGGTAATAGATAAGTGTCTGTCATTAATTCAGCAAATGTCCTGCGGCCATTTAAGGTGTTCGGCATAATGGGAGCCCCCTGAAAACCCCGTGGTAATTCCGAGAGTCTGAGTCTGATTTTAAGTCTGTTGTAGAGAAGGAAGCAAACTGTTCCGTTTGCTGAGTTTTGTCAGTCTTGGCCTGTGCGGCCCCCCACAACCAGTGTTTCCCTTCTGCTCTGAGTTCAGTCAGAAGGGTACTGTCTGTATCTTGAGGAGCAGCATAAAAACCAGCAAACAGACATGTAAGCTAAATCCAAGTCCCACTGTGATAGCTCATGCCTGTAATCCCAGCACTCGGGAGGTCGAGGCAGGAGGACCTCGAATTCGAGGCTGTTTCAGGCTATTTAGTTCCAAGCCAGCCTGGGCTACATAGCAAGATCCTGTCTCATGAAACAAAACAAAATAAATAACAACAAAATCTGAATCTAGATTTTAAAAAAAGAAGAGAAAGAATGGAATGAAAACAGGGTACCCAGAAGGAGACTGGGACTAAAGCATGTGTTATCTGTCTCCGGGAATGTGATCGGTCTGGGAGGAGCTCTGAGCTGAAACCCGACCTTTTATTTTTAACACAACAGCTGAACTCCCAGCGTTTGCCCGCAGTAACTGCAGTCGTTGCCTATAGACAGCGCCTCTACCAAATGAAGGAGCATTCCTTGAAATTCTCATTAAGTGCACATTACTGTTTTGCAGCTGATATCCTGGGAGCGGTGATTGTTCCAGTTTCAGAGTTAAGTCTGTACCTGAAGCCGCAACCTTCTGCCGCTGCGAGGGTGGATTCTGGAGAGCGCGTTTGTCTTCAGTGTGTTATTCGGTGTGGCGTTGTCCTGGGGGATTTTACCAGAAAGCTTCCCTGATTACTATTTCCTTGACTGTGCTTTAGCTGTAAGTAACCTCCCTTAAGATGACCTGACATAAGTTTCCCTCCCTCCCTGCCTCCGTCCCTCCCTTCCTCCTTCCCCCACCCCTTCTTTTAAAACAGGATCTCTCTAGGTAATCCTTGCTGTTCTGGAACTCGCTCTGCAGACCAGCCTGGTTTCGAATTCAGAGATCTGCCTGCCTCTGCCTCTCCAGTGCTAGGATCAAAGGTGTTCGCCACTGTGTCCCACGCTTTCTTTCTTGGCAAGGGCCCAAGTATAAAGCCAAGCCAGCCTTACACCCAGCCTCAAATCCTCCTGTCTCAGCCTCCTGAATACTACTAGTCTCAGTGCCACAGCAAGTCTGGCAAGTTGTAAGTCTTTTGTGGGGGCTGGAGAGATGGTTCAGTGGTTAAAAGCATTGCCTGCTCTTCCAAAGGTCCTGAGTTCAATTCCCAGCAACCACATGGTGGCTCACAACCATCTGTAATGGGGTCTGGTGCCCTCCTCTGGCCTGTAGGAATACACACAGACAGAATATTGTATACATAATAGCTAAATAAATATTTTAAAAAAAGTAAGTCTTTTGTGGTTTGTTTGTTTGTTTGTTTTTGAGATAGGGTCCCACTCGGTAATCCAAGTACCCTTGAACTCATGTATCCTGAAGTAGCCTTAAGCTATTAGCAACCCTTATGCTTCAGTTCCAGGGTGCTAAGAGTACAGCCAGGAATTATTCTTTTAAAATATATTTCTTAAAGATGCTTCGTATGAGCCAGGTTATGGTGGTGCATGCCTTTAATTCCAGCACTCAGGAGGCAGATGCAGGCAATCTCTTGAGTATTAGAACAACCTGGTCTACACAGTGAGTCCCAGGCCAGCCAGGACTACACAGAGAAACCCTGTCTCGAAAAAAAAAATCAAAACCAAAACCAAAAAATTCTTTTTTTTCATGCAATATATTTCAATTTCAATCTTCCCCTCTCACAAGAAGGCGTCCATTCTTAGAAAAAAGCCAGTAACTATTTGTCTTGTGATTGGCCTCTGCAGCTGGTTATAGTCTAAGCTGGCTTGTAGAAGGGAAAAGGCAAAAGAGCTGTCAGACTCCAAAGTCCTGGTCTTCAGTTGGAGGTTGGCGGCTTCCTTGACACAGCGGACGGCCGCGTCAGGTGGCATTAATGCTGGGTGTTCCTGTCTGGTCCTTTTGGAGGTGATGTCCTGGTGAGCCGGCTTTCTCTGGGGACTTCCCGTGGTTACACTGTGGGCATGTATGAATGGGAGCATGAGGTCACACGGCTGTAGGTCCTCATTTCTAGCATTGCCTTTGAATGGGTTTTGCTGCTTCAGCAGGACACTTAGGCTCTGGGCTCTGGGCCTCAGCATCCTGTACGCTAAAATAGGATACACTCCCTAGTTATTTCAAGATATTATGAGTTTTTTATCAGTGATCAAAACAGCTGCCAACATAGTTCTAAAGCAGAAAATGCGGCATAAATTCACGTTTAAATACTTGAGAGAACTACATAAATTTCTTACTGTCCTGCAAGCTCTCTAAAATAGACTTTTGCAGGCTGGAGAGATGGCTCAGAGGTTAAAAGAACTGACTGCTGTTCTGAAGGTCCTGAGTTCAATTCCCAGCAACCACATGAAGGCTCACACCCATCTATAATGAGATCTGGTGCCTAGAACACTGTATACGTAATAAATAAATTTAAAAAAAATAGACTTTTGCTTGCGACCACCATGTCAGAACCTACAATTTGGTCATGAGTTTCACACCACAGAACTGAACTGGCTGACTTTGGCTGGGGTGCGTGTATGTGTGTGTATGTAGGGTGGGGGGGGGTGCTCAGCAGTGCCTATGTCTGTGTCCCTGACCCCAAGTCCAAGGCAGGTATCCCTAAATGGCTTCGCCTAGCCCATATTTTAGAACTTACCAGTTTCCACTAGGAGAACTGGGAAACAAAGGCCTGGCATTTTGTGCCTCTAAAGTGGCATTTTAAATAGCAGGCACTGTCTTCAGAAAGACTCAGAAAATGGGATCCTCCAATCGCAAGAAGGGGGGTTCAGAAGCTAAGCTATCCCAGGGACAGTCATGTTGCAGCTGTGGTTGCCGCTCAAGTGGTAGGGTGCTTTCTTAGTGTGCTTGAGACCCTGGGCCTGAAACTCAGCATCTCATAAACCCTGCATAGTGGTGTGTGCCAGTGATTCTGACCCTTTGGAGGTGGAGACAGGAGAAACCTGAATTCAAGGTCAGCTACATTGAAAGGTTAAGAATAACCTGAACTATGTGAAGCCTTGTCTCATATATGTAGTAATAGTAGTAGTTTTGTGTGTGTGTGTGTGTGAGAGAGAGAGAGAGAGAGAGAGAGAGAGAGAGAGAGAGAGAGAGAGAATAAATACTTCCCATGTGGGACTTTGAAACGATCAGGAAGAACTACTCAATTTGAAGACGCTACCTAGTACACCCTAAAGAATTGACCTCTGTCTTGTGCAGGTTGCTAATGCTCCTACCCATGACCCCTCATCTTTTATGTATCTTTATATTAGCTTTGGTTCCTAAGCCTTTAGACTTTCTTATCAGCAAACTATGCCACCCACTCCTAACGCCTGTGTCGAGCTGGGCTGACACATCAGAGCCTGTAGACCGGAAGAGAAAAGGTAAACCAAACAGCGTTTGTTTTCTTTTCCAGGTAGGCCATCCGTGATCTAAACTACTGGGGCAGAGTGTGTCCTCACATGCAATCTAAGGTTCATCTTTCCGACTCTGGAAACGCCAATCCCTTTTGGTATCAGAAGTTCTCCTGGAACGATCTGTGCAGGCATCCTCCCGATGGCGAGTGTCAACTACATTTTTAAAGCCCCCTTTCACACCTTTATTGGATGAACCTAAGAACTTCAGCTCTGATCTGGAGATAAGAAAGGCCTCATCACATCCGAGTTGTTAAACAGAGTCTCAAATGACCGTGACGCTCATCCGGACCCTGACACTAAGTGTCTGTGAGGATGTCCTAAATGAGGCCAGAAGGCAGGAGGTAGGCCCCCTTATTGCCCATGGGATTTGCTAGCTTCTAGGCAGCAAGGAGAGACTATGAGTTACGTGCTGTAAAAGCTGTTTTCAGGGCTGTTAAAATTTAGTCACTCAACTGTTTCTAAATGGAGGAACCTGTTATTTCCCTTCCTGCATCAGAACACATTTTATAATGAAAGCACACAGACAATCCCTGACGTACAATAATTGATTCAACGCAGTCACTCCTTCCCACCTCTACCGACGTTACTGCCCTCCCCATCCCGCTCCCAACGGGCTTGCATACAGATGAATTAGTCTTTGTACAGTTTCAAGCTTCTAAGGACCTGTTTTGCCCTTGACCCTGTGCTTGGCAGAGGAAACTTTGGTGGGAAGTCTGTGCGGCGGTTTGAGTGAAAATTGCCCTGAAAGGCTCATAGGGAGTGGCATTATCAAGAGGTGTGGCCTTGTTGAAGGAAGTGTATCACTGGGGGCAGGCTTTGAGATTTCAGATGCCGAAGCCAGACCCAGGGTCACTCTCTCTTCCTGCTGCCTGCTGATCCAGATGTAGAACTCTCAGCATCCTCTCCAGCACCAAGTCTGCTGGCATGCCACCATGCTTCCCACCATGACGATGGTGAACTAAACCTCTGAACTGTGAGCCCAGCGCCAATTAAATGTTTTGCTTTAGAAGAGTTGCCATGGTCGTGGTGTCTCTTCACAGCAATAGGAACCTAAGACAGTCTATAAGGTTTGATCTTCAAGGCCCTTCAGTTTTATGCACCTCTTCTAAGGGTACATCCAGTCACATGCTCAGGTAAGATGAAATATTTTGACTGTAGCTGTGACTTTTATCTCTTTCCACTCAGACCTTCCCTCTTTCACAATCCTCACGTGGCTCAGCTGGTGTGAGAGAGCCACTGGGAGTTTATCTAAGAGAATTTGGGCAGGAACATTTATTGCCAGTTGAGTGGGGTACATTTGCATGGGTGCAGTTATTTCTGTCAATAGTGGAGCTAGCGCGGGTCACCCAAGCACTTCTCAGTGTACCAGGTCAGCGATGTCTACACAATACAGGAAAGGATTGGTGAGATTTTTTTTTCTCTTAAGAGAGATGAAATCAAAGTGTAGACATCCTCAAAGAAAAATTTACATAGCGAGATAGCAGGTCATAGGCTTTATAGTATCAATAGTATCAAGTGGGGCTTGTTTGTTTGTTTGTTTGTTTGCTTGTTTGACACAGGGTTTCTCCGTAGCTTTGGAGCCTGTCCTGGAACTTGCTCTGTAGACCAGGTTGGCCTCGAACTCACAGATATCTACATGCTTATGTAGATTTATCCCAAATGCTGGGATTAAAGGTGTGCGCCACCATGCAGCTTTGTTGTGATTTCTGCATACCTAATTATGTATTCTTTTTTTAAAAATCTCTTCTTGGGCAATTCTATTTTGAAGTCCCCTCCTGACTGTAAGGAGCTAGTTCTTTACTTCTCAATAAACTTTGCTTGATAGATCTTTGAACAAAAAGAAAGAAAAGAAGAGAGGGAAAGGAGGGAGGGAAAAGGGAAGGAGGGAGGGAGAGAGGGTCAGTCACCTCTTTCTGCCTGTCTCAGGTCTGGAGAATGGATCGACCGCAGAAAGTGAATGTACACTCTTTAAGACACGCCTCACACTCCCCAGCTCTCAGCCTCGTAGACAACACAGGCGTGACAGATGCTTTAATGTGGCTGTATCATCTGGCCAGCTGAGGGAAACTGGGCCCTAACCTTAGGTAACATATATATCCATAAGTAGTTTTCTCTGACACCACCTGTATGGTATCTTTCCCAACAACAAATATCTCTTTCCAAAACTAATTTGCTAACTTTATCACACCAACTGGATGTCCCATAATTCTATTTTGGTTTTGACACTAACTTCCCAGAATTAGAAGAGACCCCGCAGGATAAGGGTTCAGCCCCACAAGACCTTCCCCACTTCAGATGTCAATCGTAAAAACATCCTGTCTCTATGCTACTCAGGTACTACTTGGGTGCAGATTCAGGAGTTCCCGTGAGTTCCCCTTGCTTTTGCTAGGTTTTCTAGAACACATTAAAGGCCTTCAGAAAATACTTTAATTAAGGGGGCTGGAGAGATGGCTCAGTGGTTAAGAGCATTGCCTGCTCTTCCAAAGGTCCTGATTTCAATTCCCAGCAACCACATGGTGGCTCACAACCATCTGTAATGAGGTCTGGTGCCCTCTTCTGGCCTGCAGGCATACACACAGACAGAACATTGTATACATAATGAATAAATAAATATTTTAAAAAATACTTTAATTAAGATAGTGTATTCTTCTAAGTTTATAAAACACCAAAAAGGAACAGCTAAATCCAGGATTGCACAGGGCAAGGTGACTACAAAGTTTTTATGCTGTCTTTAGGAATAACATCTGCCCAGGACATCAGTGTTACCATCCTAGAAGCTCTCAGAACCCCCTAGCAAAATGGCTTATGCCAAGTTTTATTGCATGTACACAATTAATCAAATCTTTGGCCACTGGTGATTGGCTTCCGTCTCCAGCCTCCCTCTGGTCAGTGAAAGCTGAAATTTCAACCTTCTGGTCACATGTGTGGGCTTTCTGGTGACTGGGGCCAATCTTGAATCTACCTGGAGACTCCCACTAGAGTCACCCTGTATAATAGCAACTATGAATGGTTGAAAGGGACGTAAGAATTACAAAGACATTCTAATCACTTAGGAAATTCTAAGAGTTTAGAAAAAGCAAGCATATATGTTCATTATATTATAATTCAAAACCATAAATCTGACTTATAAAATGAAGATGTTAAACAATGTAGAAATACTCTCCTGAACCATATACCTAGAAACTAGCCACAAAATTTTTACCAAATCTTTGTCAAAATACCGGTAAAAAAAAAAAAAATCTTCAATGTCCAAGGTTCATTAGAAGGATGATGGGATGTTTTGGCTCTTCTACAAAAGCCAAGCAAGGAAGAAGACATTACAGTGACTATTGAGAGATTTCCCATGGGATTTAAATATGTTATTATATTGAAGTTTGTAATAAGGAGGAGGCCACTTGTTGATTCCTGGTCGCTTAGCCCCAAAATAACCACACAGATACTGTATTAATTAAATCACTTCTTGGTCCATTAGCACTAGCTTCTTATTAGCTAACTCTTATATCTGAATGTAAGCCATGTCTGGTAATCGGGGCTCCATAGCTTCTCTCTGACCCTGCCTCCTTGCTCCCAACATTCACTTAAGTTTTCCCCACCTAGCTCTGTTCTTTTGCCCTAACACAGGCCAAGACAGTTTCTTTATTCATTAACCAATAAAAGCAACACACAGACAGAAGGACCTCCCACACCAGAGGTGTGTATGAATGTAACACATATGAATGTTACATATGAATGTAACACAGCATATGAATGTAATACATTGTTATGCTGAGGTTACATATGAATCACCATTTAGGACTGCATACTTTTGAAAACCATACACTGTTAACATTACACTTAGGATCTTGGCCGGAGAGAAAGGATGCTATTCTGTGTTTGTAATTTAGAAGATTGGAGTCTCCAGATGATTTTCTTTTTAGCTTCTTTCAGCTTCTCACTTGTTATATCTTAACAAGAGCCTCACATTCATTAAAGCATGGGTTTTTAAGCCTTTAGTCAAATGCTACTTCTTCCTACAGCATCAAAGGGGGAAAATTAGATTCAACTCACATCACCCTCGTGGATAATACTTTATTTGAGAATATAAACCAATTGACGTATATGGAACACTAACCTTATACCTTTATCACAGTATAACTTACCTTTTAAATGGCTCTGTTCTGTTAGGAAGCACTTAGAGGATTTTGATCTAAAAAGAAAGGATCTCTTTGTAGGTGCAGGTTGGCCAGGGCAGATGGTAAAATGGCGGAGTTGAGCAAAGAAGTCACTTAAGCTAATTAAGAAGAGATGAAGGAGGAAGTTAAATGAGTGAATTAGGAGCTTGGTTACTAAAGTGAACTGCTCCTGACTAAAGGGATACAGGATGGTGAGGCACAGACTTCGCACAGCAGGCGATGAACAGTCAAAGTCAGGAGGTGTTACAGTTTTCTGAGAGAGGAGAGAAAGAGCAAGGAGAGGGGAGGATCAAAAGTGATTGATGCCTCAAGGGTGGCACCACAGTGGCTCCTTGCCATCCAGCAAGGAAGCCATCCACATGATCTCCAACACGGCCTGGTTCCTCTGCCATCCAGCGAGGAAGCCTTCCACATGCTCTCCAACACAGCCCGGTTCCTGGGACCCCATTTATCATCACTGTCACATCACTGTCAGCATAGTTACAAGGAAAATGAAGTCTCATCGTCTCATAAACAAATAAGAAGAATTGGGACCACTAGGGGCATTAAAATCAACACGAACACCTCTAACCTCCGAGTTACCAATATCATAGGGTCTGCTGTCACGCTTATTCTGTTATCTGTGCAGATTTAGATCTGACCCACACAAGACAGATGTGTGCTTAATTTCTTTTCAAGGACACATAGCCTTGGAAAGATCACACACACACATGCACACACACATACATATATACACACACATACACACGTATACACATGCATGCACACACGCACACACACACACACATTTGTTCTTTTTAAACAGACATAAAGTTTATAAAACCAAGCCAGACATCTGTTCATAAAAGAAGACAAAACTTTTTAAATGATATATTTTCTCTGGACAAAATATAATAAAATTTAAGATTAAAGCCTTTTAAAAAAAATTGTGTGCTGGAGTGCAACTTGGAGATAGTGTGCATGTCTAGCATACTGGAAGGCCTGGCTTTCCCAAATACTGCCCCTGAAAAGATGGCCAATAAAACCTACTAGAGAAACTAACAAATCAGATTCTGGACAACTTACTTTTCAAAGAAATTAAGACAGAAAGAAACAAACAGAAAAATGTAGAGCTGAATGAGAGACTGCTACCTCTGAAAACGTTGATACAGTTATTAAATTTGCCTCCTTACTATTAAAATCCCTGGAGCTCAACATTCAATATAGAAAGTGAGAAACTGAGTGAGAGTCAGCTTAATGATTTAAGCAAGAAGAAGTGAAACTATGCGTAGAAATTAATGAAAATTTAACAACGAGGAAGCAATAGGCGTGACTCTTCTGTTTTGAAAGTCTAATCCAGTGGAGATAAGTTGGTGTCACACCAACCAACATACACAGGAAGCATGAATAATGATATTAAGAAGGGAATAGGCTCGTCATGGCAGATCGGGAGAAAATATAGTCATAGAAGCCACTGAGTCATCTGAACTTGCAGACCTTTGACCCTTTGACCTTACCAGACTGAAATGTGATGGTCCTCTGAACACATGAAAACATAACGTGGGTGACTTTAATGTAAGGATGCAAATGACAAGCATTAACAAAGAGGCAGTTTTAAAACGTTAATGTCTTTATAAGCAATAAAGAAATTCAATTACAGTAAATAGAACAAATAAGTAAGTCCATCTCCCAACCAGTAAATGGCTTATTTTATAGTCCGCTGTTAGCAAAGCTTTGAGAAAAAGCAGTCTATGCTGAGTGTGCTGGTTCACACCTGTAATTCCAGCACTTAGATGGCAGAGGCAGGGGAATCATGAGTTCAAGGCTATCCTCAAGCTTAGCAGGGTAAAGCCTAGTGGAAAATCTGAAGAGAGAGAGAGAGAGAGAGAGAGAGAGAGAGAGAGAGAGGAGTCTGGAGTCAAGGAGACACCACGTAGCCACCAAAGAGAAAGATGCCAGAACATTACCAGTGGGGCAATACATAGATGAATAGAAATGGGTTAATTTAAGATGCAAGAGCTAGCTAGGAATATGCTTGAGTCATTGGCCAAACAGTGTTGTAATTAATATAGTTTCTATGTGATTATTTGGGTCTGGGCAGCTGGGAAACAAGAGCTCAGTCTCTGTTTACAGGCTTTCTCGGGGCTAAGGAGGACGGGCTAGTCTCCATCAGCCTGTGTTAAGTATGGCGTTGAACCACAGGCACGGCTTCAGTGGGATCACACTGACAGTACAGTAGAGCTGATGAGCGTCCGATTTCCAGCTGTGTTTGTTTGAATTTGGGTGGGGTCAATGCTCTCCGAGAAACCCCTCAGGGGCCTCAGAAAACACACTGGACATTCTTACAAGGGAAACCATGGGGGGCCGGGGGGGGGGGATGTGATAACTTGAGCGAACTGTTAGAAAAACAAAAAGATACCAGGTCATATTGTTTCTGGTCACAACTGTTGTTTTGCGCCAAGAGCTGAGGACTAGGGACTGGGGAGTTAGGAAGACACTTGTCTAAGGTCCTGATTTCAGTCCTGGAACTCAGGTAAGTGTAGAAAAAGAGAACCAGCTCCACAAGGTCATCGTCTACTCTCCAGACACAGACTGTGACATTTGTACACACACACTTACCTACCCAATATACATAGTGTTGATGATGATGATGATGATGATGATGATGATGAAGAGGAAGAAAAAAGCATTGGGTAGAAATTCCCAAGTGTGTAGATCTCATCAGTTCCACCAGGCCAATTTCTGTTTCCAGGCAATGAGAATCTAAAATAAAAATTAAAAAAAAAAAAAAGGTCTCCTTTCATAGCCTCAAAGGCCTGTCCTTGAAGACAGAAGAGAAGAACAATGTGGATGGCCAACATAGCCAGACTCTGGAGAAAGGAAGCCATGAACTTGAATGCCAGAGCAATATTCGAATACACGGGAGCTGAATCATCTCAGCAAAATTAATATCTCCAAGCCACGACTCCCACACCTATACAGGGGGCACATTTATTAGCAAAAGACTTGTGGCTATCGAAGCAGGCCATGTCAGTAAATGTCCCGAAAGGTTCCTATCACGGAGCCCATTCTTGCAAACTGTAAATATTTCAAACTACGCAAGTGTTGATAGCATGCTTCCAAGAGGCCTCGTGTAATCCAGGATCTAATTCTCTGAGGGTTAGAAATGCTTAGAGATTCTTTGGGGATATGTACTATATTTGGAAGAGATTTTATTTGTACTGTTCCTAGTTCAATGACTAAGTGGTAGAGACGAGGCCAGAGAGGATTGCAGGATTTCTTCTCAACGTTTGGCTAGCCTAAAATAAAGACTGCCGTAGTCTCAGCACTTATAGCTACAGGGGAAAGTCCACTAGGGAAAAAAAGTATTGACTTATATAAATGAGCAGGCCCAGGGCTTGGTGGCTTCAGAATGGTTTTGGTCCAGGTTCCTGTGTGGAAACTGGGCATGTCTTGATCCTGGTTCTCCTTAAGGCAGCATCAGCCAGACACACTTTCTTCCGGCAGTAGCAACAATTCCAGAAGGAACTCCTCACTTCTATCCATTGGCTGGAGAGCTTGTACGCTTGACGGCGTTCATGCAAGACAGGAGGAAGTTTTCATTGGCCCAAGATGGATCACGTGAGCAACTCTTAACCAAGCAGGAGAGGAGGTTTACTAATTAACCAGATAATTCGGGTTTAAGTGCTGAGGCTGTGCTCGGGATCAACTCTGGAATGGTGGGCTGTGGTATGCTGGAAAGGCCTGCAAAGGCAACAACCGCTATGGAAGGAACTTGTGAGAGAACACAGTCTACCCGCTGGGTCTTTGGTTACTTGTGTCTTCTGTGTCAGTGTGTACACACATGAGGCGGAGTGCGTGTGGAGAGGAGAAAACATCTTTGGGGAGTCAGTTCTGTCCTTCTGCCATGTGGAATACCTTTACTTACCAAATCATCTTATGAGTCCAACACTCCAGAGATTTTGTTTTGTTTTTGGCTATAAAATGAGAGCGTACAGACACAGCCTCGGGTTGATAGTAAGGTTCTGCATTTAAGGATTTCACCAACTGTGGACGGGAAATATTTGGGGGAAAAGTCAGGGAAGTTCTGGAGTCAGCCACAACAAACTGCACTTGTCATCCAGCTGTACGCTGCTGAGGAAGGAAGATTATATATAAATCAGGGGTCAGCCTGAGCTATATAGTGCGTTTCAGGTCAGCCTGAGCAACATAGCAAGAACCTGACTTTAAAAGCTATTAGAAGTGAACCTAGTACTTGCTACTTGCCAAGATGAGTCCCTGGAAACGCAGAGGGGGCATAGGCATTCCCTGCCATAGCCCCCTGCCTTGTCCCAGGCTCTCAGTACTCAGCGTGAGTCTTGTTCTTGGATGATCATGGCGTTGATGATGTTGCTTGTGGTGACTGTGTTTGTATTGAAGAGGCGCAGCTTTCTCTTTCTTGTCCTTGTTCCCTGAGGAACTTAGTACGGAAAATATTTGCATTACCTTGAGTAGGTATTATGAATAATCTAAGCATGATTTAAAGCATAAGTTTGGGGATAGGTGTGGCTCAGAGGTAGTGTGCTTGCCTGGCATTAGTGACAATGTTAGTTTGAACCCCAGCTAGCAAAACTTAAAAATAGAAGGATGCATCACATAAGAGGATGTACTATTGTATGGAGCTGTGGGCCGCTTCCCTGCCGCCCCAGCTCCCGGCTGCCAGCTAGCTCTAGCTTACACCCCGAAATAATTACACGGAAACTGTATTCTTTTAAATACTGCTTGGCCCATTAGCTCTAGCCTCTTATTGGCTAGCTCTCATATCTAGATTAACCCATTTTTTTAATAAGCATTTTTTAATATTTATTTATTATGTATACAATATTCTTTCTGCATGTATGCCTGCAGGCCGGAAGAGGGCACCAGGCTGGAAGAGGGCACCAGACCTCTTTACAAATGGTTGTGAGCCACCAAGTGGTTGCTGGGAATTGAACTCAGGACCTTTGGAAGAGCAGGCAATGCTCTTAACCGCTGAGCCATCTCTCCAGCCCCCTAGATTAACCCATTTCTAATATTCTGTGTAGCCCACGAGGTGGCTTACCAGGAAAGATCTTAACCTTGTCTGTCTGGAGTGGGAGAATCATGGCAACTTCTGACTCAGCTTCTTTTTCCCAGCATTCTGTTCTGTTTACTCTGCCTATCTAAATTCTACCCTATCAGAGGCCAAGCAGTTTCTTTATTACTTAACCAATGGAACAACAGATAGAAAGATGACCCTCCTCCATCAATGTACAGATGTTTTATACAAATACTAAGCTTTGTAGAAAGAACTTGAGCATTCGTATATCCATATTCCCAGGGGTAGAGAGATGTGGAAGGTTCTGGAACCAATTCTCGCAGGGGTATCCAGGGATGACTGTACCCACTTTGCGTGGCTGCTGTAATTTATTTCTAATTCCGCTTGATTTGGAGTCTCAAATCAAGTGATTGCTTGTTTTGTTTTGTTTTGAGACACAGTTTTATGACACAGCCCAAGCTGTCCCTGAACTCACAGTTCTCTTGTCTCAGACTCTCAGGTCCTGGGATAAATGTGTGTTTGCTGTGTCTGCCTTCTAACTCTGTTCGAAAGAAATTATGTAAGTCTGACCAAGAATGTATTCTTAGACGATGAAAAGGAGGCCAGTTACATGAAAATTAACAAATTAATTATCTTACATAAGAGTAGCCACACGCCGTTTGGATGAGGTGTGTGTGTGTGACCACTACCCCGAGCGGTTCATCCTATAACAAAGGAAATCGCCATCTGTCACTCCACTTGTAGGAAATATTTCTGGAGGTGGCTTGCCAACTTCAGCCAGAATTATAAAACTAATGAGTTTTTAGCTACCATATGCACAGAGTATAATAATAGCAGGTCCTAGGCAAATGTTGTCTGCTTGCTTTTGGAAGCGCTATCCCCTCCATGATAGGAGCAGATGCCCAAAGTGCTATTAAGAATTCTGTTTCCTTCATAAATCTGCACAGCAACATGGAGTCTTCATATTCTCATGAAGTGATTTTTATATGGAAAACATGGCCCTTGTTACCCTGTTTCTTGTGGGGTTTTTGGTATCTGTTATATAGAGACTGCCCCTTGTTAAGTCAGAATTGAAAACCAGATGCCTTTTGGGAAACTCCACCAGTTTGAAATTTCTGACTGGTCTTCTGCTCTTTTGATGCCTTACTGGTTTATAATATCCAAAGACTTCCTTTTGTTTATATTAAAGCCACTATTTGTATGCAGCCTAGTGATTCAGGCTGTGACAGCAAGAATAGGTCGGGTCGTGTGGTTGTAACAAGTGTCTTGCTGTGTGTTCCAGTACTTTCCAAGGGTTATATGCGATTTGCTTCCTTGGGGCTGCAGGATTTGGTACTTTACCAAGGATAACCCACAAGTGTGGAGTATTAAGGAGATGGTAGGAGAGTGTTTTGCAAGTTTTATTCTTTTTAAAATTTAAACTAAATACCAGAAAATAGAGCTGTGCCCACTGACAATGCTCAGTAGCAGTGGGCACACCCAAAGCCTGGATCTTGGCTTCTAAATTCCATTCAGCAGTGAATCAAGAAATGGTGGCTCCTAGCTTTGCACTGTAGGAAGACGGTTCCACATAACAGAGACGCAGTAAGGGACGGAAAAATACATGTGCATCCGTTCACTAAATCAATGGGTTTCGGGGGTTTTCCTACATTTTGTCTATTATAAATAATAATATATAAATGCATACATGTAATTTTTGGTGGATATCTGTTTCCAATTCTCTTTGCTATACGTACCATAGCATGGACAGTCTGCGTCATGTGAACTCTATGTCTGAATTTTAAGAGAGTTGCCTGACTGCTTTCTAAATTGCAGCACCGTTTTCTGTTTCTACCTGCTGTACATGAAAACTCCAATTTTCCCACACCTTTCCCGATACTTGTTATTTCCCCTTTTTCTCTTTGAGGTGCCCCAGTGGGTCTAAGGTCATCTATCACCGTGGTTTTTACTTTTGTATTTCTTAATGACTAGTGAGGTTGTGTACTTTATTGTGCTTTCATTTTTTATATGTATCTGTGTGAATGTCTGTGGATGTGCTTGCCTGTGTGTGTGTATGTGTGTGTGTATATGTGTGTATGTGTGTGTATATGTGTGTGTATGTGTGTGTGTGGTCCAGTGACTTCTCTCTTGCTCTCCACCTTATTTTCCTTAAGATTTTTTTTAATTTCTCACAATTATTTTATTTTATGTACATGGGTATTTTGTCTATATGCATGTCTGTGTAGGCTCAGAGGCCAGAAGAAGGTGTTGGATCCTCTGGAACTGTAGTTGCAGACAGTTGTGAGCTGCCATGTGGGTGCTGGGAATCAAAGTTGGGTCCTCTGGAAGAGCAGCCAGTGCTCTTAACTGCTGAGCCATCTGTCTCTCCAGCCCCCGTTTATTTTATGTGTCTGAGTATGTGCCTGCATGTATGTCTGCAGCACATGTATGCTGTGCTGGCAGAGGATGGAAGAGATCATTAGATTCCCGGAAAGTGGAGTTACAGATGTTGATGAGCCACCATGTGGACACTGGGAGTTGAACTTGGGTCCTCTGGAAGAGCAGCCAGTGCTCTTAACTTTTTTTTTTTTTTTTTTTTTTGGCAAGGTCTTGCTACATAGCTCAGGCTGGCCCTGGGATATGCCCCCACATGGTTAGTGGTATTCTTTGAAACACAAAAGGCTTGAATTTACTGATGCCTAGTTTATTTTTCTTTTGTTGCTTTTTCCCCTGTGGATCACACCAAGGGTTACATTTGGAACTTTGATTCATTTAGAGTGAATTGTTGGTCTAGCTGTCTGTCTGTTGAGGCAGAGTCTGTCTTGTAGCTCAGGCTGGCTTCAGACTCATGGTCATCTTCCACCTCATCATCCCAGGTGCTAGAATTAGAGGGATGAATCGCTTTGTCTGGCTCGGTTTGAGTTAATTGAAAACATTGTTTGTTTAGTGCTGTGAGGTACAGGCTGGAGATCCATTCTTTGTTATGTAGATATCCAGTTATTCTAGAATCATATATCAGACAGGCTATTTTTTTCCTTCATTGAATTATCTAGAAGCGTTATTGATAATCAGCTAGCTGTAAATGGGAAGATTTGTTTTTGGATTCTCGGTTCTGTTCCGTCAACACAGATGTCTAGTACCAAGTCGAGTTCCACACTCTCTTCAGGACCGTAGCTTTGTGGTATGTTCTGAAATTGAGACCTGGGAGTCTTCCTCTTGCCACTTTATTTGCTCAAGATCACTTTGGTTGTCCTGTGTCTCTTGCCTTTCCACACACATTTTAAGATTAGTCTGCCAAATTCTGAAAGAAGAAAAAGAAAAGCTGAAATTTTAGTAAGAATCTTTTTTTTTTTTTTTTCGAGACAGGGTTT
>NW_026067899.1:2484074-2517254 GCF_014885135.2 Alexandromys fortis
AAAATATGTATATATATATATATATAGTTTTAAAAGAGCAAAACTTTTTCTTTTGGTAATAAGGATAATTTCACAAAATAACATCTGCTATAGCCATACTTTCATAAAATAAATGACATTTTTGCACCAAAAAAAAGTATATTAGCTATACCATTAGGATAAAGGTTAGGTTTTAAAAGATACTTAATAAATTTAGCTTTCCCCGATAAAACTTCCTACAGCGTCTTCCTCTGGTTTTGCCCACAGAGCCGCAGCTCTCCATGAATAATTACACGAGGCTCCAAGTCCTAAGTGAGGCCCCCAGGAGCGGGAGCCTCCGCTCTCTGCCCTGCCCTGCAAGCCGCTGTCACCAGGAAGCCATTTGATAGATGGTCTTTGATGGTAAAAAAATGATGAGGACAGAATGGATTTATGATATTTCTTACAGTTAGGAAACTGCAGGGCGAGGTAGAAAGGACTTAAATTGCTTTTCCAAGGACACAGCAGCCAGCCGCACAGGAAGCTGTGCTGGAATTGAAATCTCTGGCTTTTCAATCTGTCTCCCTTACCTAACCTCACAATGATACAGGGAGGGTGGTAGGCTAGCTCTTCCTGGCTTTGGGGAGAAGATGCTTATTTCCCCAAGCAAGCTAGATACAGTGAGCTCAAACACGAAGAACTTACTTCCAGTCGGAAGACGATATCAACAGGAGAGAGGCTGGGAATTTGGGGGATGTCCAATTCAGAAGCCGCAAAGGCAGGGTAAGCCGGAGTAGAGAGACAAGCAGAGACTGCAATACTTCTACGCAGTCCACACTTACACACTCACACTTGCACACATGCACGCTCACACATGCCCCCATGCACACATGCACACGTGGCTTGTTCCTCAGTTGATTGTTTCTAGTGGAGCCAAATATGGGCATCGAGAGCCAGGAACACAAATTTAGGTCATCCCCCAAAACCATGTTCTAGACTGATAATCGTTATAGTAACAGAACAAAGAAAGCTATAAATCAAGGCACGTTTTAAACACATCAGTGGAAATAGGCAGAGGGGTCAGTGCAGAGCAGAGACATCTGATATAGGCCTCGGGGGCCATGTGAGGACATGCTTGGGCTCCGAGCTGGTAGAAGCTAGGGTTCAGCTTCTACATTCTCAAAGTATTTACCCAGTAGTCACACACACGCTAGGTCAAGCCCAAAAGTAGAAAACAAATGGCTCCTTTAGAGAGCTGAAAATAGCCCAAGATAAATGTGTTGTGCTCCCAACTGCCCACAGTTACTGAATTCTTTTCATCTTTCAGTCAGTCATGAGGACTTTCTACTATAGGTTCAGCCCTTTGGGGGAGCTGCTTCAGTTAACAAGACTAACAGAATTCTGGAGTTCCATCCTGGAAAAGCCTGTGGAGCCTTCAATCAGGGAGGAAAGGAAGACAGAACATCTCTAGAACTTGGTATGTTTGGTGGATTAATGATGTAGACTATTGAGGATGATTCGTAGAAAACAGCATAGAAAAAAATTCACGGGGTGCGCACCTCCGAATCCCTTATTTATTGTATTTCTGGTGCATGGAAATATAGGGACACTATACTGCGCGTCTAGATGGTTTTGGTTATGCAAGAAAAGGAAGAGGAAGTAGGTTGACCCTGACAAAATATTTGAAATAACTCATAGGGGAAACTGAAAGCCTTCCTGCAGCTAAAACCTGTTCTAGAACATGAACCAGCGAGACCAAGTCACAATATGGCGCTTGTGTTAGAGCAACAGCTACAACTCTCCCCTCCCCCCTCCCCCCCAAAGGCTCCAGCTATGTAAACGAACATATAGACACGGACATCCTGGTAGAATTCAAGTTCTCTGAACTGTAGAGCCGTCTTTCAGGGAACTTTTTAGTGTCCAAGACAGGCACATGGAACAAGAAGTAGAGAAATCAACCTGAAGGGAGGTTTCCATGTGCCAAAAGGATGTCACAGAAAAACTCCTAGATGATGCTGTAGCCTGCATGGGAGGATGTGTCTTCTGAGCTGGCTGCTGGTGGCTGCTGTCCTAACTGTTGAAGTTACTACTACTCTTCCAGCCTCTAAGTAACTGTCCTTTTGTCTTTGTAGCTCCTTGCTTCCCTCTTGACCTTTCAGGACATTCTCCGTGAGCTGCTCTTGCCTCAACTAAACAGCCAGCCAGTTCTGTCCTGTTTAAGCATTCAGCATTCCAGTTTAAAGTTTCTAGTTGGCACAAATGCAAAGATAAAACAAAATTTGGAAAAAAAAAAAAAACTGCAGCATACGTGGCCCTAGGCTGTTTGGATGGTTTGCCTTTTTCTGCCTAGGGGACTTGTTTTGTTTTTGTTTATTTGTTTAAATTTTTTGTTTGTTTGTTTGTTTTAGTTTTTCAAGACAGCCGGTTCTCGGTGTAACAACCCTGGCTCTTCTGGAACTCACTCTGTATACCAGGCTGGCTGGCCTCAAACTTACAAAGATCCACCTGCCTCAGTCTCCAAAGCACTGGGATTAAAGGTGTGAGCCACCACCCCCCAATGGGGCTTGTTTTGTTAACGACGGTGCTTGGTCTGTTGTCCATTCTGAAGATGGAGATGGTTTTTTGGGACAATCCTGAAACATCACCTGAACATGGTCTCCAGGAGAACAAGCTAGAAGGCCCAAACAGTAAGAGTCAGGCCTGGAGTTTGGGGGAGATACCAGAAGCTTATCCACCCACGGCTGTCACCCAGCAAGGGAACAGCACTAATCGTGAAGGTGTGCGTGACATTAAGACTCTGTTGCTCGCCGGCCGTGGTGGTGCAGCACACCTTTAATCCTAGCACTCGGGAGGCAGAGGCAGGCAGATCTCTGTGAGTTCGAGGCCAGCCTGGTCTACAAGAGCTAGTGCCAGGACAGGCACCAAAAACTTCAGAGAAACCCTGTCTCGAAAATAAAAAAAAAAAAAAAAAAAAAACTCTGTTGCTCCTTTGAGGGGCACTAGAATGCATACCTCAGTGGCCACTTTCCAACACAGCTTTATTTGACTCAAAAGAAGCGCTTGGTTAACTGGTTCATGGCAGCCCAATGACTTTCAGATCCAACAGAGTAATACAAGCTCTTAACATAAGGAACATGTTAATAGATGCAAATGAAGACGTGATGCCCTATTTTGACTCTCTGAGCTGTAATAGCTAGCAGAAGATATGGAGCGCACATTCCCATCCACCTCCAGTGGGTCCAAACGCCTGGGGATTTTGAGTATGTGTGGATAGTACAACAGCTCCCCGGGGCACAGATAACGGTCCAGCAGACTGAATGGCTTCCACAACAGAAATGTCTCTTACCACAGTTCTGGAGGCTTCACGACTAAAATCAAGGCTATGTCAGGATAGCTCTCTTCAGAGACATCGCTCCTCTGCCTGAGTGTGGCCCTCTTCTCCCTATGTCTTCAAGTGATCTTCCTTCAGTGCACATGTGTCTAAACGTCCCCCCTTAGAAGCGTTTGTCATATGAGGTTGGGGCCATGTACGGACCTCATTTTAATGCAGTTGCATCTTTAAAGTCCCCGTCTCAGACTGTAGTCATGTTATGAGAATCCAGATGTTAGAACTTCAACAGACAGATGTACAAAAGGATATTTACTGAGTTACTGTACTTGTAAGAAACTCTGTCAGAAGGTAAGGTTGTATGCCTTTAATTCCAACACTCAGGAGATCTCTGTGAGTTCAAGACCAGTCTGGTCTACAGAGCTATTTCCAGAACAGCCAGGGCTGTTACTGACAGAAACCCTGCCTCGACGAACCAAAAAAAAAAAAAAAAAAAAAAAAAAAAAAAAAAAAAAAAAGAATTCTTCAAATTATAACATACTTTTCTTGCTTATTGTAGCTGTTTAACGTATCTCTATAAATCAGAACATAAACCCTTCCATTTTTGACACTATTCAACCGTCCAGATGGATAAGCATTCCCATCACAATTGTCTTCTTTTTAATTTAACTTTCTGAATAGGAAAAGCCATTTGTCAGTTTCAAAATTAAAACAGCATGAAAGGTAAACCTTCCAAAGCCTCGGGCTCCTTCCCTGTCTTCAGAGCTAACCACTTTTATTAGCTTCTTGTGTGTCTTTCCAGCATTTTCTTATGCAAATAAAAGCAAATGCAAATACACACTCTGATTTCCTCACTTTCTCGCACTGAAAGGAAGCTGCCATTTTCCCTGCTCAGCACCTTGCATTCTAAAGACCTGAGAGCTTTTCTGCAGCTTCTGCACTGCCAGTGTTGGGGGGCTTCCCCATTCTCTCCCAGAACCAAAAAGTAGACAGTTGTGTGTGTGTCTTGCCCCTCCTTTTTAATCCAGCCTGTGTCCCCCACAAGGTTTTTCTAATTTTTTGCTTTTACAAACCGAGGGGCAAAAATGAACTTACATATGGCATTTCCTCCCATGCAGGTGTGTTGCTAAGATAAATTCCAGGAAGTGGGATTGCTGGCTCAAACTGCCTTTGCAGTTTTGATAGACACTCCCTGGTTTCCCTGAGGAGGGAGGGTGTCCTGCCATTTTGCAGTCTAGTGGGCAGCAAGGGTTACTAATGCTTCATGACTTCCCCACAGAGGGGGTTTGTCAAGGGCTGGAAAGATGGCTCAATTGGTAAAGTGCTTGCTACACAAGTATGGGTCCCCGAATAATGTGGGACATCCTTCTGTATATGTGTTGCTGTTATTGGTTAAGGAATAAGGATGCTTTGGCCTATGGCAGGGCAGAATATAGCCAGGCTGGAAGAGATGTAGAGAGAGTGAAGACAGAATCAGAGAGAGGCCATGTAGCTGCCAAAGGAGTAAGATGCCTGAACCTTGCTCGGTAAGCCACAGTCTCATGGCAATACACAATTTAATAGAAACGGGTTAATTCAAGATATAAGCACTAACTAGAAATACACAAGTCATTGGCCAAGCAGTGTTGTAGTTGATACAGTTTCTGTGTGATGTTTTGGATCTGGGCAGCCGGGAAATGAACGATCAGTCTCCGCTTACACCCAAATTTGGATCCCCGGCACCAGTATAGAAATTAGCATGGGGGCACATGCTAATAAGTCCAGTGCTGGGAATGCAGAGACCAAAGGCTCCCTGGAGCTTGCTAGCTAGCAAACCTAGCTGAACTAACAGTCTCCAGGTGCAGAAAGTTATAAAGTTCTCGGTTGATTGTGTTGTTCTGGAAATACATATGTCATTACAAGTGTTCAATTCTACCAGTGGGGAAGTCTCTTGATATGCTGGTCTCTGCGCATGAAGAGGATTGCTCTATCATGTAACTGATGCTGAAGTTCAGGGAGCTGATAAAACTTAGAGAATCGGGTTCCATCAACTTTATAACTCTGATTCTAAATGTAATTAAAATGACTTCAAAGATAGCATTTACATGTAAATTGAAAGATTTATTTCTATTATGTTTAATTCTGTGTGTGTGTGTGTGTGTGTGTGTGTGTGTGTGTGTGTGTGTGTGCAGGGGCCTGCTAAGGCCGGAGGCATCGTATCACCCTTGGAGCTGAAGTTACAGGTAGTTATGAGCCGCCCTATGTGGGTGCTGGGGCCAAACTGAAGTCCTTTGCAAGAGCGTAAAGACCTCTTAACCACTGAGCCATCTCTCCAGGCCTTGAATTGTGCAGTTAACATGAAAGACTGTATAGGATACTTCAAATGTCTTAAAATAACTTACCACCTAAAAATAATAACAGCCTGAGTTCAGCTCATGACAAAACATTCTCTCTGTACTTACTCTTTATCTCTCAAAGTTCTAATAATACTCATTTCTCTGCTTTCCTAGAATTTTAGTAATTTTATCCCAGTACCAAAAAGAAGAGAGAAAGAAAGAAAGAAAGAAAGAAAGAAAGAAAGAAAGAAAGAGAGGGGGGGAAGGAAGGAAGGGAGGGAGGGAGGGAGGGAGGGAGGGAGGAAGGAAGGAAGGAAGGAAGGAAGGAAGGAAGGAAGGAAGGAAGGAAGGAGTAAGGTGAGGCCTGGTACTACAGCCCTATAATCCTATAATCTCATCACACACTCTAGGTCTGTCTGAGTGACATGGTGAGTTCAGTCCTAGACAGGCAACTTCTGAGGCTTTGTCTCAATAAATGAACTAAAATGTAAAAGTATTTAGGCTGAAACTCAGTGTTAGAGTGCTTGCCTAATATATCCAAGGCCTGATTCAATTTTCAGTGCCCAGTGCCAGAACAAACCAGAGCGAAGCCGGGCTCCTCTACTCTCAGCCATTCCAGAAGGAAAGCAGGGGGATCTCTTGGGCCAGGGATGGGCTGCTGAATCCAGCACTGTACTTACACTTACATCTTTTTTTGTTTGTTTGTTTGTTTTGAGACAGGGTTTCTATGTGTAACAGCCCAAGCTGTCCTAGAACTAGCTCTTGTAGACCAGGCTGGCCTCAAACTCACAGAGATCCACGTGCCTCTGCCTCCTAAGTGCTGGGATTAAAGGTGTGCACCACCACTGCCCGCCACTGTACTTACATCTTAGATGGCAACTCAAGCCTGCATCTCCTGCCTTCAGACTTGGCTCTTGCTGGCCCCAGACCCTTTTAAATAGCCTTTTCTTTCTACCGTAATTCTAGATTCACAAAGAATTGAGCAGAGGTTACCGCGTTCACCCTCCCACACCCACATCTGCCCAACTTCACCTTTGGCAGCTTGCCACCAGAGGGACTTGCTTGTCACACTTGATTTTTTGCCAAGTCATGGTCATTCGAAGTCTACTGTCTATACCAGGGGTGGCTTCTGTGATTACATCATCCAGGCTTGCCCGTGGTGTCCGTTAAGGGATCAGACTATCTTCAGCCACCCACCCCAGCCTTCTGTGTTTACTAATTCACTGCCTCTTCCTTGATAGTCTGATTTGCTTGTTTGCGTCTTGCTTCTTCCCCTAGTTTTGACTTTTCTGGGTTGTTATCTAGCTGGAATCGTTCGATGCAAAGTCTTTTTTCACTAAACAGCTTCCACGTCATAATGAGTTTTAAGTTTCCTCTGTGTTTTCTCATAACTTGACAGCCCTTTTGCTTTTAACACTGCATCTGATTCTGTTATCTGGATGTAATACAGTTTGTTTGTTTGTTTGTTTTTGGTGTGTGTGTGTGTCTTTAGTTTTGTTTTTGTTTTTTTAAGTATGTGTCTAGGTATATTTCCTGCATGTGTTAGCTACACATGTCGTGAATGCAGTGCTGGAGGTGACCAGAAGAGGGCACTGGATTCCCTGGGACGGGAGTAACAGTTGTGAGCCTCCATGTGGGTGCTGGAAACCCTGAGCTCTAAAGAGCGACCAGTGGAAAAAAGACACATCCACTCAGCGTCATGATCAGACTATTACATCTAGCAACCAACAACATGGGTGGAAAAGGTCTAGAATAAAACTTTTGTTGGAAGGCTTTACACTTTCCACAGAACAGAAACTACAATAACCTGTTATACAATTAGTCACAAATACAGTCCTGGAGGGTTCTTTGCCCACACACATGAGTATTGTCTAAAACATGTCTTCCTTGTAGCAGCTTGGCCCTGCCACCACTGTGCCTGGTTGAGGTCACAATCTGTTGTAACCTGTAGCTTGCCTGTCACTTCTCTGGCTCTCCTCTGGGACTAAGCTTGGTTTCCTGGCTGTAATTAGAACCTCCTGCCACTGCCATTGCTGCAGCTGCTGCTGCTGCTGCTGGAACCACCATAACCACCTTGGTTTCGTGGTTTAGCAGAGTTTAGCCTCTGCCACCATAAGGGCCAGAGCTTCTGCCTCCAAAGTTTCCCCCTTCCATTTGGTCCAAAATTTGAAGACTGATTGTTGTAATTACCAAGATCATTGTAGCTTCCCCCACTCCAAAATAGCTTCCATCATTACCAAATCAATTATAACCATCCCCATTACCACCGTATCCACACCACAGCTCCTACCGAAGCCGCCACGACCACTGAAGTTTACCCCTCAACCATAATTGTCATGGCAGGACTGGAGAGACGGCTCAGTGGTCAAGAGCTCTGGCAGTTCTTCCAGAGGATCCACATTCAATTCCCAGCACCCACATGGCAGCTCACAACTGTCTGTAACTCCAGTTCCAAGGAATCAGACACCCTCACACAGACGTACGTACGTAAAATCAAAATGCCAATGCACGTTAGATAAATAAGTAAGTAAATAAATAATTTTACAAAAGAGAGAAAGAGAGAGCCAAGTGGTGGTGACACGTGCCTTTAATCCCAGCAATCATGAGACAGAGGCAGGAGGATCTCTGTGAGTTCAAGACTAGCCTGGTCTACAGGGTGAATTCCAGGACAGCCAGAGCTGTTACACAGAGAAACCTTGTCTGGCAAAAAAACAAAATAAATAAAAATAAATAAATTTGGCATCGCCGCCAAAACCACCTCCATGACCACCACCAAAGTTTCTGGAACCACTTCGACCTCTTTGGCTGGAAGAAGCACTGGCCATCTCCTGCGTTGTCAGGGCTTTGCTTACTTCACAGCTGTGACCGTGCACAGCATGGTGTTCCTGAGTAGCAATCCTGTCCACAGAGTCGTGGCCATCGTAGGTGACAAAAGCAAATCCTCTCTTTTTTCCCCACTCCCTGTGTCATTCAGTTTCCCCACAGTGCTCAACATAATCTCGTAGCTGATGTTCTTCGGTGACTTCTTTAATACCACCAACAAAGATCTTCTTCACAGTTAAGTGGGCGCCTGGTCTCTGAGGATCCTCTCTTGGCACAGCTCTCTTGGGTTCCACAACTCTTCCAACCACCTTGTGTGGTCTTGCGTTCATAGCGGCATCCTCTTCCTCCACAGTGGCTAAGTGACAAGCCCAGAGCCCCTGGATCGCTTGGTGCTTGAATCTCTCATTACCACACAGCCCAAGAGGATTCCCCACTGTTCAAAGGGGCTTCTCAAACTCCTGTTGGGCGTTTTGAAGCTCAATGCTCCGATGAAAAACTTCCACAGATGTTTGGCTCAAGGAGTTCTTGCTCCTAACAGTTTAGCCATCTCTCCAGGCCCATGCTTCCAAGTTTTTATAATCCTAAATAAACTTGAAAAAAAAAAAAAAGAAGAAGAAGAAGAACCTCCAAAACATCCAGGTGCAGAGGTTTGAGTATAAATTCCAATTCATTTGGATATGTACTAAAGAAAGTAATTGCTAAATTTTATGGTCAGAGTATGTTTAATTGTGTGAGAAACTGCCCAACTATCTTGTGCATGTATGTGTGTATGTATGTATCTGTGTCTATTTACACATGTGTACATGCATGAGTGCGCATGTGGAGGCCAGAGGTCAACCCCAGGTGATGGACAGACACAGTCCATCTTCTCCTTTGAAGGTCTAAAACTCACCAAGTAGGCTAGGCTGGCCTGTCAGTAAGCCCCAGAGATCTACTTGTCTCTTCCAGTGCTGAGATTACAAGTGTGTGCCACTGTCCCTGGGTTCTGGAGGCACAAACTCAGATTTTCAAACAAAAAGGCAAGCACTTATTGACTCACCTTTGCTCTCCCCTGTGCCAGTGATGAAGTTCCAGTTGCTCCACGCCCTTATCAACACTTGGTGCTGTCAGTGTCTTGAGCTGTGGCTATCTTAATAAGTGTGTCATGGTGTTTGTTTTAGTTTGCAGTTCTGTAGTGATGTATTGAGTATATTTTCATGTTTATCTTCCACTAGTACACCTTTGGTGAAGTCAGGTGGGCTATTCCGACCACCCTGTTACATAGATTTTAGTTTCTTGGGAGCTGATCTCTTTTCCTGAAACAATACGTTCTTTTGAGTTTGTTTGCTCAGCATTGCATAAAGCAGTGTCATGTTCCCGGTAAATATTGTCTAGTGTTCTAGCGCTTTGGGAATTTATATAAGCAGCATGAGGCTCTAGAAGCAACAGGCTGTTAAAAGTTTCATCTCCATGGTGACAAAAGACAGAGATTGCACTGCCAGCCTCCCTCCTTGGAGCATCTGGCCAAGCCATCATCTTTCCATTGTCCCCGGGAGACTTCTTACTTTTTCTCAATTCAATGTGACTATGACTTTCCTTTCTTAATCAAATGCAGGAAATTACATGTCATAGCTCGTCCAACATCAGATCCCATTGGCTATTATCTACTTCGTTATTCTGAGGACCACTAAGAAAAGAAAGCCCCACTTAAGCTGCGACAGAACCAGCTGCACCACTCTCTGTGTTCTGAGAGCTTTCATCCATTGTGTTGGATTCGGTCATTTTCTCTGCCTTCAGCTGTGCCGCTCACTGTATACTAAGAATCCTTTCATGCATATCTCAGTAACAAGCCCTAAGGTAGCCCTTAACTACTGCTTCAGATCCCATAAGGCACCTGGTTGCTTCACTGAAAGAAACTAAGGAAATACGTTGGCATTTCTCTGAAGATAACGGTTTGCTTCCTTAATACCATCTAGAGAGCCACTGTTCTGTTTGGTTGCCTGTCTGCACATGCAATACTTCATTTCCCTTGGCGTTTCCAACAGTGGTTAACCTCAACTTGGAAAATACCAACAACGCACAACCCTCAGTGTAAGTGAGAAGATTATCGATGGCTGCTTCCAAGTCTGAACAGTCAACTTTCCACCAACTGCAACGACACAAGACCTCCGACTGGGCACGGTGGCTTGGTGGCTCACACTCTAGTTTCAGCTCCTTGGGAGGATAAGGAAGAATGTTTGAACCCGTGACTTCAAGACAGACCTTGTCTCAAAAACAGCCCAACAAACTGCAGAAGCCGTACCTCGGTTTCCGAGGTCTTAAAATATAAATGAAAATGAGCAGACAGGAGCCTTGGAACCAATCAGCCTGCGATTGTCATATGTGTAACCCAAGAAACAGACTCTGAGAAGGCCAATAGTCCCTTATTTATTAAAATATGTTGAGAATTTATATATGGTCTATTGTACTAGTCTGTGTTTAACATCACAATTCCAGTGGAATTTTCTACATGTAGATTTTAATTTTTGTGTGCAGTCCTGCAGATTCACGGACTGTCACAGATTTAATGATTTCAGCTAGGATTATAGAGAAAGTGAGAGATGACTAGACACAGATTTACAAGGCTCGAATGGTATAATTTGACAGAGCCTGCCTTAGAATTTGCTTCTTACCTTGTCGCCTTACCCTGACATTTAAACAACATCCTTGCTTTCTGAAAACGTAAGAAGCTTTTAGCCTACTTTTTTTTTTTCTCTCAACCACAGGACGTGGCATTAGGGACTTTTAGTGTTTATGAGCAATAAAGACCAAAATCTGGGCCCACACTAAGGTTCTGCGTGAAAGTATACCCTTTCGGTTCCTGTGCATCGGGATGACAGTATTACAACACCAGTTTGACGGCAAAGCTAGAAAACATATCTTTTCTTAAAATCTTGAGTCCTGATTTTTTTCACTTGTGACCAATACTCTAATCTGATTCTAAAATCTTCTGCTCTTGATCTGATTGACTAGTTTTAATTTTTTTTTCTACTTGTGTATACCTACCTAATGCTATCTTTGCTTTTATGGCTCTTTTTCTCACCGGTCACTAACTGAAGTAATTTTATCAATACTGTCAGATTTCCCCTGAGAGATCTAGAATAAGCTCACACTCATGCTTACAGCAGTATAACTCACAACAGCCAGTGGAGGTAAATTAAGGGTCCAACCGCGGGTGTACGGATAAACAAAGAGGAAAGCGTGCGTGCGATGGAATGTTATCCAACTGTAAAGGAGATTCCGACACACGACAGCACAGAGGAGCCTCGAGGAAATAACAGTCGTGGAACACTGACGCTGTACGCTTCCACTTACAGGAAATACCTAGAGTAGTCAAATTCGTACCGACCAAAAACCCAAGCGGTAGCTGCTAAGAAGAATGTAAATGGAGAGGAAGCGCCCAATGGCTGTGGCGTTTTACTGTAGCAAGGCTGGCTACACACATTGTGGACATACTTAAGCCATGTGTAGGGGAGCACGTGTTCAAGATGATGAAGGTTGCTCGTCAGTCAGCTTTCCATTGCTGTGACGTCACTGAGGACAATGGTTTAAAGGAGAGAAACTTTCTGCTTGTCCGGTTCATGATTCCAGGGGGAACAATGAATGCCTAGCAGGTTGGCTCCCTGGCTCGCCAGCTAGTGGCAAGCCTGGGGCGTTGTGGAGGAAGAGCCCCGTAGGAAAAAAAAAAAAAAAAACTGCTCACCTCACTTCCTCCAACCTGGCCCCGCCTCCAAAATGATCGTCCTCATAATCCAGTAGCTTTCCCCATATATATCATCAACAGCTTGGGACCTTTGAAGCTCTATTATACTCAAATCATAGCTGAAGGAATCGCTTGCATATTTCCATTACATCTCCCCTACAGAGAAAGGTTATGTATGGCTTACACCAAACTCTCAAAATCTATGTGGCCCCAAAAGAAGCTCAGTGTAATTATTCTGCAGAAATAGTAATCTTCAAAAATGGCTGCAGCTGTTAAATAAATATTTTTCCTAATAAAAATGCAGGAACAAAATTTATAATGTGCCAGAACTAAAATTTGAAATACATCAAAAATAGACCAACTTAAAAATTGATCAGATAAATATAAAATTTACTTTGTATTTTAAAAGTAAATTCCTTGGTTACAACATTGGCTTAATCACACCTCCTGTGAAACCATCTGAAGAAACTGCAAAGCTTGTACTTTCTGCACTCAGAAGGCGGAAGAAGGGTCACAAGTTCAAGGCCAGCCTGGGCTACAAAAGAAGATCCTCTTCACCCGTCTTCTCTCTGAGAGACTGATTCGCGTTCCTTAGCCAGGGCTGCCCTGCAGGAGCTACTTAGTAAAGGACTTACCAAGCTAGCTTCAAAGTACAGAGCACAAGTAACTTACACCAGAAGCAGAAAGGGCGGAGATGCACCCAGCTGCTGGGGAAGACGGATGAAGAGGCTCAATCAGCTGTACGTTTGCTCTAAACCAAGAATACTGAGGGTCTTATTACCCTCTTCAGTGGCCACATACTGAGGCAGGAGACAAGCAGGAAGGCACGGTGGAGCAATTCTTCAAGAATAAAACTAGGTATAAGCAGCACCACTGGGACTTCTTCAGAGTTCCATGAGCGCTTTGGGAGGTGGGTGGGTGCCTTGGAAACACACTTCAGCACCCTGTAAAGACAATCACTAAGGCTTGGAGCAGTTGCTGTTAAGAAAAGCCAGTGCCTAAGTGGTCACATGATTCATGAAGGGCATTTCCTAAGCACACGGTTCCACGTGACCCAGTTCTCCTCGCAAAGGCTGTAGGGCGATGTTAGGGTGAGTCAGTGGCTCTTACTAAAGAGAGGCTCCTCAGCTGGTAACTTCAAGGAACGCCTGATAATGATTGATGGGCGGTGGATATTAACTGCAAACTGGTGAGCAATGAAATCACATTCAAACAGTGATGAATTAACAGGCACTGACAAAGTGCATTTGGGATGAACCACAGACTTCTTCGGCAAGTGCTCAGGAACTCACTATGAAGTCCCAGAGTGAGGAAGGCAGGTCATGTAAAACAGGAAGTGGTTCTTAAGGGCTGATGAGATGGCTCCGTAAGTGAGAGCTTGCTGTTCCCAAGCCTGACAACTCGAGTTTGATTTCCAGAACCCACATGGTAGAAGAGAATCAACTCCTATAAGTTGTCCTCTGACCTCCACATACATGCATGCCGTGTCCCCATATAAATACACACACACACACAAAGATGGTTGGGTAGATGGATGGATGAGTAGGTGGGTGGATGGATGGATGGATGGATGGATAGACAGACAGACAGAGTGAAACTAAAAATTGAAATGGGGTTTCAGGCTGAGGCTGGAGGAGAGCTTGCTTTGCAATCATTAAGTCTTGGGTTTTATTCTTACACCAGAAAAATAACCAAAGTTTCATTCAAGGACCAAATTTGACTGATTAAAACATCTTTTAAATTATTTATGTAGGTTAAAAATTATACAAGCCAGGATCTAGAGAGATACCACAGCAGTTAAGAGCACTTGCTGCTCTCCTGGAGGACCCATTTGATGGCTCTCAACCGCTTGTAACTCCAATTGTAGGGAATTTGACACCTCCTTCTGGCCTCAGTGGCCACCAGTCACAAACATGATGCACAGACATGCATTCATCCAAACACCTACACATAAAATAAAATAATGTTAATAATTTAAAAGTTTTTTAAAATACACAGATTGGGTGTGATGGTGCACAACTTTGATCATAGCACTTAAGAGGCAGAGGCAGGTTCATCTCTGTGAGTTTGGGACCAGTGAGCTCCTGTCTTTAAATAAATAAACAAAATTTCAAAAGTTAAAAAAAAAAACAAATTAAAAACTGTTGGAGTACTATATCTTGATGATGACTTTAAAAGATCTCTTATAAATGTCACAAATAATTTTGATTTTTGTCAGTTTCATTAAGCTGGTCTGAATTTAAGTTCCTAAGGTCAAGTCTACTTTTATGGACCCCAAGGTCACTGGACCAAGATGGTAAAATGTGGTCTATGAAAGTCATGCGAACAATGCAGAGAATGAAACATGGATTTCCAGATCACATGCTAAAGGCATTTGCAAAACACCTTCATCACACAGACCAAAACTCAAAACTCCTTTACGCAATGAAACTTAGAAATATGGGACTGGGGTGACAAAAACATAATGAAACTGAACTAAAACTGCGTTCAGGCTGGAGTAAAACACGCTTTAGGTCAGGCCAAGCAGTACTGGGCATCCATACAATTCAGTGTCTCTGATGGAAAAGAAAAATGAGAATCTCACAGATCTGTGTGCGTATTCCTGTGGCGTGGATTTGTTTGCATGTGTGTACCTGGGTGCGTGTAGAAGTCAGAGGCTGATATCAAGTTTCTTCCTTGGTTGCTTTATTTTTGAAACAATGTCTTTCATTAAACCTGGTGTGATAGTTTGAATGCAAATGTCCCTCACTACCACCACCATCATCACCACCACCACATGCAGGCAATGCTCTTAGCCTGTGAGCCATCTCTCCAGCCTGACTTGTTTTTTAATGACAGGGCACTGTTGTGTTCCTGAGAGTGGTCCTGACTTCCTGAGCTCAAGTGAGCTTCCCTCTCCGGAATCTTAAATAGCTAGAATGAGCAGCTTAATTTGGTGGTTTTCCTACTTGAGGTCTGATAAGGCAAAGCCTCCTAACCCCTCTGCTAAAGCCTTTTCCAGCGAGTTGTGATGTCTCTTGTACCAGGATGACAGAGGCCTCCAGATTACTATTAGATCCTGTGCTTTTTAAGGTTACTCTAACTGAAAGCCACTTAGTCTTCCTAGCTGATTAAAGGGATGTCCTTGTTCACCCCACAGAGAGGACTCTATTCTTCTGCTCCGCCTTCACTAGAACCTCTATTCTTGAAGCTGAATGGGGGTGGGAGGGCTGCGACATGGGGAAATATGGAGAGAGACCAAGCGTCTTGGCTAACAACCCAAGCAGCCAGGACAACTTTTTCAAGAGCAATTAAAAGAAGAAAAAAAAAATCCTTGTGCATTCTGTGTTTTGTGATTAGTGGAAGACATTTCCCCATAGCACATTTAAAATGAAATCAGCCCACCATGGCTCTCGGAAGGCAGCTCCAACACCTCTTAGTTCGTTGGGATCTTAAGGAGACTCATGCCGAGGTGTTTGTTTATTCCCAAGAGCAAGCAAACAAACCAACAAACCCCCCCCCCATGACAATATCTTACAAAACGAACGCTGATTATTCCGAAACAGTACACACCATTTCAGGAGCCAAAACACAAAGACGTGTTTCATTATCGGCCGCTGGAAAAACGAGAACTATTTAGATGGAGAACTTGCTCCTGCTGCATTATTCATCGGGCGGAAGTGTGCTCTTCCGAGAGCCTGAAGTGATCTTGTTGCAAAAGGGTACATCTGGTTGTGAAGAGGGTTTCGTGTCTTCGATGTCAAGGCATGGAAGAATTTCACCAGTTCCAGCTCTCCTGTCAGCGGCCCTATGAAAATGCATCTCGAGGAGACTCCAGCTTGTCAGCCGCCGACACCCTGCGTTTTGAACGGATTCGGGAAAGGGCTGTGTGAGAACGGGGGCAAAGAAGGGGCTGAGCGCGGATTTGTGTCATGGTTGTCAAGAACCCTGGGCTTCAATCCTCCCTTCCTCTTTTTTATTTTTTTTTCCAATCTAGCAAAATGGATTTCTTTTTTCTTGATGGAAAATGATTGCGGTGGCTTCCACCACTAATTTTTATTGAACTTAAATTTCACTGACCTCCTTTCCTCGATGAAGCCTATTTTATTCCCTGGTGGAGTGCAGGACTGGATGTCCGACCCAGTTAGCCTTGCTCATGGATGCTTCTTCCTCATCCGGTTTATTTCTGTATGTATGGAAGGGTGAAGCCAGAGCCCCAGTGAAGAGAGCAACCTGGGGCTGCTCTGTGCCGTTGTGTGTGCTGTGTAGTTCACAACCAGCACAATCATATGCGGGAGCCTTAAAAGTTGAAGCTTTTTTTCCCAAGCTTGCCTACACATTTGCATATCATATATGAATAGATTCTTTTCTAAAATGCCCATTTCTTCCAGCCTTGGTTAGCAGATTAACAGGTCCTTTTGCTTAAAACCAATATTCCGCTTAAAAAAAAAAAAAAGGAACCAGGTGGTAGTGGCGCACACCTTTAATTCCAGCACTCATGAGGCAGAGACAGGTGGATCTCTGAGTTTGAGGCTAGGCATCCAGGACTATACGGAGAAACCCTGTCTCAAAAACAACAAAACAAAACCATAACAAAAAGAGATGAGCCCTGAGGCACATCCTCTTATTTTGGACAATAGAACTGAGCACAAATGAAGTCAATCATGTATTGGTAAAGCAACACACACACAGCCCATGCACGCGTTCACAACCCTGGCAAACAGAGAGATGAGGTGAAACCTTTGGCTCATATAGTTGGCTGCCACAGAAGTTGCATCCAAAACCCACAGCTCTGCCACCAAGGCAGTCAGTCAGTGGTGGTATCACCTGGAGGCACCAGCCACGCATCTTCCAAGGGAATTGCTGTGGTCAGGCATGCTGATGACAAATGACCATGTCTGTGTCATTGTGTCTGTACAGTCTGTACCACCAGGATACCTCATCTGCCAGCAAATCCCACTTTAAAGTCTTGTGCTATATCGGAGACCAGCACAAATCTGCCTCTCTGTCTCCAACTCCGTAATAGAGCAGTAGTGACTGACTTCAGTCGTCCCTGAAGTCAAACAAGGCCACGTTTGCTGTCTCATGTGATAGAGGACCCTGAGTATATCAGAAATGACAGAAACAGGCAAAGGCCAACTATGGGGCTGCAGTGGACTTGCCATCAAAATGAAGTCCTGGCTGCAGGCATAGCCTTCAATTCTCTGAGACAAACAGCCCCAGCCCTGAAAGGTGATGTCCCACTTGGCTACATCTTGATCTCTTACTTCTCTGCGCTTAGAGGACAGTCTCCAGCTGTCCAAGCAGGACTTGACTGTGTGCTCCTCCGAGTCTGTCTTGGCTGTCTATTCTGTGTGCCCCATTGGTGTGTTCGGACCTGTCCCCAAAGATAATGCCCATAGTTGCCCATACTGTCACAGTGAAACATTCATCCTCACAGCTAGGTCATCGTAGCTGTAAGCATAAGTCCTGGCCTGGCTCTGGAACTCTGTTTCCAGCAGGGAGCCTGTCACCAGTTTCTGCCGTACCTCTGCACAGGTGTGGATCTGGTTGCAGGCTTGATTGGTCCGTTCAGCACCCCTGCCCTGCCCCAGCTTTGCACTCAAGGCTTGTGACTCTGTACTGAGAAGTCCATCTTTGGAGTCCAGGGCATCCACCCTAGGACTGTGTCTAATTAATGACGACATCTCAAAGGCGTCATGGTCCTCCAGTTACTTCATTCTCAAAGTAGCCTTTAAACAAACCTTCCCGTGCTCAGGGTCCTGAATAAATTCGTCTATCCGTAAACCCCGGTCTTGATAGTACTCGCCATCTTGGTCCACTACTTAGAGATGAGGCCACACTGAGCAGAACCTGAAGACTGAGCCATTTGATCAAAGAAACACTGAGCTTTAGGGGCGGAGCTTGAGGAAGCTCTGCTCCAGAAACACCTCTGGGTTACTGGAGAGATGTCTGTGGCTGCACGTGACACAGATCTATAAGAATGAATACCCAGTCGGGCTTCTGTGAGCCCATGGGAAAGAGAAGCTTAACAGACTTGCTGCCAAGCCTCTCTCTAAACCCTCCATCTATTATGGAAATATTTTCTTGGGCCAATGCCCTGAAGCAGATACTTCTCACCTGGGTCTCAACAACCAGGAACACTGGTCTGTCGGGGCCTCCCGGGGCCTGGTGCTTCATAGCCACAGCCTGGTCCTGTCACGATGCTCAGTAAAGCTCCTCAGCCCATTCAGAAATACAAATTTTCAATGGCAAGACCGACAATGCTTTTCACATAGAGATATATAAACCATTTGCTTTTAACAGAAGGGCGGGGGCGATCCACATGCAATGACCCTAGCTCTTACTTTATTAAAGCAATAAACAAAACCAGGAGTGGTGGCGCAGGGGCTGTGGTTCCAGCACCAATCCCAGCTATACAGGAGCCCGGGTCAGCCTGGGCCAGCTACATGAGACCCTGTCTCAAAAAAACAAAGTAAAACAAAACCATGTAATTCCTTCTCAAACAAACAAAACCCACCACCACCACCACCAATAACAACAACAACAACAACAAAAAAAAAAACCCAAAGGCTGAAAATGTGTCTCAGTGAAAGAATTTTTGAGTAACATGTAACCAGGCCTTGCCCATCTCCAGCCCAGAAAGAAAAGGGTTGGGGGGGGGGAGGGGTAAGAAGGGGTGGGCACAACATGGAGATATATTTGATTTGTTTTATATGATCTGAGGCATAGAATTTTGAGATTTATAATGTACTTGTGAAAGTCATTCCAGTCCTAAAGTGTGCCTTTTATTCTTGAAAAGTTTCTGTACCCCAATAAGCCTCTCTGCCAATGCAACAATCCAAATCAGACCAAATCAAACAAATTAGAAAGAGCCCAGGTTTAATGGATACCACACTCACGGATGGCTTTCCAGTCCCCCAGGAAGGAGACAGGAAAGGAAGACTGGAAAATCACGTGTTTGTTTTCTGGGGGGATAGTTTTAAATACCCTGAGGGAGTGGTCTTAAGCATCTGGGGGGGGTCATCATTTGGTGGGCTTTCTCAGAGGTGGAGTCTGGACCAAGGCAACTCCAGGGGAGGGGGCTTGGGATGGAGGCTCCACCCAAACATTCCAGATTCTTTGGATTTGTGGATGCCAGGGGCTGGAGTGGGGCTTCCATGCAAACAAGTCTCATGGTGCTGATATTTCTGAGTTTGACTGTGGACCTTAAGTATGTCATTTACGTCAGCATATGGAAGAGCTCAGATTGCTTTGCCTCAACCAAATGTGCGGTTACCCATACTATCCAAGCTTATACCTGAGCAGAAGGGCCGACAGAGCTAATTTCAACACAATTTCTTATAACCGGTTCAAGAAATGTGTTGTTAACTAAGGGAAATCAGCAGGATTTTATCACTTAGCAGATTCCATACCCCAAAACTAACAAGTATGTATGCTAATGTTTACTGATCCTTTGGGCTCTAATTCTAATCTCTCATTAACAGCATAGAAACACAAGCCTGTAACCACAACACTAGCAGGGCAGAAGCAGACTGATCAGTTACTAGGCAAGTTGAAGACTAATATATGAAACCTTCTCTCTCTAAAGAAGTCAAAAGAACACCGGGGAAGTAGTTAGACTCTGGGACTAGGAAGGTTAGAAGTGGGTACAGTTTTTGAAGACAGGACCATCCAGTTCCCAGCACCCAGGGCAGGCAGCTCACAATGGCGTGTAACTCCAAAGCCAGCCAACCCAATGCCTCTGGGCTCAGTGGGTACCTGCACTCATGCGCCCATACCCGGACACACATACACGTAATTTAAGATCTAGAAATCAAAGCTGGTAAAATGACCCACATCTTAAGTTCCCAACCATTTGTCCGTGTACTTTAAAATTCAATGTCATAGATTAAGTTCCCTTGTCACCAAGAGCTTGCTAAAAATCTAAGTCTTTGGCTTTCCATCTATATGAAAATAATAATTTGTTCAGAGAAAAAAATGTCTCCATGGTGGAATTAGACTGTGGAATGCTGGATCTGAGTTACCCTGCTTGTGGGCTTCCAGAAACCTTACCGCCATGGCACATGGGAATATTTAGGCAACCACAGCATGCAGCGTTTTTCCCACGTCACCGAAAGGAAACTCAGAAATCTGACAAGACACTGAGGGACATAGTTGGCCTTGCTGTGAAAGCCCCTGCTCGTGCCCAGGTAAAACAACTATCATGTGGGTCAATAACAAAATGGAACTCTAAAGAGACCATGGGGTCAAGAGTTTAATTATCAGTGAGAAGGAGGAAGAGGATTTAAAAACGCCGTTCCCCTTTGTTGTTGCTGCTGCGCCTGTCCACCTTTAGGTGAGAAGCGTAAAGCCTTCCTTCTTTTAGGAATACCAAATGGATCGTGTGCATAGGTCAGGAAGAGGTGTGTGCTTCAGATCCATTTGGGGCCAGCTCCAATTCTCACTTGAGAGGACAGTAGAGCTTTTCAAGTTGAAAGCAAACCTAGGGGAACTCAGAGAAGGCTAAGGTGACTCTCAGTGCTCTTGAGGCTCACAGATGCACGGTGTGAGCTACCCAGCTTGCAGGTAGACAGATAAAGGAAAAACAAAACAAAACAAAATACAAATTTAGAAACAAATGTCGGCGCCATCTGCAATCTTAACACTGTATAATTTGTCTTTTATTTGCTTGTTTGAGAGGTAATATCTTATCCTGTAGTCCAAACTGGCCTAGAAATGGTAGCAATTCTCCTTTGTCATCTGGGGTTATATGCATGAACTTAAGAGGTCACATTTTAAGAGATCATTTTACATAATGTAGAAAGATAGTACAGATTTTCTCTAGCAAATTTGTTTTATTGCTGACAATAGTTTTAGAAAACATTTCAAGTCTTTTCATCTTAGACCGTTTATGTTGCTTTAACAAAATTCCTGCCGGGTGGTGGTGACACACCTTTAATCCCAGCACTCAGGAGGCAGAGGCTGGCGGTCTCTGTGAGTTCGAAGCCAGGCTGGTCTACCTACAAGAGCTAGTTCCAGGACAGGCTCCAAAGCTACAGAGAAACCCTGCCTCAAAAAAAAAAAAAATAAAATAAAATAAAAAATAAATTCCCGAGACTTGTTTAGCTTAGTTCTCATATCCCCTGGCAGAGTGCAGCATCAGCGTGGCTTTGGGTATGGCTCCTTGCAGAGGGCAGAAGTGCTTTTCAGAGTAGAGCATGCTTGTGGAATAGGCTAGAGGTTACCTTGCTTACGCCTAGAATCCCAGCAGAAGCTCTCTGAGTTCAAAGCTAATCTGGTCTACAGAGTGAGTGCCAGGATAGCCAGGGCAACACAAAGAAACCTTGTCTCAAAAAAACAGGACAAAATCCACAAAAGAAAACAAAATTAAAAAAAAAAAGCCTGCTCTTGGGAATTGATCTAGTCCCACCTCACCCCAGAACATGGCCAGGTCAGGTGCTCTGCAGTCTAGTGTGGAGTCTTAGCCCAGACTCTAAGAAGAGACTCTTCAGCTCATGATAGTACAGCCCCTGGAGCTAGTCATCTCTTAACATCCTTCCGTTGAGAACCAAATCTCCTCGTGAGTTTTGGAGGGGATAAATCATACCCGAACCACATGAATTAATGGAAATGTCATGTAAAATTTTCCGATTAATGTCACACGTTGGAAACGTGATCAAGTTTCTTTCCTTTGTCAGGTTTCAGAGCGTATTGGACGCTCTTGTCGGTGATGGATGCAGTCCTCTCTGAATTGAGACACCACTTAACGCTTGCCGTCAATGTGGGCTTGCGGCAGCTCGCTAAGGAGCTTATGCCGAGCCCTCTACCTTCGTTCCGTGGGGCCAGCTGAGTTAACACAGTGGGCAGCAGGGATTTTCCTGAAAAAGATCCCTCCGCTCTTCATGGCTGGCACTAACTCAAGTGTGCGCAGAAGTGACTGTGAACCTCCTAAATATATCCCACTGCACTCAAACAGAACGTATCCTCAGTTTAACTTCCCCATAAGCTCAGCTCCCAAGTCGCCTTGCTGCTCCAGTGGTAGCCGAGAAGCTTCTGTGAAAAGGGAGAGCTTTATTGACAGCAGCTAAGATGCCTTCATTGTGTAAATTTGACAGGAGATATATGACCTATGGATCTATTGCCAGAATCTCTCCCTCACTAAGTGGAGGCTTTTTTTTTTTTCTTAATGGGGTCTCATGCTGTAGACTTGGCAAACCTGGGACTCTCTCTATATATTCCAAGCTAGCCTCTAACTTGTAGCAATCCCCCTGCCTCTGCCTCTGTGCTGGAAGGCTTTTGTACAGTTGTACACCACTGCATCTGGCTTAATGGAGGCCTCTGACATCCCTCTTTCCCATTTGTAGCTGGCACACAGTTTTTGCACTTTGTCGTTTTCTTCCTGCTTGGAATTCCTGTGTCATACTAAAAGAGGAGACACCCGTCTTATGACCACAGGGTGACAGTATGAGGGCAAGTGTCATCTGCTCAGACGGAGGCACAGGAGGCTTCTGGCCTTAATGTCACTGCTTGCTTCCATTCCAACTTCTTGGGATGTGGGGGAAAAATTGGCACATCTTCTGCTATTGCAAATGAGTGCCGCCACCGATCGAAGCACTCCTCATGACAGAGATTTTGGATTAAGGGTTTGGGGACAGAAATTCTTTAGCTACCCTCCATGGGACTCCTAACATTTAAAAGCAGAATTGGTCTACGCAACAAATAAGCACAGAGCATTGCTTCCAGATGTCAATCTCATTGACATTTTCCAGTTAAGAAATGTTTAAAAATCTTAAAAAATATACCTCTAATATTTGAGTTAACTCTAAATTTGATTTAAATTTCATCGCAACTATATGGTTGTAGAGTGTTGGGAATGTAGCTCAGATTGAGCATTTGCCTAGGGCACACAAAGTCCCAGCTTCAATTCTAAACACTGAAGTCTGGTTATATGAAAATTTCACTTAGGATGTAATACTGCGTGACTTAAGATTTTGTTTCTTTTGTGGTTTTGTTTTCGGTTTGGGGTTTTTTTTTTTTGGTGTTTTGTTTTGTTTTGTGGTTTTTCGAGACAGGATTTCTTTGTGTAGCTTTAGAGCTGTCCTGGAACCCACTCTATAGACCAGGCTGGCCTCAAACTCACAGAGATCTGCCTGCCTCTGCCTCCTAAATGCTGGGATTAAAGGCATGTGCCACCATCACCCGGTGACTTAAGATCATTTTTTATAATAGCTTTTCATTTAATATATCTTCATTTTCCCTCTTGTAAACTATAATTATTTATTTTTAAAACATTTTTAATAATTTATTTATTCTTATTTTATGTGCATTGGTGTTTTGTTTTCATGGACGCCCGTATGGTACCGGAATTACAGACAGTAGTGAGCTGCCATGTGGGTGCTGGGAATTGAACTCAGGTCCTCTGGAAGAGCAACCAGTGCTCTTAACTGCCAAGCCATCTCGCCAGGCCCTCTAGAATTAATTATTAAACACAAATAACATAGATGAGTTTGTTTTAATTTCTTCATATGTCATGGATAATCTCTTACATTTTGCTCCAATAAGGTATATAAGGTGGGCCTTAATGTACATATTAAGATCCTTTGTTTTGTTTTGTTTTGCTTTTCGAGACAGGGTTTCTCTGTAGCTTTGGAGCCTGTCCTGGAACTAGCTCTTGTAGACCAGGCTGGCCTCAAACTAACAGAGTTCGAGTGCTGGGATTAAAGGCGTGCGCCACCACCGCCAGGCCTACATTAAGATCTTATAAAATAAGATTTTATGTCTGTCCGATCACTGCTTACGGCACAGTACTTCGGGCTTCTCAGGATGATGCTTCAGAACTTGTCACGATTTTACAGATAGCTTGCCAGGTAGCTTCCTTATGTCGGTCACATGGATAATCGAGCTTCATCTGGCTTTTCGTTACTGTAGGATGCTCCTTAAAATTGAATGCTTTTAATTTTTTTTTATGTGTTTAGTGTGTGTGTATGTACATAAATGTATTTTCCTGTACCACGACACGTGTGGAAGCCAAGACAATCTGCAAGGGTCAGTTCTCTCCTTCTTCTACCATTCGAGTTCTCAGGAGTGAGCTCGGGTTGTCAGGCTTGGTGGCAAGCACCTTTACCCGCCGAGCCATCTCCCAGGCCTTCAGTTTTTTGTTTATTGTTTCATGTTAGACTTTTAGGTCTCTGTTTCTCAGTCCTGTCTTGACTTTATGGTTCAGTCCAGTGTTCACAGTGTCATCGGGTATCTCGTTCCTCAACATGAAGCGTCCTTTGATTGTAGACTACACTAGCTCATCTTAAATAATTCAGTCTCAGACTGGACATGGTGGCACACACCTGTAATTCCTGCACCTGAGAGCTGCAAGCAGGAGAATCATTGCAAGTTGGAGATGAGGTTGATTCACATAACAAGGTCGGACGGGCCTGAGACCCTGTCTAAACAAACAAACAAACAAACAAACAAACAAACAAAGCAAGACCAAAATCAAAGCTGGAGAGTGGTTAAGGCCACTTGCTACTCTAGCTGAGGACCCAGGTTTGATTCCCAGCATCCACATGGTGGCTCATGGTCATCCGTTACTCCAGTTCCAGGGGACTCTGATGCCCTCTTTTGATCTCCAAGGGAACCAGGCATGCACATACATACATTCTGGCAAACACACACACAATAAAATAAACAAAACAAAAAATTCCACCTATAGTAAATTACTTTTTCATAATTCATTATTCATCCATTCAAAATATTTAACATGTACTTCCACCTGGCAGGTACAGTTCCAAGCACTGAAGATGCACAGTTCAAATAAAGGAACAGCTTCTTTGATCATGTAGAGGTGTCATTATGAGCCAGGTGGTGGTGGCGGGCGCCTTTAATCCCAGCACTCAGGAGGCAGAGGCAGGCGGATCTTTTTGAGTTCGAGGCCAGCCTAGTTTACAAGAGCTAGTTCCAGGACAGGCTCCAAAGCTACAGAGAAACCCTGTCTGGGGGAAAAGAAAAAAAAAAGAGGTGTCATTATGACACAATTTTTTAAAGTCTAAAATTCATAATTGGAATAACTCAAAGCCAGCACCTCAAAACAGTCGAATGGAGTAGTCTTGGGTGACCTTCCCCTAAAATTCTTGCACTTCAACTCATGGTAGTAAAACCATGCTTCCCCCTTGGAAACAGAGTCTTTCTTGTTCGTAGACTATAGTCCTGGCTCCCCTGGACTCTTATGTAGACTAGGCACAGAGATCTGCCGATCCCTGCCTCCCAAGTGCTGGGATTAAAGTCATGTACCACAACACTCAGCCTAATACAATGCTGTTAGAACCTGAAGCTGCTCATAAATGGCTTAGAGTCAGGGGTATGTTTAGGAGATGTGTGAAAACAGCACAGGTTTTAAATGGCACGGGTTCAGAGAGCGTTGTATTTGGAAGGAAGACAGTTTAGAAAGCTTACCTAGAAGCCACCTGGGTTCTCAGATCTGACAGTTACGGAGTGGCACAATAGATGTGTGAGCAAGGACGTCCATCCCTACGGTGGCACAGATGAAGGCAGTCGAGGGGTGCGGTGTGAGAGCACAGAGGCGACACTAGCAATGGGTGGACCGAGAGAGGTCTCTGGCGACGAGCTTGTTTGCTATTTCTATCAGAATTAACCTTCCCTGGACCAACTCAACACAGGGATGCTTCGATTTAACAACTCCATCCTTTCATTAGTCATATTTCATAGATTGTTCAATAGAGTGACAGTTTCAATGAACGGTGGTGATAAAGTAATTGATCCTTTAAGTCCTGTAACTTCACCATGGCAGGTTATTCCTGCGCACATTTCTTTGCAGTTTCTTCAAAGTGACTTTTCTTTTCGTGCTGGGCTTCCCTTAGCCCATGGGAAATCAAATATAAAGTCTGATTCCTAATGAGGTCACTGTAGGCATTTTGGTCAGGACAGTCTTGTGCTGTGCGGGGCTATCCTACACACACTAGGATGCTTGCAGCATCTCTGGTTCCTCCCACACTAACAGGGGTGCTGTGCAGGGCTATCCTACACACCTAGGATGCTTGCAGCATCTCTGGTTCCTGCACACTAACAGGGATTCTCCTGCATCATCATGACAACCTGAACTTTCCTGAAACACTCTTTCCAGGAAAGGGGACCAAACCCTCCCGTTGTCTAAAATCATGGGTAATGGGAGGGACAAATGTCTTCCACCTCCTTTCGGTGTGACATGATGTGCCAGGCAGGGCATTTGTTCCCAGGGCTCTGGGAGCACAGAGGGTCCCTCCTTGAATCCGACGGCTTCCACAGGTATTTGAGTGAGAGTTTCAGATAGAAATATCCCAACAATGTCATTCCTGCCGAAAACATCCGAGAACTTTCTCCTCTGAGTTTACTTTTAAGAACTGAGTCGTGCTCTTTTGAATTTGTTCAACGGTGGGAACATTCTTCCTTCGGGACAATCCCCGAGTCACTTGTAGCCACGCCTCATGCATGAGATGAGGGAACGAGCTGGATACTATTTTTAGCTCAAAGCACTTTTACAGAACACAAACTTGGGGGCTGACACCTAGCAGTTTTGAGACCGTGGAAAGCGCTTGGCTAAGGTTTTATCAGTTACTTATTTTTCATATTCTTACTATCCTAAAGTTGTTTGTATTTTGTTAGGCAGCATGGATCTAGAAATAAAACATAGTTCCTGCCTTTAAGCAGTCTATTATCTGTTGAGGGAGACAGACACGGAAACCAACTACTGTAGCAAAACCTTTAAGTGCAAGCTAAAAGAATACTATTGTTCTGTTGTAGGTCCATGAAGGAAGGACTCCAGCCCAGTCTAACGGGGAACCAGGGAAGCTTGCTCTTGGAAGCTGATGTTAATCCAAGTTTTGAATATACAATTTTGATGAACTTTGGGAAGGAATGGACAACATTCTAGGCAGAAGCAGAGACAAACGCAGAGATAGAAAGGCTTGTGAACGTGATAGACTTTCTAAGTTTTAGGTTGTTTGATGTCTGGAGCAGACAGTATCTATTGGGGGAAGCAGGCAATGACACCGGCGAGCAGGTGACGTCACTCGTCACAGCACTTTCTTGTGAACCTGGAGACGGAAGATGGATGGGAACGATGAATTTAAAGAACAGACATGATGCTTGCGTTTTTTCGGTAATTCTAGAATCCGAATGCTAAGTGACCGAGAGGAAGACGAGAGCAGAGACCACAATTGAGAAGCTAGGAAAGATGGGGAAAGGGCGAGGTTCTAAAAGGTAGGAGTGGAGATTAAGTGGATGATTGGAGACTTTAAAAAATTAGAACAACTAAAGCCATAGCTATGAATCAGGAGAATAAATCCACTCTCCTCAGCAGCCGCATAGAGAATTTGAGAACCAGCATTAATGTACACATTCTACACATGTAAAGATAATATTTCAATTTAGTAGAAAATGTCTGGAATGTTTACTAAAAAGAGCCATTTAGACACATGTGTTTGTTTTCTATCTAGCAAATACCAACAATCTTGTGAATTGGGTTATTTAAGTATACTTGTAGTCCTATAGGTCAGAAGTCTGACCTGAGTCTCTAATTGGGGAGTCAGCAGTTCATTCCTTACTGGATCTTCCAGATAAGCATCCGTTTCCATGACTTTTCTGGTTTTCTAAAAGCTACCGTCATCCCTTGGGCCTTGGCCCCTCTTCCAGCTTCAGCACCGATAGCTCTGCTTTGGGCCAATCTTTCTGTTGTCACATTTCTCTGTGACCAAGGCCAGCTAAGGAGCTCCACTTCTATGGACTCTTAATTAGATTGCCCCTCCCCAGGCAATTCTGAACAATCTCCTCAACCTAAATATAGCTTTAACCGCATCTTGAAAAATCCCTCTTGTCAAGCAAGGTAGCGAATCCATAGGCCTGGGGTCTGAGGCACAGGCAGGCATCTTAGTGGAACTGTTAGCTGCTCATGAATAGGTTAAAACAAACAAACATCAGCTCAGAGCCCATTCTCACATTATAAAGAATAAATTGATGATGATTCAAGTTTCTTAACATAGATGTTAACAACAAAACTACCAAGACAAGAGAAATACTAAAAACCTTCGTATGATAATACCCACAATAAAGTATCCTTAGCGTATAAAAGAATCCATAAATCAATAAGACAAAAATACACCTAGTTAGAAAAATGGGCAAAATATAAAAGAAATGATTTAGAGAAGAGATAAGTGTAATCAATAAGCAGAAGGGGAATTAAATTTCAGTTCTCATGGAATATAATTAAGAATTCATACAGATACAGTAGGTCTTTAAATAAAAACAAGAGGCTTATGAAATATATTCAGAAAGTTCCTTTGGGCATGAGGTAGAGAGGAACTTTAATTGGAAGCATTAATATTATTGATAAATACTTTGTTTCTCAAATGGGGCAATAAACTCGGAGATGTCCATATTAATTTGAAATGGCATTCATATATGTTACAGTTAGTTTGTCAAGGTGACATCATCTAGAGTCACCTGCAAAGAGAGACGCAGTGAGAGTTGTCCACGTCGGGTTGGACTGTGGGCGTGTCTGTGTGTGGTGGCTTATCTTGATTATAGTATAAAGTCGGGAAGACCTGCCCACTGTGGGCAGCACCATTCCCGCACAGGGGATCCTGGGCTGTATAACAGTGGTAAAAGTGAATTCTGCGTGATTTGTTGATCTCTGTAATTGACTGTGGAGGTAACGCCACTAGCTGCTTCCAGCGCCCTCTGCCTTGCCTCCCCCACCATGGTCTCATAGTCTCATAGTCTGTTGAGACTAAAGCGAGCTCGGCTCATGTGAGAAGCCAGGGACAAGCCTCATTGCACTCAGAGGCTGAGCTTCCAAAATTTTAAGGAGGTGAACTGACCTGATAAGAGGGGCAGGGAGGGAGCCTGAATCGATCTGTATGAGGAAGGGAGGAGAGCCGGGTGATGGACGTGAAGGGCCTGGAGGGGATAACCCAGAACATTGATGACGCCACCATGATCGGATCAAGGACACTACCACACAACAGCATCCAAGGCCTCGCTCGGGTTTTCTTCATTTTAGGGTTCACGGATGCCACCCAAAGCTTAAGGGACATTTTCTCTGAGTTGCTTGATTGAGTGTTCAAGTGGATTCACACCAATCAAAGTCAAGACACAAATCAATGCTACCTTCACTTTCGATTCTGATCATTTCTGGATCTTGGTGGCAAGGTTTTACATTGCAAGCTTTGAAGTTTTGTTTCAAGATTATGAAAGCAGTACCATATTTTGCTGCAGACGTTAATTCTTCCAGTTTCTGTGAAAACAACAGAGCCAGTGGCAAGCCCAAACAGGAAGGTCCTTGTGCGTGAGGTTTCGTACAGATGGAGCTTACCCTGACTTTGACTCCTCAGGCATCGCTATCAGAGCTAATCGTGATTGTGAGGCCCGAACCCTGAACTTGTAGACATTGTCATTAGGCTTACACTTTCTGTCTTGTGAATTTATCTTCTCCAACTTTGAACTTCATGTTAAAGCCAAAAGTGCTTCCTCCCACCAGTGTTTCCGTGCCCACATACTCCCTCTCACATGGCAGGTGACTCATCTGCAGAATTTACTCAAAATTTAGTTTCAAACCTTTATCCAAATAGTGGTCCCTTCCTTTTTCTTTTTCCGTGTCTGTAGGCTCATGTGCATGCGTGCGTGTGTGAGTGTGTGTGTGTAGGGGGGGGTACATGTGTGCACAAGTACGTAGAGGCCAGAGGACAACCTCAGGTACCATTCCAGGAATCAGCCAGTTTGATTTTTCCTCTTATTTATTTATTTATTTATTCTGGTTTTTGTTTGCTTTGTTTTGAGGCAAGGTCTTTATCGGCCAAGGGCCCTCCCACTTGGTTAGGCTGGCTCAACACAGGACCCAATCCCCATCCCCACCCCCTGCGCAGGGATCCACCTGTCTACACTTCCTCAGTGCTGGGGTTATTAAGCATTTGCCACATGATTGTTTAGATGGCACCCCATATCCAAGAAGAAATGTTGCATGGGCAAACCAACTCTTTGAGGGGATGACCTCTCATCATCTCAGGACCCGAGTTTCTAGGACAAAAACTACCCCTTCTGACCCTGGCACCCAGAGGGCAAACGCGTTCTCTTCCTCTGTAGTGGCTCCCCTGAGTATCCCATGCTGATGAATAACAGAACTGGTGTAGAGAGCAAATAGCGTCAGCTCGTTTGTCTGTTCCTCTTTCTCGTCTTCCTTCCTTTATCAAATGATGTAAAGGTGTTAGATGCTTACAGATTAGACCCACAGACTGAAGATCCTGTCTGCTTCAAAGGCTTACACAGGTGGGGGTTCTGGAGGCAGCGTGAATCTATAGCTTCCCCGTCCTCATTACCTCTTAGCCAAGATTCCAACTCACGCCTGTCTGATTCTCTCAACTACTAGATTATGAGAAATTAGCTCTTTGGAGTAAGAAAGAGAAGAAAAGTATCTTCGTACATACTCATTTTGTTTGGGAATAAAATGGTGCCTCCTAATTTAGAACTGGAGAAAGGGGTGCTCTGTTGTAACAAGCAAGGTTATTAAGGAACGAGTTGGTCACACCACTCTGTCTAATCTGCCCGTCACAGTTTCCATACCCAGTTGGTAACTGCTGGTCCAAATCTTTTTATGTGGATCCTTTCACATGTAACAATAAATACTAGAAGGGCTGGAGAGATGGCTTAGTGGTTAAGAGCACTGGCTGCTCTTCCGGGGGACCTGGGTTCAAGTCCCAGCACCCACATGGCAGCTCACAACTGTCTGTAGCTCCAGTTCCAGGGGATTCAACACCCTTACACAGGCATACACGCAGGCAAAACACCAATGTACATAAAATAAAAATGAATAAATTATTTTAAAAAATATTGGAATAGTCTTCAAATCTGTCTGATGAGAGGGCTATAAAAAAAACAATAACTAGAGTAGGTGCAGTCCATCTCCAAAGCCTGAAAAGATCCATTCAAAGTGACTCTCCTGAAAAAGCATTGACTTACCCAAAGTAATAAAGAAGCAGATGTAAAATTTAATAGTCATCAGTATAAAAGGCCATAATACTTAAAAAGTAAGACTGTGTGGATAAGGCTGAATTAAATTGATAACCCAAGCCAGGAAAGTGACACAAAGCCTAAGCTCGCACTTAGGACTCTTCTGTTTAATAAGTCTATAAATGTTTAGCACGATGCAGAAAGCAGTGCGTTCCAGCAGCTTTGTTTGGCTGCATTTAGGCAAACAAGAGCTCAAGACTCCCTTGGCATCTTCCTCACTATTCCGCCACGGGTTCTGCCTCCTGTTGAGCCTGAGTTGCTCCTGATGCTGTGGACCTGTCCTCCGCCAAGGCTTTCACTTCCTGCTGAGGCAGTGAGAGGAAAGAGAGCCAGGCTGAACAGGAGGAGCTAACATGACACTGTCAGCTCCTGCCCTGTCATCACTGAGAGGCCATGGCATCCATCCAGATGCGGAAAGGCATACCTACAGAAATGGAAAGGAAGAGGCAGGTGCAGAGTGGCGGAGAGCATGAACTTTGGCCTTTAGCGGATTTGGGTTTCACTTCCAGCGGACTTTGGACAGGTTCACTAACCCTGCTTAGCTCTGGTTCTCTTCAGTAGTACGTGAAGAACACAGTGGTACCATCTTCTAGATCTAATGGTGTCACTTCCTATAATACGTGCAAACACTCCACAGACAGGGAGTGCTCAGAAAGTTAGCTAACAATAAATTGTTAATGCTATCAATATGAAAATGTTTGTTTAAAAGACACAATGTAGCTTTAGTAGCAAATGCTTCCACATTCCTTTATTATTATTCAGTAATAACCTTGAACCTAAAAAGGTTGTATTGGCATCAAGCTGGTCGGCACATTAGCTCCTGACTTAGTCCCCCATCCCAAAGTAGGTGAGCTGGGATAGCAAGCTCACGCTGACGCATCCAGCTTTACGTGGGTTCTGGGGATCTCAACTCTCATTCTTAAGGCTTTCTTTATCCACCAAGCCTCTCACAGGCTCCTGTCACTGAGCTGTACAAGCTAGCAAAATCCTACTTTTTGTTATGTTTGGTTTTGTGGTAGGCTCTCACTACATTGCCCATGCTGGTCTCAAAACTGGTAGGTAGGTTCAAGAGATCCCTCTGCCTCCGTCTCCAAAGCAGTTGAGACTAAAAGGATGTCCTATTATGTGTGGTACAAGATTTACTTTCCCCACCATTTAGGAGGTTGTGATAAGAGGATTGCCCTGAGATTAGCCTGATCTACACTGAAGCCTTTAAGGATTCTATGTAGGCAGACTGTTTCAAAAACACAACAGAAGAACAGACAGAGATGTAACTTTGTAGCTATGGAAAGCAAAGGATTGTTCAGAATCAAAAACAGTTCCTGAGATTCTGATACAAGCAGAGACTAAATAGGGGGCCCACATACATAGATGGGGGATGAAACACAGTGTTGGGTCTCAGCTATCACTGCTGTCAGAGGGATCAAGAGAAGCTGAATGAAGAGCAGGTGGATAGTTGAGGTTGGAGTCTGTATCAAGAGGTCTGGGCTAGAGACAGACATTTTAAACTAATTGCTATAGAGGTATGTTCAATCTTAAGTAGTTCTCAGTGTCTGTCCCACTTGTTTGGTTGTTTGGTATATGTGTGTGTGTGACACTAAGGATTAAATCCAGAGTATCACACACCCCAGGTCAGTGTTGTTCCACTGAACTGTATCCTGAGCCCTCTTTTTACTTTGATTTAGACTTTACAAGGTCTCAGTAAGTTGCCAACCTGGCTTTGAATTCATTTCACAGCCCAGGCAGGCCTTGAACTTAGGCCCTGACCTCTGGAGGAGTGGGGTTCCCATCCCGCGGTCACTAGACCCAGTTTTGGTAGGCCATTTTCAGAACTCTCAGGAGAGTCTAATGTGCAGCGCAGGTTGAAAAACAAGATGCAAGGGAGTGAAATAGTGTCACTATTTAGAGACTGGGGAGAGGAGGGGTGTTATAAGAGCCAATGTTACATTGTTTTTTGTTTCTTTTTGTTTTTGCTTTTTGTTTTGTTCTCTCTCTCTCTCTCTCTCTCTCTCTCTCTCTCTCTC
>NW_026067899.1:2517470-2525890 GCF_014885135.2 Alexandromys fortis
TTTTTTTAGTTTTTTGAGACAGGGTTTCTCTGTAGCTTTGGAGCCTGTCCTGGCACTAGCTCTTGTAGACCAGGCTGGCCTCGAACTCACAGAGATCCCCCTGCCTCTGCCCCACCCCCCTGCTGGGATTAAAGGCCTGAGTCACCACCGCCTGGCCAGTTTACATTGTTTAAATTTTAATTGCTCTGCTTTAGAGACCCAGGAAACAAAAAAGCCTCCCACCTGCAAGCCCCTTGCCCAAGGGCAGACAGTTCCTGAAATGCTGGAGGCTTTGTTTCTGGGAGACTATAAGCCAAGTGTTCTCCTTCCTTTCTACAAGTTTGCTTGAGGAGCCGCACCAGCTCTGCCTGAGCACCAGCAGGTGGGAGGTACAGAGGCAGGAAACAGTTCAGGATATATGCTTGCTCCTGATTGGACCTCATGGGAAATGCAATGAATTATGGGTTTTCCTTCTTAAGTCCTTGCCATGCTTGATTCTGGACTTAATTTCCCAGGAACCTGGGTATGGCCCTGGCTTGCTTCAAATTTGGCTTTAAATTGTGGTAGCGGTCTTATTCTTGATGGTGGAATTAACATTTTCTGGAGGCCCCCCAGGGAGATTCAGACCACCCACCCAAATTTTAAAGTTGGTCCTTCACTCCGGAACTCCAGGGCTGAGGGGTTGTTTCAGGAGACCCTTGTTTTGAGACAGTCCAGGGCTCCAAGGCTGCCTTCAGTTTGTGGACTATTGAAGAGAATTCCCTGCCGAGACATGCAGCAAGCATCTTCGGAGGCCTCCTGGTGAGTCTTGGTCTGGTTCTGCTCTGTGGGATCCTTATCCGGGATGTGGAGGGGGTTCGGCAGGACTCCAATATTCGCCCATCCAGGGCATATGGTAAGATGTTGCACGCCCATCTGGTTCTGCCTTTGGTTAGACAGTTCTGTTTGTTTCTCTCGGAAAGTTTTGTTGGTCTTATTGGAAAGTTTTGTCTGTCTGTTTCTCCTGAAAGTTGTGTCTCCCTGTTTTGTTGGAAAGTTTTATCTGTGTCTTCTGGTGTGTCTGTAACTTTTGTGGCTAGCGTGGAGCTGAACTAGAAATGGGTCAGATTTTTGCTGTCGCTGATGCTGACAGACACCAGTCACCACCGCTGCCGTGGCTGCGTTTATGGCTGGGTCTCAGAATTTATCCCTGAGCTCTCTGGTCACTGGATCCGAGTTAGTAGGAGTTCAGGTCTCTTTTGGGTGTGGATAACATTAAAGTTGTTTTATGGTATTCTTCACTGGAAAGCTGGCTCTGGAGCTGGATTATGGCTCTCCCTTTGCTAGACCCACGCATCTTTACGTTTCCTCCGTGTCCTGTGTCAGTCTGAGCCACGTGACATGACGGGGGAAAAGAAAAGAAATAGCAGAACAGCCAAAAAATTAGACTTGGTTTATGTGAACATTCTGTACCCTGAGATTTGTAAGTTTATTTTGTTGGATATCTGTAAAATCTGAAAAGTAAAAAAGTTAACACTAGTAACACTGGGAGTTGGTAATTAAAAATCTCTGCATGGATAATTTTACAAAGCACCCTGTGGCATGATTCCGTTTTGGATTGCCACCATCTTTAGATAACCACGTGGCTGTCAGCCGCCATCTTTGCTAAGGTTGGGGAAGACAGATGTTAGGTGAATTCACCACCTTCACAATCAAAGGTGACCGCGTCGAGTGGGCCTACGGAGGAGGCAACAACAGGTCTCTAAGATATTTTGGATTAGGATGAATTTTTGATAATTCCGTTCTGTCCTGAAAGCAAGATTTATGAAAGATAAGATTTAAAAATAATGCTTATTTAATAGGGTATTATTAAAGCTGCGCTTCCATGCTTTTATATATAAGAATGTACTTTGCTCTGGCAGCTAAACTTTGTAATTAAAGAGTCGCCCAGGTGACAATGGCTTTAAAGACATGAAAGGATCATGGGGAGCAGCTGAGATTTACAAATGTGTCGCCGGGCTAGAGTTCCCAATGAGAGCCCAGTTGCAGTGGGGGACCTTAGTAGTTTTGGAAATGCAGCTGCCATGAGCTAGTCACCAGAAGCACCAGCCGCAATGAAATGGAGCAGACGAAGATTTAGAAGGCAGGCTATAGATATGCTGCCTAGGTTGAAGCCAGAGGTGATCCAAGCCTCTCAAGAAAACCCAAAGGATTATGAATGAATGAATGAATCTCAGATATTGAGCTTTGGATTCTTTTCACTATTGGAGCGTGATTGGGGTTATGTCCTGCTTTCTCCCTCTTGAAGACTGGGTGAGACTTGATAGATCTTTTTTTTTTTTTTTTTTTTTTTTNTTTTCGAGACAGGGTTTCTCTGTAATTTTGGTGCTTGCCCTGGAACTAGCTTTTGTAGACCAGGCTGGCCTTGAACTCCTAGAGATCTGCCTGCCTCTGCCTCCTTGTGCTGGGATTAAAGGCGTGTGCAACCACCGCCCGGCAAGCAAGACTTGATATATCTTGTTGGCTGGGGCTTGGTTGTACAGTCCAATGGACATAGAAAGTTGACAGACATTTTTTTTACCTGCTCAACCATAAAACAGATCATCTTTAGCTGATTTGCATACACCACACATTCCATACGTGTGTTAACGAAGGTGTGTATGTTACCTTTAAAAGTTTGTATGTTTCCAGAACAAAATGACCAGGCACAAATAAAGCCACATAGCCCAGGTGATCCAGCCTCCCCCAATGCCTCAGTTACAGTTTCCTCAAAACTCTGCATCCAGAGCAACTTGGAAGCTGCCAGTTGAGATGGTCCAGCCTCACAGACTTCTCTAGCTATGACTTCGGATAAGCCTTGTACTTTCCCATCACACCAATGAACAAACAAAAAAATACAGTTAGCTCACCCAGGACTTGACCATTATGCCAACTTTCTAAGGCTACCCTAGAGAAGCTGTCACCCCCAGATAACAGGAAGCAGTATAGAAAATGCAGTGTCCACATTCCCAAAAGATGGGGTGTGTGGTTTCTGATCATTCAGTGGATGTTTGTTGTTTAGGGAGGATGGTTGCAAATTGTTATTGGACATAGGTTAGATAAAGGAAACTTTTCAAACGAGGGGGTGGTATAGGAAAGGGTAAATTATTCAACCTACTTTTAAAATAAAAATGATAGGGTAAAAGATTGTTGAATCTACTTTTAAACTAAAACAACTACTAGGCTCAAATATTTTACATATTATGGATTTTTACATATTGATAAAAATTTAAGGTTATTTTAATTAAACTATATGTGTTTCTACTCTTGTTTAAGGTATTGTGCCTATGTAGCTCATTCTAACATATAATATATAATTAAGAAAGACAGGTTAGTAGTCATAATAATCAACCTTGTAGTCATGTTAGGTCTGTTTTAAGGTTAAGCCTAGGTTTGTTGAGCTCAGATAGACCTAATAGATAATGGTCCTCAAACTTGTCAGGGATCTGAATATGGCATTTAAAATGTTTGATGGAAAAAGCTTGCTATGACAGAGACTTGCAGATCCTGGTAGTGACCTTGAGTATCTAAAGAAGGTGACAGAGCACTGTGATGTCTCCACCTAGATTGTGGTAACGCTAACCACTGGGAAGACTGCCCCAATGCCACACCAGCTGGTGGGACCTGGCCCAAACTGTAGGCAAACAGGACACTGAAGAGTTGATTTCCCATGTTCATCCTCCACAGGAAAGCATCTCACCTTCTGGGCCTGGCAGCCAAAGACTGATGCTGTCTTGGTACCTCTGTCCTCAATGCCATGGAGACTACAGGAGCCTGGGATGGCATTTACATAACGGACTAGTCTCTGTCATTTTAATCGATACATAGGCCATTTGATTTGGATTATACTTCATGCTATAATTTACCCTTCTCTGTAGTTTTGCTCTGATGGTATCCATTGCTAGGTATTGTCAGCTTAGCAGCAGCAAGCAACTAGGGTCTTCCCCAAGGATGCAGCCACCTTGTTAGCTCATTTCATAAGGGAAAATCAAGCCTTGCTTTTTCTAGAGCTAGTAGGCATCCTGTTGATAAAAAGGTAGACAAATTTGCCTTGCTAATAGGCTTCATATTAAAAGATAAACAGGTTTTAGATATAACTTAACACCAAAGGAACATGATTTGAAATCACTGCTCTCAGTAATAAATGCTTGTGCCTCTGGTAAATGATTGAATGGAAAGAAAAAGTGTTAAGGTTTATGCAAGTTTTGGGGGTCTAAGAAAATGTTTTAAAGTATATAAAGATCTGAGGGTAGGAGAGTCTATGCAAGTCCTGAGTGTCTAAGATACATAAAGGTCTGAGGATGGCAAAACTTATGTAAATTTTAAGGGTCTCAGAATGTGATTTAAGATGTAAACACAAGTTGCAAAGGTGTAAGTAAATGATTTAAGGTATGGAAAATGTTTCCTACTTCTTCCCCTTTTATGGTATTATTAAGATTTCAGAAGTTCACAATTTAATAGAGTTCTGATAAGCTGGTAGGGCAGTGACTACTTACTGTTTAGTCACAAGCTCAAGATTTTAAATTTCCTCTAAATAAAGATTTAAATGTGCTTCTCTTCAGGCTAGAGACATCTCAGGCCGATCTATACCAAGCCCTCTGGACAGTTTATGCTTTTTAACCCAGATCCCAGCTATTGCTAGGATTCAAAAGTGAGTCGTCTCCAGTTATTTTTACATACACTTGTTACCTGCTGTTTCTACCATGTGGATTCAGTTACAGACTGGTAATTCTAATATGTCTTTTTTTTTTTTTTTAATTTTGTCAGAAGTTTTCTTTATTCTTCTCTCATATAGTAACTAATATGTCTTTTTGTAAACTAAAACATTCATTAAGCTTCAGAGAATCGAGGTAATCATGACTTGGATCCATCTTTCACAGGCCAAAAGGACTCCAAATAAGTTTCCCCACCTACTTATTTCTGAGGATGGGGATCTCTTTCTCTCCTGGTCTTGGGGCTCCTCCCCTCCCCAAACTACCAGGACTTATGGGCCTAAAAGTTCCAAATGTAAGATTTTTCTTTAAGTTCATAAATTTTAGCTTCTGTCTCTAGTTTATATCTGTCTCAGCAGATTTCCACTTGGCTAAAAGACACACCCAAGCATCAGCTGCTGACTACAACCTACACCAAAGGACCCCAAGTCCTGGACTTGCTGGAAACTGATCTGGACCAATCCAGCTGATGTGAATGCTCCCTGTCTCTTTAACTGAGTCAGTGAATCAGATGCTTTTGATGAATTCCCTATTGCCTGACACCCCTCCCAGCCTTTGACTAGCATTTCAGCCCTCTGGGGTCCTGAGAACATCATCCAAGTTTCAGCAGGAAGTAGTTACAGAAGAGAGTACATCACCCTCTGTCGCCCAACAGGCTGGAACATTAAATCAAAAGGAAACTCTCTGGCATAGGGGGCAAAATAGCTGCCTATTGTGTCTACTGGCATTACAGGGAGGCCAAATAGACCCAGATCTACCAACAGATAGATTCATTAGCTAAAATAGTTCTGTAGGGCACTCAACTTTCTCTATGTAGAACAGAGGCTATTGTATAGTTTTAAGAGAAAATTGTTGTTTCTATACAAACTAATCAGAAATCATTAGAAATCTGGCTGTACTCAAAAAATCATTCCAAACAGGGGGGCTGAGAGGAAGCAAATAGCTGGTCCCCATTTTCATTTCTGCCACAGGGCCTTTGGCCCTTCTGCTTCTGCTGATTGTTGTTGGCTATTGTATCATCGATGTCTTAACTAAATGATAATTCCTGTATAGGTACCATTAAGCTGATAGTTATTAGATCCCAATATACAAATAGGTACCCATCACAGAGTCAAGGATTTGACTCAGGATACAACTCAATGGGGAATGTGAGAGTCGATGTTACATTATATGCCTTAGAGATCCATGAAACAAAAATGCCTCTGATCTGCAAGCTGTTGGAGACTATTGTTTATGGGAGGTAACCAGCCACATGTTTTCACTCCCCTAAACAAGTTTGTTTGGCCCATGTGTACTGGATGTGATTGATCACATGTGGGCGGGAGGTTCATAGACAGGAAGTATGTCAGGATATATGCGTGCCCCTGATTGGACCTCATGGGAAATGCAATGAATTTTGAGTTTTCCTTTTTACGCCCTCGCCACACTCGATTCTGGGTCTTTCCCAGAAACCTGGGTACAGACCTGCCAGAGCCCATCCATCCACCTGGCCAGTATTTATTTAAAACTTGCTTCAAATTTGGCTTTAAACTGTGGTGGTGATCTTAATCAGTGGGATTAACAGTGTCCGACCAAGAACAATTGATCAGGTGTGAGAACCATAGAACGCTGTGTCTCAGGCCAAAGATAGGCAGCGATTTTAAAATCTAGGAAGCAGGCACTACAATAGGAGGATTTGTTAGGCAAGGACTGAGTTAATTTTTAACTAAGTGTAACAATGTGTGTTAGAAAAAGCCCTTGGAGGGCTTTCTTCACTGTGTGTCTGTTCTTTCCACAAAATTGTGAGTCATGATATTTTACAAATCAAAATTATCTAAACTAATAAGGGTGATATAATATTAACAAAAGCTGTATTTAAAATAAAAAGAAAAACCAACAACAACAAAAACAAACAAACTAATAAAAACCATTGAACCTGTTTATGGTGGTATACACCTCTAATCTCGGGATTTTTGGGAGGCAGAGGCAGATGATTTCGATGAGTTTGAGGCCAGTCTAGTCTACATAGGGAGCTCTAGGCCAGCCAGGGCCACATAGACAGAGAACAAAAATCTAAAGAATAAGTCATAAGTACAGGATATGTAAGCAATTAAAAACAAGAAAAGGCCGGGCGGTGGTGGCGCACGCCTTTAATCCCAGCACTTGGGAGGCAGAGGCAGGCGGATCTCTGTGAGTTCGAGACCAGCCTGGTCTACAGAGCTAGTTCCAGGACAGGCTCCAAAGCTACAGAGAAACCCTGTCTCGAAAAAACAAAAAAAAAACAAAAAACAAACAACAACAACAACAAAAAAAACAAGAAAAAATTACCATAATTCTGTTGCACTAACACAACCACTGTTATTCATTCTCTTTTGTTTAGTGAATTTCTGCTCTGTTGTTCACTCCGTAATGAGGATATGGAAATAAACGCAACCTAAGTCTCTGTTCTCAAGGGACTCAGGGCCAAACAGGGGAGGTGGACATATTTAAAAAAAAAAAAAAAAGTTTGGGGCTGGAGAGATGGCTCAGCGGTTAAGGGCATTGCCTTTTCTTCCAAAGGTGCTGAGTTCAATTCCCAACAACCACATGGTGGCTCACAACCATCTGAAATGAAGTCTGGCGCCTTCTTCTTCTGTCCCACAGGCATACATGCAGACAGAGTATTGTATACATAATGAACAAAAAAAAGTTATAAAACAAAGTGATAAGTGATGTAGTAAGAATTATAGACAACATTCTGTGCTGCTTGAGGAAACAGATTTAATAATGCATGGCCAGTGATAACGTGAGATGCACCTTGACAAACAGGAAAATTGTTCATGCCTTAATGGGAGGGATAAAAACAAGAGGGGAAATTAGTGGCTTATACTATGCAATATTTCCAGCTAGGCATAGTAGCACATGACTTTAATCCCAGTCCTGGGGTGTCAGAGGTGGTCCAGACTGGTCTACAGAGTAAATTCCAGGACTGCGGGGGGCTGCGTAGTGAGACCCTATCTCAAAGCAAGCAAACAAACAAGAACAAATAAATGAAATTTCCCCAAATATTTCCAAGGCAAAGAAGACTTGGAATGCATTTTGGGTAATGGGTCAGCCAAGGAAGGGAGGCGGGAGACAGAAGACAGGCAGGGAAGCGAAATCACATCTAACCTGTTAGGCAGCTATGTTAACTCTGGTGTGGTTGGAGTGTGGGATTTCCAGGAGCCAAAGGTAAAACTGGAAAGACAAGCAAGTGAGGATAAGATAAGGGGAAATCACGCAGCGCTGAAGAGTTCGAACTTCAGCCGGTCATTTGGGAGCAGCCACGAAAGCATTTTAACGTGGCAAAGCAAACTGGGATGAGGCTAACCGTGGCTGCTATGCTGAAAGGGCTGAGAGTAAAGTCAGGAAGACTGGCTGGAAGGCTGTGGCGACAATCTAGGAGGGAGATTGGACCTAAGCGACGTCCAGTGGATGGGTGGGAGGGGCTAAATTCAAATGGCTCTTAAAAGACAGAGTGAAGGGAGAGACCGGCAAAGCACTGAGGCGTGGGGAGCGACCGAGAGGAACTGCTCTGGCGGACTTTCAGATCTCGGGCTTGGGTCACTGCGTCCTTATCTTCATTTCCACTTCTGGCCCCACGTGAAGGCTAATACTGGCTGTCAATTTAACTAGACCTGGAATCACCTGGTCTCTCTCTCTCTCTCTCTCTCTCTCTCTCTCTCTCTCTCTCTCTCTCTCTCTCTCTCTCTC
>NW_026067899.1:2526288-2636965 GCF_014885135.2 Alexandromys fortis
CCCTTTTGGAGTGTGTGGAAGAGTAACGGGGTGAATTCGGTATCCACTGAATGTCCTTCCGGTTACTGTCCTGTGCTTCTGTCTCTTATTTCTCCTACATCACTGTTCCTTTTGTCTAATCTGGACACTCCTACCCTGGACACACGAGTTCACTCCAAGCTGGTTTCGACAACACTCTACGTCCAGGATACACCTGCTGGAAGCCTTCTGAAAAGACCCAGAAAAAGGAAGCTGTCTTTCTAGCCTGCTGGCCCTCAGTCCCACCAGCAGCTTCTTCTCTCCTGTTGCTGTGGCCACTACTAAATCAAACCTCTCCAGGGTTCCAGTGTAGACCAAGGCCCTCTAGGACTCCAGCACCATTTGGGGACCACAGAGATATTCAGCCTCAGGGACAGAACAACTACCAGCTTTTTCTTTGCTGTGTGGTATTCTTTTGTACTAATGTTCCACAATGCATCTGCTGGCAGGATGGGGGGTACTTAGACTTATGAACAGTGCTGCTTAAGACGGTTCTTGCATACATCCTTTGGATAACATACGTGTTTCTGTTCAGTGCCTACCTAGAAATAAGATTAATGGGCCACAGAAATGTTTATGTTTGGCTTTGGCCGTGGCAGTCACCCCTTTTTCAGAGAGCCCCCCCTCCACTCCCACCAGTGTGAGAGCTGCCCATGTTCCAAACACAACAGACAGTTCACCTTTTTCATTTTATGCTTTCTGGTGGGTCGTAATCAGATTTGGCCTTAATTTACATTTGTCCTGTTACCTAAAGCTGGCAACATCTTTATACTTTTTGACTATTTGATTATTCTCTTTAGTGAAGTAAACAAATTTTTTGTTAATTTTTCTGCTTAAATTGTTTAATTTTTCTTTTTTGATTTATAGACTTGGGTTTTTTTTTCATATCCTAAATTAAAGTCCTTTGTCTACTCTATGTTTTGCAGATATCTTTTTTCTACTCTTTGTTTTCACGGGCTTGAAGTGACTTTTGCTGATCAGTGATTCTTTGTTTTATGTAATTCGGCCACGTTGGTCCCTCTGTTTGTCTGGTCAGTGTTTGGTTTACTAAACCTTTGCCTAAACCAGGTATGCTGACTCACACTTGTAACCCAGCACCTGAGAGACTGAGGCAGGAAGATTGCCCGGAATTTAATACCAGCCTGCTCTCCAAAGTATGTTCTGGGCCAGTTGGGACTATATAATTTGATAGCCTGTCTAAAATAAAACAAAAACACATAAAAGAAATCCTTGCCTAACTTAGTCATGGCGATGAAAATATTTCTACTGTATTTTCTTTTTAAAAAAAAACTTTATATTTGTCTTTTATTTTATTTTTTAAACCTGGAATCTCTACGCAGCTCTGACTGTTCCGGAACTTGCTATGTAGACCAGGCAGGCCCTGAACTCGTGTTTTAACATTGAGAAATGCCCAAATCCGTATGGATTCCATGTCTCCATGTGGCCACCCAGCTCACACAGCCTCCTTGTTGAAATGATTGTTCTCTCCCATCCATACACTGTGCCACATATGAATATTTTAAGTTTTTCCAATTCATCAAATAGAACAGAGTAGTTTTTTTGTCTTGTTGCCTTTTCTTGGTCCTTCGGGCAATACGAATCAAGGTAGAATAGGCTAGACCACAGGGGCAAAGGAGGGACAAAAATACTAGAGGCTGAATGTAATAGGTTTATTTATACATCTGCAAAGTCAGTGCAAGTGTGCTGCGTGGTAACAGGAAGCGCTGTGCGGGGATGAGGCCACTGTCATCTTCTGACTATCAGTGTGTGAGCTCTCCTGCTGGAAGATGCTGATGGTCCTCGGCCTGAGGGGCACAGCAGCATTCTCACACTCAGCCGTCTCTACCTAGCTGCAGGCTGCTCTTTGCTCTGGGAAAACTGAGGGGAAGCACCGTTTGCCCATTTGGGAAGCTAGATGCACAAACGCACCCGTTCTACCACACTAACAATCAGCTCATTGTATTTTCCATTTTGTGAACTGTGTCAGTTGCCATTCGTCTTGTGTGTGTGTGTGTGTGTGTGTGTGTGTGCGCGCGTGTGCATGTCTGATGTTTATAAACGGAGATCCCTTTTCAAGATTTCTTGCTTTAGAGTCTCTCTTAATGCAATGGCGCTGTCTTTAACTTGTTGCCGGCTTACTACGTTTTTACCTACCGCCCCCCCCCCAGGGTTTCTGTGTTGTTTTATTTGGATGCGTTTTTTATAAGCAGCACAGTATTGGATTTAATTTTTCACACAATCTGAGAGGCTTTTTCTATTAATAGGGAATCTAAATTTAATAACTAAATTTATCATGCTTGGTCTCACTGCTGCCGGGTTTGCAACTGATTTCGGGTGCGCCGGCTGTTTCTTTTCACGTTTGCGGCTCGTTCTACAGACTTTGGTTCCCTTTGCTCTTATCTTCTACCGTGACTTTAGATGGTGGGCTTTCCTCTGATTCTGCTAGCACGTTCCTGAGAGCTTTTCATACATTCTTTTTTACTTCATTTAATCATATCAATAAAAAGCCAAATGACTTCTGCCCCTTTGTAGCAAAGGAAGCACCTTGCTTTGTTTTTTTTTTTTCCACATTAGCTTCTTTTAATCCTTCTTTCTGCTGTTCTTTATTAATTAATCTGGGTAACAAATCCAAACAAGATCAGAGTGCAAAGCAGCCACACTAGCCAGCCATACAGGTCAGGCAGTGGCTGCACAACACCTTAAATCCCACGAGTCTCACTAATCAGCCATAAAGATTAGGTGGTGGTGGTGCACACCTTTAATTCCAGCACTAGAGGGGAATATAAAACTGGAAGAGAGGTTTCACATTCAGTCCCAATCTGAGGATTAGTGGAGGCAGGATCGCCCACTTTCGGTCTGAGGCAGTGATAAGAGCCAGCTGCTTTGCTTTTCTGATCTTCAGGTTGAACCCCGATATCTGCCTCTGGGTTTTTATTCATACTACAAATCACCTCTCATTATTAGTGCTTTTATTAACTCGCTCTTTAGCTAATATGCCTTAGACATCCCCATCAACTCTTTCCAACTCCAATCTTCCAAATCATGAGTTCTTTTTATGATTCAGTGAGTCATGATGTTATGATTCATCAAATTATGTCAAACCCATGGGAGAATGTTCCTGATATGCTTTTCTGATCACCAATAAAACTAATGCTTTATTTAACTTAATTAGAAGGTTTCTTTTCTGTATTTTGAGTAGTTAAGTGACTTAGTGTCGTGGAGGAACTCCACATCTTACCGCGCGTGTCCTTGTCCTCTCCCAATCTATCCCACTTTTATTGCATAGATAGAGGAGAAGGCAATAGATTTTGGTTTTTTTCAGACAGCGTTTCTCTGTGAAACAGTTCTGGCAGTCCTGGAACTCACTCTGTAGACCACGCTGGCCTCGAGCTCACAGAGATTCGTCTGCCTCTGGCAATAGATATTTTAAAGATGCATGTCAAGAGGAAACATGAAAGTGTGGCAAGGTCCCTGAATAAAGTTTTAAAAAAGTAAGAAAAGAAAACTACAAAGATTGGAGATTTTAATGGACTACATAAAACTAAAGAATGATGAAAAATAGAAACTCTGTCAGTGATGGATAGACCCAGACGCCAGTGGATAAGTGAGAAGTGTTGGGTTTTTGAAAAAGAAATGATCTAGATTGCACTGATATATTTCTTTCTTTGTTTTTTTTGTTTTTGTTGCTGTTTTTTGTTTTTTTGAGACAGGGTTTCCCTGCAGCTTTGGAGCATATCCTGAAATTCCCAGAGATCCGCCTGCCTCTGCCTTCTGAGTGCTGGGATTAAAGGTGTGCACCACTATGTCCTCACTGCACTGGTAGATTTCAAGCCCATCTGAAATTCTTTGTCGTTTAGGAAACTTCAAATATGAGGCCCTGAATTTTCCAGTTCACCTGTCCACATCTCACATATGGCATCATCGGCTTTCCCATGGCACTGGGCAAAATACTCTCGGCAGGTGCTCAACAAATGTTTCCTACAAGTGTTTATTTATTAGTCTACAACTGTTTGCAACGTTGGATAGACAGTGTGCAACTCATTGCAGACAACTGCATCCACCACGTGCCCAAAGTAGACACCGGCTCAGTAAACAAACATTAGCTCGAGGACTCTGACACAGTGGCAGTTTTAAAAAATTTATTGTGTGTTTATTATTTTTAAAATGTTGGGTTTTCCTCTCCTCCCCACAGAAAGCACAGTCCATTTCCTCTCATTAAAATAAGATGGTTGTTTTAACACTTCTTTCCATTTTTTTATTTATTGTAACAACAGGTTTGTTTCCTGGGTGTGGAGGAAAAAACTTAGAACCATGGTGTTAGGTTATCTTTTCTAATTCTTTTTGTTGTTGTTTTTTCTTTCAAGTCCACCATTAGATGAATTTTCAAAACCGAACCCCAACTTCTAACCTGTAGCCCATCCAAGAAGACGTCCCTGCAGCACAGATCCCTCTTCCTTACTTCATTTGGAATGCTTTGCTGAGAGAGAGAGGAGGATGGGGGGTTCCCAATAATATTTGACATTCTTACATTAATCCAGAGTTTCTAAATATATCTAAGGTTGCATATGTGTCCTACTTTGGTTTCTGTCGCTGTGATGAACACCAGGACCAAAGGCAACTTGGGGAGGAAAAGAATGTATTACCTCTTAGAGGTCAGAGTCCCTCATGGAGGGAGGAACTCAAGGCAGAAACCTGGAGGCAAGGACTGAAGCAGAGACCATGGAGGAATTCTGCTTACTGGCTTGTTATCCTAGGTTGTTTAACTACCTTTCTTATACAGACCCCCAGCCCATGGAAGATACTGTCAGTGGTGGGCTGGACCCTCCCACATCCCCCAGCAAAGAAGAAAATGACCCCCACAGACATGCCCACAGTTCAAGCTGGAGGCAATTCTTCAACTGAGATTCTGTCTTCTCACACATGTCTAGGTCTGTGTCTAGTTGGCAAAAACTAGCTATGATAATATGCTTCTTGTCATTTTTGCTGTGGATTAAGACAAATTTATTGAAGCGGATACTGCAGTATATACTTGTAGCCTTAGCTCTTTCAGTCTGAGTCAGGAGAATTCAGTTCAAGAGTTCAAGGCCGGCTGGGGGAAAATATCTATAAAGCGAAGAAAGAAACAAACAACACACTTTTTCTTGGAGATTGAACTCAGGACCCTGAACAATGAAGAGTGAGTATAAGATTTGGGGGATTTCCCCTCCCCTCCCCCAGTGTGATGCATTTGTATTTTAGCTTAATCAACAAACTTTAGGATGAGTCAGAGTAGCTAACAACCCCCGGACTGGAAGCTGGTTTGATATACTTTCTCCTTTAATTTTTAGCGTGCTTTGTTAAGCCACGCGGTGTCGGTTTGTTGCACTTTGTATCGGCAAACATTGTATAATCCTGGCATCCTTGGAGGGCAGCTCACAGTGCACTTTATGGGAGGGGAACACGCTGTTCTGAAGTTGGTTATGATCTTTTAATATCAGATAAAATTGATTCATTATGAGAATCTTGTAGTTCTAGTTCTTTGTTGTGTATGAACTGAGAGTCTTTCGACTTCGGTGAACTGGTGAACTGACAGACGGGGCGGGGAGGGGGGGACATTTCTATTGCTGGAGAGGTCAGAGAAGGTGTACCTCAGTATCAGTCCAGGACCTTGGGTCTGCTAGGTACGGGCTCTACTCCCGAGCCTCATCCAAGCCACTAACCAAACCTATTATGCACAAACTATGGAATAATATTTTGTTGAAAAAAATTCATATATTTTATTATTATGTATTTATCCTCATCATATTATTATTTTCTATGTATGGCTGTTTTGCCTGCATGTCTGTCCATGTACATGTGTGCCTGGTGCCTGTGGAGGTCACGAGGATGTCAGGTCCCCTGGGGTTGAAGTGATTGATTGTTTGTATTGTGAATCAAACCCAAGTCCTCTTGAAGAGCAGCCAGTAAGTACTCTTTAACCATGGAGTCAGCTCTCCATCCCCTTCTAGAACAATCTTTATAAAGAATGTGGAAGCCTGAATCTTCAAGCAGGTCTTTGTGAGTTGCACAGGGCGGGTAGAACAAACCTACTCATACTTGAAATGGGTGCTCTTCAGAATTCAACGTGCTAAGAGTCATTTGTCCAATTGAGGCAGCACGTTGAGACGGGAGAGCAGGCGTCCCGAGAACTCCAATCTGTGTATATGGTTGAACAAAGAAAAGGGCCAAAAGGTAGGCTAAGTCTGTGTGGAAGAAACTGGGCTAACATTGAACTTCCCTTTGGTAAGAAGGAAGAAGACTCAGTACATCTCATTTTCTTGGTATTTGTTATGCTTCATAATAGATGTATGCCAATTTAGGGGGGGGGAAATTAAGCGTACCCCTATATTTTGATCTAAAGGAAATGTGGCTTCCTTGAGGCACCTGAAGCCCCAGTGGCTGCCCCGCGATCATCTCTGTCCTTCCCTGTGGTAGATGAGGTCATCTCCTCACTCCCATTTTGTTTTTCCCCATTTTAGCTTTAGCTGTATCAGGCAGCGTTATTTAGAGGCCCAGAACAGTTAGAATGGCTATTCACTATAACACTATCTGTTAGATTGCCATTCGGGCTCGGTAGATAGAGCAGCAGCTATATGCATCCTGGAGACGCTGAGAGCCCGACATATAGCTGTTCATTCCGCAAGGCCAGATGCTTCAGTGATCCAAATTTATCCTGAAGGCCTGGGGGATTGCTGCAGAGTCCTTAGACCTGCATTGGACGATGCACAGCTGGGTTCTGGTGGCGGCGAAAGATGGAAGCAGCAGTGGCAGCGAGAAGGTAGAAGCTCTCACCAGCAAGGAGCGAAGTGGGCAAGGAAAAACATCACTCCCTTGCCCTCTTTATACATTGGGTACCTACTGATGGGAAAAGCTCTCTTAACTAATCACCTTTAAGAAGTAGAACCTAGTTAAGGCGTGGCTACCCGGAGCTTAGGAAGAAAAACTGGGACGGACCAGGTGCTCACTCTCTCTGGGTGATTCCTGCAGGACACAGCGGAACTCAGACTTCCCATTCTTGTGGTGTGAGTTTCCCCTTATAACAATTAAAAATATAATGGTTTATCTTTAAGCTGGCTTGGTTATTTCCCGAATCGAGTGAATAGTTACAACCTACTCTTGGAAAGGGTCCACCAACTTCAATTAATCCTTCCCAGAAATATCCTTACGGTCAATGCCAGATCAATCAAGTTGACAGTCAAGGTTAACGGTAACAATCATACATTTATCTATGAACAATATAATATTTGGTACTTAAGATTTTGATATTTTATAAATGAAGTCAAGCTGACTTTATTTTTCTATAACTGGTTTCTTTGGATTTTTTTAATTTTCATTTTTTATTTTATTGATTTATTGATTTTTGTGTTTTTGTGATAAGGTCTCACTATGTACCTCTGACTATCCTGAAACTCCCCCTATAGACCAGGCTGGTCTTGAACTCACAGAGATCCATCTGCCTCTCTCTGCTTTCCTAGTGCTGGGATTAAAGGTGTGGGATTAAAGTCTTTTCAAAGACTTTTTTTTTTAAATTTAAATTTCTTTGTATGTTTGGGGCAGGGCTGTATCATTCGGGCATAGGACACTCTGGAGCTGGATTTCCAGGCAACTGCAAGCTACCCACCCAGTGTGGGTACTGAGAACTGAACTTGCGTCCTCTAGAATGGCCTTGCCTTCTCTTAACCACTGAGCCATCTCCGTTGCCCCCCTCTCCTCCTTGCTTGAGCTGGCTCTGTGTTGCCCAGGCTGACTGCACAGTCTTGAGCTCAAGAGACCATCCTTTATCAGCTTCCTAATTCACTGTCACCTCTCACTTGTTCTTTTTAACCAGCATCCTGTTTGTGAGCATTCTGATCTTTGTATAGTGTCTCTCTGTGACTATTCAGATTCTTTGGATTTGTCTTTGTTGTTTGTGTTTGGCTTGGTTTTGAGACGGGTAACCTTGCTTGTCCTGGAACTCTTTGTAGACCTGAATGGCGTGGGTCTGGAATTAATGACCTGGGACTACTATGCCCAGTTCCACTCTTTTGTTGATGACATCTGGGTGGTTTTCAGTTTGGGCTACTGCAAACAACTATGCAGAGCACATCCTTATCTCCTGGTGCACAGGAGCAAGGATTCCTGTGGTATCTATTTGGAACGGAATTGCCAAGTCATCCCAAGTCATCCGATCTTCAACTTTACTGGGTACTAATCTATGGACTCAAAAGGGCCAGTAGCGCCAGATTGAGTCAATTAAAGCCCAGGATGCTCAATTAAATTCAAATATCAGATAATCATTTTTTCCTTTTCTTTTTGTCCTCCCTGCCCCGCCTCCCCCCAAGACAGGGTTTCTCTGTGTAGCTTTGGAGCCTGTCCTAGAACTTGCTCTGTAGACCAGGCTGCCTTGAACACAACAGAGGTCCGCCTGCCTTTGCCTCCCAAGTGCTGGGATTAAAAGGCGTGAGCCACCACCACCTGGCCATAATTCTTAATGTAAGCATGGTTCATGCAAAATTTTTATTTAATAAATAAAATAAAACTAACTTTTCTTTTTTTCATTACTGGTTTCTTTTTTTTTTTTTTTTTTTTTTGAGACAATGTCTCTCTACATAGTTCTAGCTGTCCTGTCCTGGAACTCACTGTGTAGACCAGGCTGACTGGAACTCCCAGAGAGCTGCGTGCCTCTGCCTCCCGAGTGCTTTGCAACGTCCCCTGCTTTGCAACCCTGAAGAGGTCAGTGAACTTTATCAAACCACAAATGAGGGGAGGGGCAGTAAAACACTTCTCTTCCTTCCTCTGCTTGATGGACAACCCAGATGATTGTAAGGTTAGCCCAGGGGGTTCAAGGGCTTGCTAACCCGTTGTGCATGTAAAGCATTGGCTCAACACGTGCACACCACTCACTGTTTGCCAGGCTGGCGTCAGATTCTGGAAATGTAACTGTACACATGGCAGACCCGGTCCTTGTCTTTACTTAGTTTTAGGCACCGTGAAGGAATGGAAGACAGAAGATGACCGTGATGAATTTGCTAAGCCATCAGTGGTCTGCCAGGCTGATGCTTAGTAACCAGCTCTGATTGGGGAGAGGAAGTGGGTTTGTGGCTTTTGTTTAATTTGCAGGTGGGAATAGCCCCACCGTAGCTGATTTAAAACTGCAGCTCTGACTGCAACGCAAATGGAAGCGAACAATCAGTGCTCAGGGAGACGGGAACTGGCTCCTCCATCCCACGGAACGAAATACTTACACAGGACAGTTTCATCCAATTTGGCTCATTTGTTGCTAGCTTGGGGAAAGGGGTTCGGATGGCACAGGAATTCTTTTTTTCGTTTGAATTGAGAAGGAATCAACTATTAAGAGGTATAAAATGTGCTTTTTAACATCCATACTATTGGATCCTTTTAAGATAACTTCATTTCTAAATACAACTAGAAAAGAGTCACTCTAAAGGTGAGGGCTCAGGTCTCCACCTGCTCTGTCTGGCCTTCCCTCAGGAGACCCCGGGAGACCTCTCCTGCTTTGCTCCTTCACCCCCTTATTGAGCCTCATCACTCATTCATTCCACAAAATTGACAGAACCCTTGGCCTGGTCTAGATGCTGCTCTAGAGGCTTCAGGGCTCAGCCAACTAAGCGCCCAGCGCACAGGGCCTTCTTTTCTCTCTTCCCCCTTCTGCCCTGGAAGGGTCCACGTTCCTCTCCCTTGCTCTGCCGCCGTCCATGCTCACAAGCCTGCTTCCTCTCCAGGGATACTTCAGTCTCTTTCCACCGCCAGTGGCAGATGTGCCCTTCAGTTCACATTTGGGTTTGCCTGACATTTCCCTATCTATCTATCTATCTATCTATCTATCTATCTATCTATCTATATCTATCTATTACTGTAGTCATCCATTTTATTTATTTCTTTGCTTATTACCGTAATCGCCCATTTATTTATTGCTGTAGCCATCCATCAGACTTTTTTTTTTTTGAATTTCTACATATTAACAAATGTGTAAGGTACATGTATGGCGAACTTACCTATTTGGCATATTATTTTAAAGAATTATTTTAAATTATCATACATACACACATATACACATACATTTCAAGACAGATCCTCTTTTTTTTAAACTTTATTTCATGTACATTGGTATAACGATGTCAGATTCTCTGGAACTGGAGTTACAGACAGCTGCGAGCTGCCATGTGTGTGTTGGGAATTGAACCCGGTCCTCTGGAAGAGCAGTCAGTGCTCCTAACCACTGAGCCATCTCGCCAGCTCCCCAGATCCTCTTTTTTTTAAAGGTTTGTTTATTTTATGTATATGAGCGCTCTGTCTGCATGTATGACTTTATGCCAGAAGGCATCAGATCCCACTATAGATGGTTGTGAGCCACAAATGTGGTCGCTGGGAATTGAACTCGGGATCACTGTAAGAATAGCCAGTGCTCTTAACTGCTGAGTTATCTCTAGTCACCTCAAGATAGATTCTTGAATATATGTGAACTTCCTCCTGCTTCAGTTTACCCAGGAGTTGGGGATATAATTGTATATGCTGTATACAGTTTACAAAACTACCGTATAAATTACTTAAGTCATTTAAGGAACTTTTCCTGAATATAAAAATATATAATTTTGGGACTGGAGAGGTGGCTCTGCATTTAAGAGCATGGCAGAGGACTCTGGTTCAATCCCCAGCAACTACATGGTGGCTCACAACCCGACTGTAACCACAGTTTCAGGAGATCAGGTAACCTCACACAGACAAAATACCAATGCACATAGTGACAGCTAGCATCCACAGCAGACAGGTAGTTAGTTGTGGATAGGACTGAAAGCCATTCACCTGGTTACCTAGGAGACAGAATGCTAATGTATTTCCCCTAAGTTAAGTTTTGGTATAAAGACTGGAGAATAAACGAGAGAAATTCTTCAGGATGTGAACTCAGGATTTCATGAGGGATCTCTGGGAATCTCCCTCCCGATAAAGACGTGTGAGCTGTGTCTTTATTCCCGCGCCTCCATGCCGGTCCAGAGAGATAGTTTATGTTGGGGTCTGGTATGCTGGGGTCTGGTCTGGAGAAATAATTGAGGTCTGGGCTAGCATCATACCCCGACAACTACAGAGTTCTTACCTCTACCAATGCTCAGACCAAAGGGCAATCCTATTTCTATGAATCCTCAGATTGAATGCTGTCTCTACGAAACCTCAGACTGCATCTCAGACTGAATCCTGTCTCCACTTCCCAAGTGCTGGGATCACCTTTATTTGAGTTCTGTTTCTTTTTTTACACAAATTCAGTAATCTCACGTAGCCCAAGGTGGCCTTGAATTTACAGAGGTTGTCTGCCACTGTCTCCCCAGTGCTGAATTAAAGGTGTGTGCCACCACTGTCTGGCCTCTATGGCAAACTAGTGACTTAGCTCTGTACTCTGATCTTTTTTGGTTCTTCGAGACAGGATTTGGAGCATTCCTGGAACTAGCTCTTCTAGACCAGGCTGGCCTTGAACTCACAGAGATCTGCCTGCCTCTGCCTCCTCAGTGCTGGGATTAAAGGCATGCACTGCCAGGCTCTGCACTCTGATCTCCAGGCAAGCTTTATGTTAGATTACAAACAAAATATCCTATCAACCTTTTATTTACTCTTTTATTTACTTTTATTTACATAGTATGGCAATTCTGTCATTATCCTTTGGTAGCTTTTGAAGGCATGAATGTAGATGATGCTTAGCATTCCATTTTTAAACGAAGCTCGTTTTCCTGATTAGTTCCTTATTACTGGAAGAGGCTTCTTTAGAAGCTGGTGAATGTTACCTTCATCACAAGCTACAATAAGGTAAGAACGGAATATGTAATTGTCCTTCTAGGCAACAGTCACAAGCAAAATATCACTGTTGTAACATGTTTATGTGTCTGCTGTGTTCCGCTAGTCACCATGAAAAAACATGCACACTGCCTAAGACTCAGTTCAGTTGGTACTTAAAGCAATCCTCCTGTCTCAAACTTTCAAGTCCTGGGATTCAAGATGTGAGCCACCTTGCCTGTCTGTGGCTTTTTTTTTTTTTTTTTTTCATTTTATGAGGAACTGAACTCTGAACTATAGTCCTGGAATTGGTAGGAGTTGCCCAGTGAGTCTAACCTCGTTATAGATGGGAAAGTTGAAATAAGTATTTCTTTTAACTTGCTGACATTAATGTCAGGTTTCTTAACTTCCTTCCTGTTCTATCTATATGATACAATCTGCAGACTAAGCTTAGTCTTAACACAGAAAGAGGGGCTGAAGCAGAGTACTTGCCTAGCACGTCTGAAGCACTAGGCTTGATCCCCATACCAAAGACCAAACAACCAGAAAGAGGGTACAGTTATTTACACGTCATAGAAGGACATAGGCATGTAATCAAGAATGTGGATGGCGTAGGTCCACACAAAGATTCATACATGAATGTTCATGGAAGTATTAAAGCGAAAATGGGAAATGCAAATGCCCATCAGCAGTTAAAGGGATAGAGTGGGATAGATCCATACAAGAAAATGCAACCCTGTGGCTATTGAAATAATTGTGTTGAGAGAAACCAGACAGGAAAACACCGCATCTAAAATTCAAGAAAATTCAAATTACTTCAGAGGACAGAAAGTAGATCCATGGTTCCCAGGGGTCAGGGAGGAACCTCCTCCAATGGACAGGTAGATGAGACCCGGGAGGGCAATAGATAGATATTCACCATCGATTGTGCAGGGGGCTGTATGCACGCTACAGTATGAGCCAGAGACAGTCCATTCTACTGAATATACAGGGGGCTTCAGAGCTGTGTGCACACTACAGTGTGAGCCAGAGACATGCCATTTGCAGCGAGTCCATTCTACTTCAATAAAGTTGTGCAGCTCTTAGGTTTCAAAAGCAGAATGCGACGAAAAATGGCAGAATCTGAAGCCCAGAACAGTGCAATGACTTCTGGAGATAACTGACAAGCCCGGCTCTATTCTAGGATGATAGTTTATCAGAAGAGAACATTACTATGAGAAATGCAAAGTCATAAAAATAAAAAATAGAAATGACATTTTTGTCCCCCGGTAATCATGTCATTTCCTTATGCCCGCACAGTTGCTCTAGAGCGCAATCTTTTTAGTGTTCTATTCAGTCTGGTTGTTTAAAGAGAGCAATAACCTTGCTGTATTTTTCCTGGACTACTAGACTGTTCTTTTATGAACAAGATGGCCAATCGCTGGTGTGTGTACGTGGGTGTGTAGAAAGCTACGCTCTATCTATAAATTTTAGCAAATGCTCTAATTTGTTCTGTGAATTTGTCGTCAATACTCAACGGCAGCAGTAGAAACTGGAAATTTCTAGAAACCATACCTTCTTCAAGATGAACACTATAGTCCCCCCCCCCTTAATGTGAATTCAGTAGTCAAAATTTCCTATATAGATTTTCTACTTCTGTGAAAACAAAGAACAGCTTCCACCACTCACATGGGCTACCTACCCCCACCGGGAGAATTTTCTAAATTCCTTTGGTAGCTTGTTTTTAAGGAAAGTTTTATTTTCTGAGGTCTTTTATTCCGTAACGACCCGTTCTGCGGAAGGGTAAGCTCACACTGTTTTTTTTTTTTTTTTTTTTTTTTTTTCTCTCCTGAGGGGCAAGAGGCAACTCTCAACTTTTCAGTTCCATTTTGAGACTCCCTAGCCGGGCGAGAGAGAGGAAGGAGAGCGAGTGAGAGCAGAGGCGTCTCGGGCAGGCTGGGTGTGGGGCGCGCGTCGGAGCAGGCGCGCCGCGGCGAGGGGGGGGGGGGGGGGCAGGTGGCAGCGGGGGCGCGCCTCCCTCCGGCCGGCCCCGCGCACGCGACTCGCCACCCCGCGCCGCGGGCCCCCGCGCCTCCCTCTGCGCGCTCGCGCCCTCCCTCCCCGCCCTCGCCCCGCCCGGGCAGAGCCCTCTCCCCTCCCCCCTGCCGGCCCCGCGGCCGCCGCCGCCGCCGCCGCCACCGCGACCGGAGGCGCTGGAGCCTCGCGATAGTGTTTGCATTGGCGGCGCGTGACGCCGCCGCCGCCGCCGCCGCCGCCCGTAACTGATGCAGAGGTTACCCCGTCGCCTGAGCCGCCACCCACCGCCCGCCGCTGCCCGGGCGACGCCGGGGCCCGACGCACTGCAGAGGTGCCGGCAGGTTCCGCCCGCGGAAGTGGCCTCGGCCGGCGCGGTCCGCGCTCCGCCCGCGCTCCGGCTCCGGCCCCGCGGCCCCGGCCCCGCGCCTCCCCTCAGCGCTGCCCTCCCCGCCTGCCCTCCGCCCGGCGCGCTCCCCCGGCGGCGCGGCGCTCCCCTCCCAGCCCTCGCGCCCGCGCTCGCCCTCAGCGCGGCCCCCGCCATGACGGAGGCGGGTGCCGGTGCCGCCGCCGTCGCAGGGGGGAGTCGGGCTCCCAGAAAGTAGCTTGATGAGTGTCCAAAGTAGCAGTGGAAGTTTGGAGGGGCCGCCATCTTGGTCCCGGCTCTCCACGTCTCCAACCCCGGGCTCGGCAGCGGCGGCCAGGTCCCTGCTGAATCACACGCCGCCATCCGGGAGGCCCAGGGAAGGTAAGCGCCGCCGCGCCCTCCCGCGGGCTCCCTCGGCCCGCGCCGACCCCGGCCTGGGGTGGGGGGTGGCGGTTGGCGGGCGGGAGGCCTGCCCTCGCTCCCGGAGCCTCCCGGCCTCGGGGTTCGGGTGGGCTTGCCCTCGCGGTGCAGCCTTGGCGCGCGAGCCCCCTCCCCTAGCCCGCACTCCTCCCATAGAGGCGGTCCCCTGCGCGGCGAGCCGGGCTGCCCCGGGACCGGGAGGATGCCCCTCGCCCGACGCCGGAATGCTCTGGGGCTGACTCGGATCCCCAGCGCGGCCCCTAGAGCGATCCCCAACGGCAGGGCGACTCGTGGACAAGGCTGCCCGAGCCACCCCTCCAGATGGTGGCAACTTTCCTTCCTTCGCCATCGGCTCCTGCGCGTTTGTGCGTTATGGCTCGCGGGTGCAAGAAGGCTCGCGGTCTTCTCTGCCAGGGGTTGTGGGTTTGTTTTGGGGGGAAATTCCTGCGTGAAGGTTTCTGCAAAACACGCACGGAGATCGGTTACAATTGTTTTCTAAGTTTTCTGGCTTCTTGCATGCAAGTGTTCTGCCACCAGATGTAGCAGTCACACAGCTAGTAAGGCACCTAGAGCTTTTGACTAAAATGTGAACTTGGCTGCATTTAACTCTAAGTCTACTACATGAAATGGGATTTGGGAGAACACTCATTTACCAGGGAAGAATAAATGTGCATCGGATCTATTTTCATGCGCTTTTGTCTGGAAAATGCGTAGCCGTATGCGTTAGCTGTTGGTAAATGGGTTGTTCGCTCCCACTTGTCTTACACAAGGAGGTTATCGGCACCTTTAAAAAAGAAAGAAGAAAACGTTTGGAAGTCCAGCAGCCTAGTGAATTTCGTAAAGAAATTCAGAGCTTCGATTTATGGAGGAGTCGACAGGATTCGTGTATTTTGAAAATATATCTATGTTTTGTATCTAGTGCCTAGATAATTGCTAATCAAGTGTTTGATGCCCGGTTCCAGTGGTTCAGGCGTAGCATTCTTTGTCATTTTGTTCCCGTGAGCATGTGTGAAAGTGACAATAGGCTCAAAGATTGACATGAATATGCTCCGGAAAATTCATGGGAAGGTTTGATTTATGGCATCCATTAAGCACGCCGACTACATTGACAGACATTTTCCCCTTTCGTCTCACCCCACACTGATTTTTCATTAATAGAAGATAAAAGCTTATTTATTGAATGACTAAAATTTAATACATGAGTTTTTCTTTCTGCGCTTGAAAATTTGTACGATGTTTATGTAAATGTATAAAGTTGAATATTTGTAAGTAGATGGTTTTAAGTGGCATTTGGAAACAGGGCACGTAGGGCTTGTACCATACCTCCACTCTGTAGTTTCATTAAAATGCCTAATGATAGCAGGAGCTTTGAAAGACCGTCTTGATTTCTAAAGTACTACTACATCACTGTAATAATTATTCATTTCCCACGTGTTTATTGAGCCATTACTATGAGCCAGGACCTGTATTGGTTAATCTGCTGAGGGCATGGTGTTGGTTTAACAGTTGACATCTGTTATCAGTACTAGGAATTTGGCAGCCACCAAATTCAGATGGCGTTTCAGAGGAAGGTCAGATCTAGCCAGACTTCTCATCCATCCTGTGGTTGGACTTAAGTAGCTCAAACTTCCAAATAACCAGCGCCCCCACCCCAGCACAGCAGTTTAATTTAGGAGGGAGGATCAGTTAATACTTGAAATCATAGGCTATGGTTTTGTGAAAACACCACATTTTCCTTCCTTCTCTCCTTCCCTTTCTGTGGGACCTTCATAAAGTGGGCGAGTGCGCTGCCACAGGGTTACACCCCAGCCCTCAAAACTAGAAGGTCATTGTGGGATTTTTTTTTTTAACTAACCAATCCCCTCCCCCCCAATCCATTTCAAGACTTGGCACCATATTCTTAGATTTTACCAACTTCAGCAGGAATTGTCTCTAGGATGCCCCGGGAATCAAGATGGAGACCGTTGTTGTGATGTCCCCGGTTTTGTTAGGAAGCGTTGGTCCCTTTTTGCAGGTATATATGTTAACTTTGTGCATAAACTGGTTGTTTGAGAACTTTTGACTCCCAAGTGAGGACTAGTAAGAAATGGTGATGGATCTTAATTCAAAATATTGAGCGAATGTATTAAATAGCACAAACTTTGTTTCTTGAAAATCTGAACCAAATTAACCTTCAGTCATGGAAAAGTGTGAAGTTCAAAAGATGTTAGGTACTGTATGTTTGTGAACTTTTTGTCAGTGATTTAATTTTTAAATTTCTATTTCGTGCATATGACATGTCTGTGTTGTGTATAAACTATGCATGCTTAGTGCCAGAGGAGGTCAGCAGAGGGTGTGGGGTCCCCTGGAACTGGATGACTGATGGTTGCACTCTGCCCTTGTGGCCCTGCTCTACAAGAGCGCAAGTGCCCTTAGCCGCCAAGCTGCATCTTGAGCTCCTGGTGAGCTTCTTTTCAGCAAATAAAACTTTGAAAGTGGTTAAAGATATGTCATACGTGTCTGTAAAAGTTATTTTGAAGTTTTGACAGATTTGACTCCAAAAGTCTAAAAAAGGTAATCTGATTATCTTTAATGTTATATATTTGGCTTCCTTTCTACCTTTATTGCTGTAATTCCCATGGTTATATTTATATAGTATTATTTGATTTAAAGGCAATATGGATAAGTTTAGGAATAAGTTAGCTCTTGAGGAGTTTTGTGATAGATGTTGGATAGGCTGTTTTCTTTGCTCTGAGTCCCAGAATTTTTTCTTTAGTAATTTGGAAGGTTGCTCATAGGTGCTTAGCAGGGTTCCTGTTGTATCTTTTGAACTTGTGCTCCCAAGTGAGGACTATGGGACTCCAACCCATACTGTTTTTATAATACTGATACTAAGGGGTGGGGAGGTAAGAAATTAAGATTTTACTTGGGCATGGTGGCACACACCATGGCAGCAGAGACAAGAGATCTTGGAGTCTACACAGTGGATTCTAGAAGAGCTAACAACAAATGAAAAGGGGAAAAAAGAAGGGGGACTTGGTTACAAGTAAAGGTCAGTGTGTTGAAATCTAGTGTCTTACCAGCTAAATAAGCAGATTTTAATTTTATTCCTTGTGTTTTGCATGTTAACATATGATAACTTTTTGAATTCATTATTGCTGAGAATCAAAGATTGATTATTCAGAGTAACTTTTCTTTCCTCATCCATCTCGCTAGTTATGAGTAACTTTATCTTTTGTGAATAGTGGGAGTATTAGTGATAGGCAGCATCACAGAGAAGCTAGGTTGCTACTTTCAGACAAGCTTTCGTGTTTAAAGACTGCAGTCCAAAGACGAATACAGTGTTTAACTTCAGGTGCTTGAGTGCCTGTAGGGAGATGTTAAGGATTCGGTGTGGACTTGGAACTCCTTGAGATCACTAGCTAGAGGACAGGTTTGTTGATGTTTTAGGGTCCAGCTCAGGAGTCAGCATATGTGCCATTTTTACACATTAGCAGAGCCAGAGAAAAGACAACCCAGGATAGAGGGTTGGAAAGCTGAGAGATGCTACACTTTTACAGACTTTGGTCTCAGCACCTCTTTATTCTGTTAAACATTACTAAGGATCCCAAAGATTCTTTTTATGTTAATGTTTGCTGTATTAAAACTGATAATTTTGAAACTTCATTAATTTTAAATGTAATTAGTCAGTTACACGTTAAGTAAAATTTTTTGTGAAAAAATAGTTATAAAGTGAAAAAATTCGTATAGCTAGTGGTATTATTTTATGTTTTCATAGGATTTTTTGGCTCCCTGGAAGAACAGCTGGATTCTGCTTCTGCTTTGTGTCTGTTGGATATGTTCTGATTGAGGTATATGAAGTCTGTCTTTCCAGAGTGACTGACCATTCTCTGATGCTACACCAAAATCTGCAAGGGACAGACTACTGGCACGGTGGACGTGCTCTGTACTCTAAAAGTGGCTGTGAGGATCTACAGAAAGTCAGTGGACCATATATTCAGGCTCGTGAAGACTAGAGTGGGTTACACATGGGAGGCATATATTTCGAAAACATTAATAGAATATAGATTCATTCTCCTGGTTTAGAGAGCAGAGCTAATTCAGCAGGTGAATGAGTTTAGTGTAAATTTTGGAGAAGAACCTTAGACCATGTAGCTGCTCTGCTGCCAAGCTTGTCTAACAGTGGGAAGAAGTATTTAACTCTGAGGAATTTAATGCCAACTGCAGAGACATTTTGTGTGTGCAGGGGAGGGCGGTGAGGGAGATGCAAGATAAATTCAGTAGATTCTTAGATTGGGTGCTCTTGGATTTAACAACTTAGGATTCCATCTAGTTTAAAAATAGGAACATTCTGACGTTCTCTTTCTTTAAGAATCCCTAAATATAGTTAAATTGTACTTATATCTATGAATGTTTTGGATGTTCTCAAGTCAGTAATATTAAACTGTTGTTGGTTTTTATTCTTCTACATTTTGCTCTGATTTTCCTCTGAGGGCTTTTCTGGAGTTGATAGGATCAGTCTTGTTGAAATGTTGCTAAGTTCCCTGTAAATATAATGAGTCCTGACAACACTTAGAGAGCTGAGTTCTGTTAATGGTACAGCTTGGTTGAGTGTAATACACTGAGCGCAGGATTTTAGAGTACTTTGGGGGGCCCGTTTCCAATTTTGAAAGAGAAATTATCAATATAGTCTAGTCTTTTGTTTGTAATTGCTTATATGATTTTAGAAGTAATATGCTTCAGTTTTTTAATGTTTTTGAATGTATAGCCAGAAATGAGGAAAATGTTTAAATTGATCTTTCTTGAATTTAAACAATGCACATTAAATATAACCTGGATATAAAATAAAATCAAGAATTTTAGTTTTATATTCTGAGGGTTGTACTTGTAATATTATTGCTTATAGCAATTCATTTTTCAACCTTATATGGATCATAATCTCTTCTGTATCTTGAATTTTTAGGTGTTGGTAAGTTAGGCATTAATTCTTGTTTGTAGCTGTCTGTGTAAATGTTTGATAATTGAAAAGGTGGGGGCAGGCATACACACACCTATGTGTACAGAGCCAGGGTGTCCAGTTTTTCAGTTAGAGCTTTCAGGATACCTAGCTTGTTATTTGGATTCTGGGAGCTAAACTTTGGTCCCAAGTCATAGCCAGTGCTGTTGGCCTGTTGCCATCTCCTCAGGTTTTCTCCTCACCTTGCTGAGGGCAGTGTAGTAAATGGAATGCCTCCTCTAGCTTGAGACTTCCAAATACTTTAGATTTATAACATGAAAATTTAGTAGTGGTGTATTTTTTGTTTGTTTGTTTGTGGATTTTGGTTTGTTTTGAGACAGGGTCTCATGTAGCCCGTACTGGCCCCAAAAGTAGCTGTGTAGCCCAGGATGGGCGTTGACCAGGAATGGCATGCTGCCATTTCTGGCTGGATTGATGGTGTTGTAAGTGGGAGAAGCAGTGTGGTATAGATGAGGTGACTGACATACAGTCTAGTATTTGCTGATAATTAACTGTGGCTTTGGACAAGTTGCTTATCTTGGTGCTTCAGTTTCATTAAATACGGATCACAGTGCTGCAGGGTACTGGGGATGCCATCTAGTACATATCTTTCATTTTTCAGTTGTGGGAATGCAGATCATTTGTCTAGGCTTTCACTGTAAGAGAGTTGAGACCAAAATTCAGATTTCTTACTTTTAGGTTTGTGGTTTCTTAGATTTTGCAACAGCTTTTTAAATATAAAACTGGGGTAGTGCAGTCTGTAGTAGTGCAGTACTTGGTTGTGGGGATTAGAGGCACTGATATGTCTCTTCAAAAAATTCAAAAAATACACATGCAGTCTCACTAGTGGGACCCTGTCTTAAGTAAAAGCAAAAACCTCCAAAGATAAAGGTGTGGGCTAAGAGTTCAAGGCCAGGCTGAGCCACGCAGCAGCGAGTTCCTTAGCTCCTTAGCGTGGTGTGGAGGGGCATTGTTAATAGATCCTTACTATTTAAGACTGCTAGCACTTCAAGTAGTATGCAATGTAATCTTGTTCTTAAAAATGGTCTATGTTAAAAACACTTCAGAATATGCTAAAAGTTATGTGAGTAAATATGTAAGGAAGACAGTGAGTTGGTTGCACTGGAGTACATCTCAGCTGTACCCTGGGTCTGTCTCCAGGTCAGAGGGTGGCATGAGTAATAATAAAACAATTAAAGTTTGAGTCTGCCTCATAACGTAGGTCTGTTAAATTACTCTAGTTTTACAGGTACAGCATTGAAGCGGAAAAGTAACGGCATGTGCCCAACCTCACCTTGTTGGAGCTGCTGGCTGCATTCCTGCCGCCCCAGCTCCTGGTTGCCTGGCTAGCTTATGCCCCAAAATAACAACACACAAACTGTATTCTTTTAAACACTGCTTGGCCCATTAGCTCTAGCTTCTTACTGGCTAATTCTCGCACCTGGACTAGCCCATTTCTAATAATGTGTATAGCACTCCAAGGTGTGCTTACAGGGAAGATTCTAGCCTCCATCCATCCTGGGTCGGAGCTTCATCGTGTCTCCCCAGAGAGGAGAGCTCACTTCCTCTTCCTCCCAGCATTCTGTTCTGTTTACTTCACCCACCTGTGTTTTAACCTATGAGGCCAAGCAGTTTCTTTATTAATTAACCAATTACCTTCCTCCATCATCACCTGGGTAACAGTGGCAGACTGGGATTTGAAGTGAGGCTTTGGGTTATAATCGGTAGGCATAGTGGCTGAAAAGTGGAAATTTGGTTTTGAGTAATTCCGTTGGTTCCTCCCCCTCCCGTGTTTTAATTACAAGGCCATCTTTTTGAGATCTGTTCAGTTTACAGATAAACCTTCATTAATTTTTTTGGCATGACTTTTATACATGCATGATCTTACATGCCATTTTTTAAAAGTAAATTTAGAGCCTTCGTGGAAAATGTTAGAAATACATTAATGGAAAATCTCTCTGTGTTTAGTAATCTAATTTGGAATTCAATTTATCTTAATTTTTTTTTTTTTTTTTCTTTATAAACCCACTAAGGCTATAGCAGATAAACATTTGAACAAAGCATTTTCCTTGGAAAGAGGAGCAGTCCCCTTGTGAAGGCTGTGTAAATTGGTGGCTGAGGTTCTGGACAAAGCTGTAATGCTTCGTGGCAGATCTTTTGACTTTTATTAATATTCAGTATGGACAGAGAAAAGCTTGACATTCAGTCTGTGCCATTTATGCAGTAATTAAACAACCTCATAGCTTTAATTCTAATATTACTTGGCAAATTATTGCCAAAATGCTTTGGCAAATCTAATAAGAGACAGAGAGGTTGAGTGGGTTGATAGAAATTGAAAGCCTGGGGTAGAAGTATCTATTGAACAAATCCAAGTGGTAGGTTAATTTTGAATTCAGTCTTCCCAATGTAGCTTCATCATTAGGTCTAATATTTGACTTTCAAGAAGGCCAATTATTCTTGTACTTAAATAAATGTTACAGTCTTCAGATTCATTACAAAGACAAATAGTTTTCTTAAATGACTTATAATGTTTGTTTCTTATCATCTTACATGGTTTTATACAGATTTCTAAATCTGTACCTTTCCTATAATTAGCTGAAGAAAACACCAAGCTTCCTTTATCTTTACATTCTGAAGCCTTGTCTGAGAAGCACTGGTATTAAGTGCAATTTCATGGTTTCCTACAGTGTGTGTGCTTCCCTTTTGATGATAAATGTAGTGCCACTGGAGAAGGTCAGAGAGGTTTGTGTGAAGCTAATAATAACCATCCTGTCTTAGGAGACCAAAGGCATGTGCGTTTTTGTTTTCTCATGAACAGTGCTTATCCCTTAAAGTACTTTTTTTCCTTCTGTAAAAAAAAGTGTTTTGGTAAACGTCACTGTAATTGGTCAAGTTTGTGTACTTTTAATATGTTTTAATTTACTTAGAGATACCAGTGCTTTTCAGGGTTCTGGATCTTGGTAAACCATCACTCATTTACTTGGGACAGTCACAGGAAGTGTACTGTTAACATCCCTGTTTACAGATGAGGAGGTCTTTTCAGAGATTTTGAGCGGGGAAGAGCGGACCTCACTCTGTCCTAGTTACACAGAGAGAGAGGCTCAGCAGCGCTGAATCTCAAACTGGACTACATGGAACGAAGTACATGGTCTTAATGGTCACATGTCAGACAGTGCTACTTCTTTCAGCAGATATACTAGAATAGACAACTGTTCTTCCCAAGCTAGTGTCAGTCATTATGCTTTTAGAGGTTTGTTTTGTTTAAGACATGGTCTCATCTTGTAATTGCTGCCTGGCCTGGAAGCTGCTACTTAGATGAGTCTGGCCTTGAACTCAGAGAGGTCTGCCTGCATCTACTTCCAGAGTCCTGGGATTAAAGATGTGTGCCTCTTAGTTATGTTTTATTTTGGAAGCTGGCTTTGACTTTGAATCCTTTGTGATTTAGTATTTAAGTGCTAAGATCATAAGCATATGCCACAATCCTAGCTTCGTCCTTTTTGTTTTTTTGTTACTTGTTTTCACAATGTAATAGCTTTATTCATGGGGCTGGGAATTGTGTGGAGGAGTGTAGAATGATTGTAGAAGCAACTAGATTCAAGAGCTCAGATATTATCTGTGGGCTCTCTGTTACCATTTCTGGATTTTTCTAGCTTCTTGCTTCTGGAATCCCAGGCATTTACCTGTAGCTTAGCAACCACAAATGAAAGACAGCTTTTCCTTTGTAATGTCCACATGCCACATTTTGGTTAAAGCATATCTGTTTGAATTGCCTATTCCTTAACCCTCTTAGGACCTTGGAAGGTTAAGAAAGCTGTCACCGCCTTTCTCTTGAGAGCACTGAGTACAGTGAGGTACAATTCCTGAGAAAGAGATATAAAACAACTAATATAGGGGTTTATTTGGTTATATCTTTTTAAAAATCTTAATTGTTATTTGTGGCTATTAAAGGCAGTGATATGACAGGATAAATTTAATTTCTTTTTTTTTTTTAGGAGACTGAATTTAAATCACTAGTGGGATTTTGGAAAATTGCCAATTCTTCATTGTCTTTTAGCTTCTGTGCCAGCACAGCATGAGATGGACCTGTGTTTATAAGCTAGGGTAGGGGCTTCGTACATCGTAGAATACCAAGTTTACGTATGCCTTGCACTTAAGATTGTCCAGGTATATAGTTTAGCTTATCGGTGCTCTGCTAGAGTTGCTCCACGCATTTCTTACTCTGTTTTAGACTCCATTTTATAATTTTAAAGGCTAATAAATGCCAACATACTGCAAACTCCCAGTCCCTCCTGCTCTTCCCAGTATTTCTGCTTGATAGCGTCATAGTCATACGCCATATGATCAAGGACAAGCCACAAGTATATACAACCCCTTTAGATTTTGTTGCCTCGTCCTCTATGTAACTGCTGTGATGTTTGTATGCGACTCAAATGGCACAGGTGTATATTTCTTAGTATATGCCTTATATTAAGTGTTATATGATTATATATACCTTTTGAACATTGACACTATGTGTAAAAAGTATTTTCATGTAGAAAGTTAAGATAATGATTTTAAACTTGTACTTGTGTTGAATTTGGGTACCAGTTAAGGTTTTAGCACATATCGTTTCTTTTTTTTTTTTTTTTTTTTCGTTTTTAATGATTCTTTGTGTGCATTGGTGTTTTGCTTGCATGTGTATCTATATGAAGGTGTCAGATCCCCTGGAACTAGAGTCACAGACAGTTGTGAGCTGCCATGTGGGTGCTGGGACTCGAACCCAGGTCCTCTGTAATAGCACCAGTGCTCTTAACAACTGAGCTATCGCCAGTCCTACTGTAATTTCTTAATTTAGCTAATTTATAGATTTCCTCTGCTCCCCTTCCCTTTAGGCAGGGTCTTTAGTAGTCTAGTCTGGCCTCCAATTCATGGTCCTCATGCCTCAGCCTCTCAAGTATTAGAATACAGGTATGTATGTGCCAGTCTAGCAGTTCCTGTAGTCGTTTGTTTGTTTGGTTTTTCGAGACAGGGTTTTTCTGTGGAGCTTTGGAGCCTATCCTGGTAGACCAGGCTGTCCTTGAACTCAGAGTGCTGGGATTAAAGGCGGTGTGCCACCAATGCCCAGCTAGTTTTTTGTTTTAATGGACGAGAATTGATTATATTTGAAACATGGTTATGTCATTTATTATCAAACTGTAGAGCAATAATCCTTAAACACAGTGACAGCATTCTGTCTGTCTTTCTTTCTAGGTTTTTCAAGACAGGATTTGTCTGTGTAGCAGTTCTGGCTGTCCTGGAACTCAATCTGTAGACCAGGCCTTTAACTCACAGAGATCTGCTTGCCTCTGCCTCCCGAGTGTTGGGATTAAAGGTGTGCACCACCACAGCCTTTCGAGAATTGGTACTTTTAAGCAAATTAGAATTTAGACACATGAAGAAATTTGAACCCAGTATTCTAAGCTAGCCGGGAGGCCGGGAAGCATCAAGTGGCCTCTTTTCTCCTACAGTATCAGTGTATATTTTTTTGTTTCTCTTTTTTATCAGACAGCTTTCACTAATTTTGATTCACTTGGCTTCCCTCCTCTCATCTGGCCTCTGTGACCAGGCTGCTCTTTGTGGATCCTGCAGACTTTATACTGCAGAGCCTGCTCTGAGGGACCTCATCATGACCTTGGATCTCTCTTGCTTTTCTGCTTTGAGATTTGGAATGAGTTCTGCCTCTGGACATCAGGAAATCCTGGAGAGGTGTGTTCTAGAAGAGATTTAGAGGGAGGAGTGTGTGCATTCTGGAGGACGACTTTTGGGAGTTTTTCCTTGTTTCCTGTTGAAATATGAAGCGGCGGGGCTGCGTCCCCAACACCCCGGCCGCTTGGCTAGCTCATGCCCGAAATAACAACACACAAACTGTATTCATTTAAGAACTGCTTGGCCCATGAACTCTAACCCTTACAGGCTAATTCTCTTACCTGGACTAGCCCATTTCTAATAATGCGTGTAAGCACCCTAAGGTGCGCTTACCGGGAAGATTCTAGCCTCCGTCCATCCTGGGAGAGTGGAGCATGGTGTCTGTGCTCCAGCCCTCTGGAAGCAGAGCAGAGTCTGACCTCACTTCCTCTTCCGCCCAGCATCCTATTCTGTTTATTCCACCCACCTATGTTCTAAGCTATGAGGCCAAGCAGTTGGTTTATTATAATTAACCAATTACCTTCCTCCATCAGTTTCCCATCTTGTGGAGGGATGGTCCTTCTTGCTTCTGTGCAAGTGCTCAGTGAACTCTAGGCTAGTTGACCCCTCAGCTTCTGGGCACTTCTGTCACTGATTCCATTTTGTTCTGAAGTGCTGACATTACAGATACGCATCACTGAATCTGACTTCTTCTGTGAGTCCCAGAATTTGAACATAGATTGTTAGGCTTGTAATACGCACCTTTATCTGCAATTGGTTTTCAGACAGGAGCCTAGTTCTGAGACAAAGATGCAGCAGAGTCAGTCCTGTCCTTGTGGAACTTGTGTGCACCTTGTGAGGAAGACTGACTTGCAAAATCCTTAGAAGGTGGGCTGAATAATCTGAGTTAACAATTTTGACTTACGTTGTAAACATGAATTAGTAATTGTGGTGTATATTATAGCAAGCTGTTAAATTTGTCTATCATTTGGTTGTTTGAAGTAAACTGAAGCAAAAGAGATGAGTAGGATGTTGGCCTGAGTATTACTTAGAATAGTTAGCACTGCTGGAGACTGCTGGAAGCTGGGGACTGAGGAAGCACAGCCCCTTTACATTAGAGTAAGGCAGGTTAAGTGCTGTAAAGCAGAGTGGGAAGGAAGGTAATTGACTGGGTGGCTCCCCTTGTTCTCTTGTTGCTCCTTCCTCGTTTTTTCCCTTTTAAACATTTTGTCCCCAATCTGTGCCTTTGTTTTGTTTTTAGTTAGTTAGTTTGTTTGTTGTTTATTCTCTCTGCCTGCCAGCCCTATCCTTGCTCCTGCCTCACTACTAGCCATTCGGTCCTTTATTAGACCTTCAGGAGTTTTAGACAGGCAAAGAACCACAGCTTCACAAATGTTAATCAAATGCAGCATAAACAAAAGTAACACACCTTAAAATAATTTTCCATAATAGGTTTCTCTGTGTAGCCCTGGCTATTATAGAACTCACTCTGTAGATCATACTGGCCTCAACTCAGAGAGATCCACCTGCCTCCGCCTCCTGAGTGTTGGGATTAAAGACTAATTGTCATTTTTTTGTTCTGGTTTCTTCCATTTTCATTGTGTGTTGTGTGTATGAATGTGAATGTATTCTTGCATGTATGTGGGAGTACATGGGGAGGCCGAAGTTGATGGGAATCATTCTCTTCCACCTTACCTATTAGAAATCTCTCAATAAAACCTACATAGCTGATAATAATAGCCAGCTTGCTCTGGGAATCCCCTGTCTCTAGAAGTCTTCCAAGAGTGGAATTACAGGTTAGCCACTGAGGATCTGATTCCAGTCCTCATGCTTGCATGGTGACCACCTCCCACCGTCCTCATGTTTGCATGCTGATCTCCTTCAGCACCTTAACTATTGGTGGTGTCCCTTTCAGAGGATATTTGTGTGGAACAGAGGATGCAGCTTCCGTGCTAGGTCACTCATCCAGTATTTTGGAGGCCTTGGATTTGATTTTGAGTGTACATATGTAAATATGTGTGTTTACGTGCGTGCGCATGTGTGTAGGAATTCTTATATTTTGGAGAATTCTAAAACATTTATTCTTTGACAGTTTCATATTTGACAGTTTTGTATTTGGAGTATATCCTCTCAATCCTCTCTTATTCCTTTTCTCTCCATCTAAAATGTCATTTAATTTTTTTGCTTTTTAAAATTTATTTTATATATTTAAATATTTATATGGGTGCATGCTCGAACCAGCATACCTGTGAACGTCAAAGGATAGCTTGTAGGAATAGACAGGTTCTTTACTTATACTCATGTGGGTTCCCATGGTTAAATTCAGGTTATCAGGCTTGGTGGCAAAGCACCTTAACCTGCTGAACCATGAAATATTTTCCCCCCAATTTGTGCCTTTGCTTTGTTTTTGGCTTGTTTGTTTTTTGATATTTCAAGATAGGGTTTCTCTGTGTAACAATCTTAGCTGTCCTGGAACTAGCTCTTGTAGATTAGGCTGGCCTCAAACTCACAGAGATCCACCTGCCTTAAAGGGGTGCTTCCCATGTAGATTAGATTCATGTATATCTCTCTTAGGGTCCTCATTGTTGTATAGGTTCTTTGGGATTATGAATTGTAGGCTGGTTTTCTTTGCTTTATGTTTAAAGACATTTTTCTAAACTTATAAAACGTTTCCTATCATTTTAATATAGTCATTTGTAGCTGTAAAATTCTTCAGTGATTTGATTCATGTAACACATTCTGTTATGTCTCTTTGTTTTTATTCATCTGTTTTCTCTGATTTCTTTTGCCTCATTGGTTGTTTAAGAGTATGTTAATTTCCAGCGGACTGTGAATTCCCCAAAGTGCTTTTTGTAACTGATTTCTAATTTAATTCTACTGTGGTTGTGGAACATTTTTTGTATACTTGCAGCTTGTTGGTGTTTGTTTATAGAATATATGGTCTTTTGAGAGTGTTTGTCCTGGTTGTATTGTCAGCTTGATAAGAGCTAGGGTCATTTGAGAAAAGGAAACTTGAGTTGAGAAAATGCCTCCTTAAGATTGCCTGTAGACAAGACAAGAGTATTGTCTTGATTGCTGTAGAAGGGCCCAGCTCACTGTGGGCACTGTTGTTCCTCGGCAGGTCGTCCTGGGGTGTATAAGAAAGGTTGTGAGGAATCCCAGTCACAAACTGCCACCTCTGTGTACTCCATCATGTCTTGTCTGTCATGATGGACTGCCCTCAAACCGTTAGTCACAGTACAGCATTGCTAATAAAGCACTGCTGTGCCCCCCACCTCCACGCCCCAGGGTCTCAGTAGCTCTGGCTGTCCCCGAACCTACTGTGTAGACCATGCTGGCCATGAACTCACAGAGACCTGCCTGCCTCTGTCTCCCTAGTGCTGGGATTAAAGGCGTGCACCACTATGCCCAGCTTCATTGGTCCCTAAGTAACAGCTTGGTGTAAGTATTTGACAATTATGAGGAAAATAACTAACTCATACCTCTTTGCTGGTTTTTCTGCACATTTGTTTGTTAATTATTGAAGGTCCAGTATTGAGTCTTGCAGTTGTTGCTGTTGGAGTTTTCATTCCTCCTTTTAATTCTGTGAGTTTTTTTTCTGTTGTAGGGCTTCAGTATAAGGTGAATGCACATTGTTACATCTTCCAGATAGACTGACTCCTTAATTGCTATAAGGCATTCCTCGCCTCCTAACATGTAAATCCTATGAAGAGCTGTATGAGCTGATAACTGTGTTTGTGTTTGCAAACTCATTGCCTTTTCCGCCCTGTTTGTCTCTGAGTTGAAAGTGTCTTCTGTAGAGTCTTTTAGTTGGATCTTGTTCTTTTTTGTCAGATAGTCTCTGTCTCTTGCTTGTATCTATTGTTTTAGTGCTTTTTAAAGAAATCAAGAAAAGAATACACATATTTATAATTTATTGTACTGGGTTTATTGCTACTTAACTTTTTTACTTACGTTTATTTTATTGAATATATTCAATTTATTATTCCATAGTGTTTCCATACTTCAGTGAAGTTTGTCTTTATATTACTTTTGTTTGTTTTAGTGTTTCTGAGGCAGTCTTTTGTGATTCAGACTAGTTTGAGCTCATGGGTGGCTAAGGTAACTTTGAACTGATTTTCCTGCCTCTGTATTTCCCAGGTGATAGGATTACAGGTATGTGCCACCATGCATGGCTTATCAGCGCTTTTATATGTCAAGGATCTTACAAAATTGTGTGTGTGTGTACATTTGCTATTTAACCCAGATGATTCTGAAGTTATATACATTTCTACGGTGGTCTGTGTAATTAACCTTTCCTGACACTCATGCTTTTCCATGGTGGTTTGAGTTACCCTCTGTGTATCCAGAACAGACTCATCCCTCTGCGAGCTCCAGTCGACTGCTCATTGTATCTAGGAAATTTTAAATTCCAGTTTTTTTGTGCCTAAACTGTAGATTTCTAGTTTTAAATAATTCTGTCTTTTTGTTGCTGTTTTTCATGTGAGGAAGTTATATAAAACCTTCCTTTAAGTCTTTAAACATGGTTTCTTTTCTTTGAATAGCATGGCTGCTTTGAGCTCTTTGTTTAACCTTAACGCAATACTCGGGCCATCTTACCACTGAGTAGAGTTTATACTTTCCTTTTTCTTTGAATGCCTCACAATGATTTTATTGAAAATTGAGCGCTGTGTTTTGGAAACTGTGTATTGATGTCTCAGCCCTGGAACTGTTGCTGTTTACCTGCTCATCTGTTGGGGTGCATGGCTGGAGTGGTTTTCTGTGCAGTACAGCCTGTGAAGTTGCTTCTTAGAGGATGCTTTTCTGGATATGTGTGCAGTCTTTGTAACTGAGATGGTTGCTGTGCTGGCCCTGCTCCGCTTGATCGCCTCTTGATCTCTTCATTTAGTTTTTAGCTAGGTTACTTTTGTTGCTGGCTTGCTCGGCTGTCAGCTTCTACTAATTACTCTGTTTTCGTCAACATCTTAGGGCTTAAATTGCTCCACAGTCTGACCCAATTAAAGTCAGGCCTTTTGGCAGAAGCCAAGCACTGCCAGGCTTTTATATTATAGCTGGGTTTATCCCAAGAGGACTCTTTTCTTACCACTCTTTGCAGACCTACTACAGTTCTCTTGTTAAACTGACAGCTGCTCTTGAGTTCTGCATTTTCTGTTACTATCATTGAACTGCCAGTTTTCTTTTACCTCTCCAAAGATTGTTTTTAATAGTTCACTTAGGGATGAACTTCCTCAGTTTGTTTGAAATAAAGGGTGCCCATATGTGGCACCGCAGTGTCTTCTGGTTTTACGCATCACCACCTCAAACCTGTGCCTACTTTTAGTGAAGCCAGGAATGGAAGCAGTGAAAATGCCACCATTCCTTTAGGATCAGGGCACTAATGGGTATGGTAACCCTTGTTTAGAAAAATAAAACAAAAAAACCTCTGCCCTGCCAGTGAGTGTTTGGAGCCCAGGATTGTTGCTCTGTGCTCTGCTGTCTCTGAAATAGAATTTCTGCCTTTCAAATAGGGGTTGGTTCGAGAAAGGAGCCCCATTCTTCTGATCCTTGTTTGTCTGGACTTTGCAGTGTGAAGTTGGACAGGAGGAACAAGGTGGTAAGAAATGCTAGCAAGCAGCCTTCCCCTTCTATAGGGAAATTATGTCACTAGACTGGAGCTGGGGACCTTCCTCGTCTAGGACTTCACTCAGTTAAGAGGGTAGGAATAGAGGTGGCTTGTAGTAAGTATGTTGTAGGTACTTTTTCATCTCACCTTAATCAAACAGGGTTTTGTCACAGTTCTGTGACCTTCTAGAATGATGATTTACTGAGTTTCTGAAGTCACGTCCTTGTGTCTTCAGCTGTGTTGCTCCGGTTGGTTTGTGTTTGTTGTGATATAGGTTTTATTTCCATGGAGCTGTACTGTTGTACCAGTTCCATTTTTTTTCCCCTGCACCTTTTCATAGTGCTCCCTGTTTTATGCATGAAATGCCTGTACCCAGATGTTGCCCTGGACTGTGTCATTTGTCCTTGTGTGAGTAGCTTATGTCTTATTGTAGCCTTGCAGTAACTTGATGGCTCCTAAAACAATCTTTCCTGCTTTTTGGTAGGCAGAACTCTAAAACTGTGCCCAGTTTTATTCTCTGATTATTTAGTTAAATATGAATCTAGATGTGCTACAGAGGGGTTTTGTGGTGGTTACTGATTAATAGACTTTTAAAAAGTGGCATGATGAAGCTGAAGAGGGAAGCAGAATTGAGACGCAACAGTAGAAGCCTGAGAAAGTCTTTTTCTCCTTTGCCCATGTTTTAAAAAGGGGTCCTTCTTTATAGTTGGCTGGTCTCAAACTGGCTCTTGAATATTTAACTGAATGAACTAGAAATACAGATGATCCACAGAAGTTGAGCCCAACCCTCTGTTAATATGTGGAAAAGGAGACCTTGGTCCTGTGAACTGAATTATGCCAAAAGTCTGAATGATCGTGGAAACAAATGTTCCTCTATATTCATGACTTTTTGTACTGTTGTAATCAGAATGCCTGTGCATGGTGGCTTCAGAAGACTGTAGCCTGTCATGGCAGAGTGTCTGTGCATGTGCTGGTAGTAGAGTGGCAGCTACTGCTCCTACCAGGTTGGCTTAAAGATTCCATAGTTTTTCACTGGAGTCTGAGCATATGAGTGTTAGGGGACATTTCAAATTCACCCTGTAACATCTCTTGTGGCAGCTTGACAGGGCTGTAGCCTAGTTGCTTTTGCTTTCGTAATTGGCCAGTTTCTCTCCTGCCAGCCAGTTCCCGAGTAACCACTCTGAGGCTTAATATTAGTTACAAACTGTTAGGCCTATTAGTTTAGGCTTATTACTCCTTAGCTTTTACAACTTAAACCCATTTCTATTATTCTCTATTTTACCACAAGGCTCATGGCTTGTTACCTCACATCTTGCTACTCCAGTGGCTGCTGGCATCTCCCAGACTCTGCCTTCATTTTCCCTGTATCTTTATTTGGATTTCTCACATAGCTATATTCTGTTACGCCACAGACCAAAGCAGCTTCTTTGTTAACCAGTGGTAATATTATATTCACAGCATACAGAGGGGCACCACACATCATCTCCCCTTTTCTGTCTAATTAAATGGAAGGTTTTAACTTTAACATAGTAAAATTACATAAAACAGGTATTAAGCAAGAATTACAGTTAAAATATTTAGTCAATTTGTATTTGACAAAATTAAAGAAAATATCATATCATTTACCCTATCTTTGTGAGTCTCAAGTTTTATATCTAATTTCTTTTATCATAACTAAGGAAAACTATAACTGTCTAGTGTTCAACTCCATCAAAGACCCCATAAGGATATAATATTACCTAAGCACACAGGAAATGCACTGTAAACCAACTTCCAAAACTCTTGAAATGACAGAAACATCTGGCTGCCTGGACAGTCACCCAAAGTTCTTCTGTAACATTGGGGCATTCACCTTCAGTCTACAAGCCCATAGTGTCCAGCAGACTTTTCTGTGAAGCAGGAAATTTGAAAGACTGTCCCACCTAAATTGGCAGTTTGTCAGTTATTTTCTTCTATGTCCTGCAGAATGTCTGGCAATTTCTTCTGTGAAGCAGGAACCCTGAAGAACCATTTCACCTTGTTTTGACAAAGTTTAGTAGTCATTTTCCTGTGGCCTCTGCATGCAACATATAGTCAAACAGTCCAGGCAAACAAGCAGTTCCTTGGCCAGATGCCTAGCCTTGCCACTTTGAAAGCAAATTCCATAAGGAGTTTCTTTGATGCCCATTATCCTCTTGAAGTAATCAGTGCTTCAATTCTCACTTTTGAGAAAAGTCTAAGTTCATTTTAAATGCCATATTGTATAGGTCTTTGAAGTGTTTGAAGATTACCTATTCATATGAAATATATCTCTGTATATCTAGAAAACCTAACATGACTATAAGTTTGGCTATTATAGATGACTATTAATTTGTATTTTTAACATTTTTAAATGAGCTGTATAAACAATACCTTAAACAAGAGTAGAAATATACATATAGTATAACTAAATTGACTGTAAATTATATTAGTAGTTAATGGTTGGGATTTGGATTAAAGTATATTTAGTAATCTACCTTTTTATCATTTCTATAGTATATCCTCTTTTTTTAAAGAAAAGGGATTGACTATGACCATTAACCATTCATAACCAACCCCCCTTAAATTAAAAAGCATTTATAAACAATATTTTGGGCGTAGTTTTATATACTACTTCCTGCTGATTGGGGATCCTGAGAAAATTTAGAATTATGGTTAAATCCTGACTGTGGTAGTCTGTGAGGCTGCATCGTCTCAGCCAGTTGCCTTGAAACTGTTCTGGATGTGGGATCACCTGGACCATTGCTCTCATGGAGACCTCTCAAGAGGTCTTCTTTGATCAAACCATATTACCCTGGAAGGAACCCACAGCTTCTTATATTCAAAACAAAAGCAGAACTTCTTTCCAAAGCAACATATCCTTAGACCCAATTTTGAAGTCAAGATCTTTTATGTTGGTTTAGCTTAGCAGCCCTCACAACCAAAATAATCTCTTTGCAGTTAGCTCATTAATTGTATTGTCAAGAAGTTCAAAGAAAGCACAATAGTATACATAATTTAGACTCTTTATATTTGTGTGGCTTATTATTTTTACTGTCTTTTTGAAGATTTTATTATCATTTTTAAACTTTTTTTTATAACTGCCTATATCTTTTTCCTCTCTCTTCCAAACCTATGTACATTTTTAGAACATGGTGTGACCCATTTAAAGTTTTTTTTTTGGTCTGAATCTGTCTTTATTGCATATCTGTAATCAATTTTTGACCAGGAGAGTTTTTAAAATGCTAAGTGGGCATGGCTAGGACCAATGCAGCAGCTTTGTCTTTCCACCATGGCCGAGGTATGTTCCCTACCAGCTCTGGGAGCCATGTTCACTGCCCCTCCTAGGGGAAGCAGCGGGTCCATGATGCCACCAAGCAGCTTATAGCACACTGCCCATAAGCCCTTCTTGTCTGTATGAGTAGAAGCTAAATCCGCCATGCAGCACTCTGTGCTGTTTGTAGACACCTCTGTGTACCAAGACAGGAATCCTCCATGCTGTTTTCAAGCCTGAATGCTGCAGTGTCTCTGCACTGTGATCTGTATGAGAGACTAGGAACTCCAGTGTGACTCCATTTCTTTTCACTTAGAACCTTATGTGGATCCATGCCAGATGGTGGGCGCCATTTGTAACTGGATGTTTCTCTTTCACCTGCCATTTCCCAAATAACCACTCAGAGGCTTAATATTAATTACAGTCTCTTTGGCCAATGGCTCAGGCTTCTTACAGTCGATAATAAAACTAACCTATTCTAATAATCTGTATATCGCCACATGCCCTGTGACTTACTGGTAATGTTCTGGCATCTTATTCCTCCAGCAGCTTTTGGCATCTCCCTCCCTCTCTCCACCTTCTTTTCTTTTTCCCTTTATCTTTGGTTGGCTTTCCTGCCTGGCTCTGTTCTGCCTTGCTATTGGCCAGATCAACTTTTTTATTAACCAATGGTAATAAAACATATTCAGAGCATATAGAAGGACATCCCATATCACAAAAACAAATAATTATCAACCTGTTTGCAATTACAAATTAAACTTATATACTAATTAAAAAATTAAAAATCATATATATATGTATATATGTATGTATGTATGTATATGCACACAGTATCCCATTTCTGGTAATAATTTATATTTCTCCATAATGTTCACATAAATAATTGTGCTTTTAGGTGTCTTATGCCTTTCAAATGTAATTATAAATTATAACTTCTTAGACATTAATTTTGGTTTATTGCTGATAATTTAGAAACAGATAATTTTTTATGTTGACTTGATAGCTAGCAGCCTTATAATTCTTTTACTTTTAAGGTTGTAACTTTGTTGAAGTAGGTGTGGCCTTGTTGAAGGAAATTAGTCACTGTGGGGCAGGCTTTGAGGTTTCTTTTGCTTAAGTTTTGCTCAGTGTCACAGTCCACTTCTGTTGCCTTCTGATCAACATGCAGCCAGCCCATGTCTGCCTGCTTACCGCCATGCTTCCCACCATGATGAAGATGGATTGAACCTCTGGAACTATAAGTGAGCCACCTCAGTTAAACGTTTTCCTTATAAGAGTTGTGGTCATGGTGTCTCTTCTTAGCAGTAGAAACCTAAGACAATCCCCAAACTCACCTCAGTTCTTTCCCACTTTTTGTGTCATCTTTTATTGGTTGTTCTTAACTCATCAGTTCCAATTTGTGCTGCCCATAATGGTATGGGGCCTTCTATCCTCTGTTAGGGTCCACACCCTTTTAAAAAACTGACCCCTTCTCCAAAAGCCAGTAAATGTCCATAGCTACTCAGGCATGTGAACTCCTCTCCCCTCCATGATGTTGACTGACTTCTGCTTGTGCAGGTCGTATGCAGGCAAGCACAGCCACTGTGAGTTCATGGGTGCAGTGGTCCTGTCATGTCCAGAAGATACTGTTGTGCTTGGCCTCTCTGAAACCTCCAACTTTTAGAATCTTACTTAGTCCCTCCTCTCTCGTGGGGGACAGATGTGTGTGTGTGTGTGTGTGTGTGTGTGTGTGCGTGTGTGTGTGCCTGTGTGTGTGTGTGTGTGTGTGTGTGTGTGTGTGTATGAATGTATGGTATTAATTGTCCCATTGGTGGCTGAGCACTACAATGACACTGCACTTGGCAGAGTTGTGAGTTTCTGTATTTCCCACCATCCACTACACAAGGAAACTTCTCTGATGAGGTCTGAGAGCTGCACTGATCAGTGAGTGTAGAGATAAAAGTTTAGAAGCCAACTTGATAAAATGTCCGTTTAGCAGAGTATCTGAGCTCCCCAACCACGGATTCTTAGCCAGATTTACAGTACCAGGGATGTGTTTCTTCCTCTGGAGTGGGCTTTAAATCCAGTCAGAAATTGGTATTGTTTTGGGGGTCTTCAGGACTCCCCTGAACACTTGAGAAATGGTGTCTTACACTTTACTCTGGGCATTTTATTTAGTAACCCGTGGTTTTCTGGGAGGAGCATTATCCCTTGCATAGTGTGATTCCAATTGAACTTTATTATATGGAAACACACACACACACACACACACAAAACCTTACTTACAAAATGATTCTTCAGCGCCTGATCTGGAAGCTGACTTCCGCCAAGAAGATTGGTCTAGTTTATTAGCCACTAAAGGCCGGAAGCTGCTACCTATTTTTATTTTAAATACACAAATTGGTTTTCAAATTTTGAATAACTTTTTCTTACCATTTTCTTTCTTTGTTTAGATTGCCTTTAGTTATGTACAGACTTTGATTAGAGTCAGCTTGTCAGTGCTTAGCACTCTGGAGTTGTAGACTGAATTTGAGGCGGAGATACTTTTTTTTTTTTTTTTTTTTTTTTTTTTTTTTTTGCTTTTTCGTAGACCAGGCTGGTCTCGAACTTACAAAGATCCTCCTGCCTCTGCCTCCCAAGTGCTGGGATTAAAGGCGTGCGCCACCACCGCCGGGATCCTTTAATATCTTGAAGACAATTTGTGTTAATTTGTGGACAGCTCTTTCTTCATGAATTAGTTATAATGAAGCTGATTGCAACGAATGTAAGATTGAGGACATATAACACACCATGTCACCTTATACTAGTCATAGATTGGGTCACTGCATTAGGGTTCTTGATTGTTTTGAAAATGAATGTGATACATTACAGTCTTCATTCCTAGTATTGTGAGTCTTTTTCATCATCTAAGAAGATGTGAAAATAATACAAAGTTTTCATAAAAGTGTTTATTAGTTTTTCCTTTGTGTGTTTGTTTGCTGGTTTTGAGATGGAACCCAGGGCCCCATATTTTTTTTTATCAGCTCTCAGCTTTGTGTGTATGTGTGTGTGTCTGTGCACGCATGCGTGCACACACGTGCATGTATATGCTGTCTTGGAGAATGAACCAAGGGCCTCATGTATTCTTGGTATGCATATACCATTATGCTAAATCTTCACCCTATTGTGCATTTTAATAGATCCGGAATTAATTTTTTCCTGTGTGATGGAGAATTATTCAGTCCTTGCCTGTGTAATATGATCAAATAAGGTAGGTAAGTGATAAGTTTACAGTGTTTAATGCTGCATAGTATTTTATCTCATATGCTTCATAATAATGATTATATATGATGCATCCAGCCAAAGTCATTTCAACTTCTTTCTTTTACTATTTTAAATCTTCATTCATGTTGCAAGTTGTAGCAATGTCTTCTCCTTTTGGTTTGTGTATAGTAGCATTGGTCATTTAAAGGATCCCAAGTGTGGAATACATTTGGTACATGGACAGCAGTGAGACAGTCTCCCATCTTATTCCTCGGTTCCGTATGCTGCACAGTGCTCCTTGTTATCTCATGCTCTTTCCTGATGATAGTTGAATCATTAGATTCAGTTGTCAGCTTCAGAGCAGACTTCTGTCCTTTCTGCTGGGTAAGCAGACAAGTCCTGACGGGGAAACTCACCAGTGTCCTTTCTCCTTCACACGTCAACTGAGAGAAATCCCAGACTGTGGAGATGGATCAGGTTGAAAAGGGCTGACTCACAAGCATGAGGTCTTTGGTTCTGGTTCCCGGATTCCCACACTCACATAGAAGGCGAGGTGCAGCGTGTAAATGTGTAATCCAGGGCTGGGAAGCTGGAGACAGGAGGATTATGGGGATTCCTGGCAACCAGCTCCAGATTGAGTGAGACATCTATCTCCCTCACCTCAAGTGGTGAATTACTCACAAAGAAATCCTGAAGAGTTCTCCAAACCCTTTCTACCAACATTATTTTCAAATTTAGTCTGACAGTTGTTTGTTTTGTCTCCTAGATGTTCTTCTGGTTTGCTGTTGTCATAAGCAAGTGTCTCTAGGGCCACAGCTAGGTATTTGCTGAAGGAACTCAGACTAGTCATGTACATTTCCATAGCTGAGGTTCCCCACCTTTTGACATGTTTTCGTGAAGGCCATTTTCAGTTACCTAATGCTCCATCATATCGAATGTACTGTAATAAACTAGCTGGCTGTCAGACCGCTTTTTCAGTCCTAAAGTTTGTGAAAGTCTCACCAGAAAATATAGGATATTTTCAGCTTTTTGTTTTGTAAAATTTCATATTTATGTTGGGTATGGTAAATTTGACAATAAATCCTAATAAACCCCATCACATAGGTGTGATACCTATCATGATTTTGTTGTCGGGCTGTTTGGTTTGAAACAGTCTCTCTATGTAGCCTTGGCTGACCCTAGTATTCATTTCCAAAACAGTGACTAAAATTTGAACACATGGCCTTGTGTCTTCGGCACCAAGAGCAGAGACAGATTTTGTCATATGACTGAGAGCACCCAGATAACAACAAGTGAACATATATTGTGCCGTGGGTTTTGGTGAGAACTGCCAACCTTATTTTCTCATCTAAAGCATTGCTGAGGTGAGGTTTTATTTTTCAAAACTGATGAGCTATTTTTTGGTGGTGGGGCATTGGATCTTGCCAACTTGGTGAGCTTCTAAACGTATGATGGCTAGTAACAGAAATCAAACCCAGACAGAATTGGATAGCATTTTAATGCATGTTCTTTCATTTAGCAGTACGTTAACATTCACAAAAAAATGAACTTTTTTTTGGCACTTTGAGGTTATAAATATCAGGAGCTATTGTAATGCACAGTCTTCATCATTGGAAAAAAGGGAAAAAGATTCTCTGATAGAAAAATAAGCCAGAATGCTCACTTCAGTGCTAGGACTTACAGGTGGGATATGTTTAACTTTAATGTGCATTTTTCATTATTGCTAGCAGTTTTGTATTCTTTATTTATTAAGGGCCCAAAGAGAGCGAAGTGAAATTGCTTGTTTTTAAAATAAAAATGCATACTCTTGTTCAGATGGCAAACAATTGGCATTATGAGATAAATCTTGTCAGAAAATTATGACAGTTGAAAGAAAAATATTTTTAAATGATTGTGTGGGTGCACCTGACCCTCAGCAGAGTTTGGGTGCTTCCTGTGTTTCATTGTTTAATAAGGAGCTGTTATTTTGGGAGTGAAAGCAGGAGAGATGGATGGTGATGAGTGCTTGGTGTGAAGACACTGCCTGGCTGGCTTGACTGTCAGCTGTTGTTGGTCTCTGTTACTTGTTTTATTACTAGCTTATGTCCATGAAAACAAGAGAAAATAGACTTTGAATGACTTGTGCGCACACAAAAATCCCTGTGTGCACATATGTGCTGAAGCAAGTGCTGTATGTATTAACTGCGGTCTACCACAGAACTACATCCTTGACCTCTGAATGGAATTTGGATTATTTTGTTGAATTAAATATCAAAAAAGCAAAATATTGTTCTTATTATTCAGTAACAGTACAACTGGGATAGAATATATGTTGGCACAATCAAGCATTCCCAGCTTTTGGGAGTATAGTTGGAAAATTTGAAATGAAGTATCTCATCATAGCATAATTTATTCCTTAAAGTAGAAAAAAAATATTAAGTTACCATCAAAACAAGTTTCTAAAGGACTCATTTGTTAGCTAAGCAGAGTCATTCACTGGTGTTTAGTTAATTAAATTGTTGGATCATAGAAGTCAAAAAATTATGCCCAGAGGCTTGTTTAAAGCTTGTAGCTTTTTAGCAAGAGTAATTGTTTTTAACACTTAAGGACATTTGGGGTAGCTTTGATAGTTAATTAAAAAGCAAGGCATAACCGGGTATATAGTGGTTCTCCTGGCGCTTGAGCAGTTGACAAATGTTATTGATGCTACTCTATTGTTATTTACTAGAGGACTCACTGACAAGTTTAGAGTGGCAGAAAAATTAACCTTCGAGTATTCTTTGTGGAGTACTTAGAGACAAGTATTTTCAAAGTTGAGGAAACACATAAACACAAACAAGTGGAATTCACTAAGATGTGCTACAATGAATAGTGATGAGTATGTGTGGAACAGATAAAAATTATGCACATTCACAAAGCTAGTAAAAAAAAGTAAGATGTTCAAAGCCTGTGGTTATTAATATGTTATTCATCAGCAGAAAATATGTGAATGACAAATGCCATTTACTCTCATGGCATTAAAGTGGCATAGCCTCCACAGATACTCGTTAACAACAAAAACTGAGTGTCCTGACTGGCTTGGTTTTGTTTTGACAGTTGGTTAAAGGCTGAGATTGAAATTTTTATGATCAAAGAGGATGATTCGTTACCAAGAACTATTATCAAATACTATTACTTTTAAAAATTGTTTTTTCTTCAGACTTACAGTTTTTTAAATGAATATGACCTTAAATTAGAAGGTAAAATAGGATGTAGCTAGACGTATTCTCTGTCTGCTGGTCTTCCTGGGCTGGTTTCTCTCCACCTGCCTGTTCCCGAAGCTGCTTATGAAATAACCACTCTGAGAGTTCTTACCAGCTACAGTTGTTTGGACAAAGTCTTAGGCTTCTTACTGGCTAGCTCTAATTATAAATTAACCTATTTCTATTAATCTGTGTATTGCCACGAAACTGTGGCTTACCAGTGTGGCATGTTACTCCTTTGGCTATATGGCATCTCTTGATTCTGCCTACACTCTGTGTATCTCTGTTTGGATTTTCAGTCTGACTTTACTCTGCTAAGCCATTGGCCAAAACAGCTTTTTCATGAACCAATTAAAACAGAAGGACATCCCACATCATACACATACTGGGCATTGTGATGAATGCCTTTAATCCCAGTACTTGGGAGGTAGAGTCAGGTAGGTCTCTGTGAGGTTAAGGCCAGCCTGGTCTGCAGAGCAAGTTCCACAACAGCCAAGGTTGTTACACGCAGAAACCCTGTCTCAAAAAATGAAAAACCAAAACAAGAAACTAAACAAGGTGCACATAGTAAAGTATGTTGCACCCTCTTGTACACAAATGCCATCAGAGAAGGCAGAACACAGGCGTGCATGGGAGTAGTTTCAGCCCCATCTGTAGTCTTGGGCATTTTCAGATGGTGTAGCAAGCGCAAAAGAAACTCCCACGTTACAGAATCTCCTTCTTACTTGTACAGAAGCAGCTTCTGCTGACCTTAAATTGGTTCTGTGATGTAGTGACACTGCAGGGCAAATGCCAAGAGTCTCCCAATACAGTTGTACACTGGTCTTCCAAGTAAGGAATGTCTTCAACAAAAATCACATGCTGGGTTTGGGATCAATATTCCCTGGCTGTACCCATGCCAATGAAAGTAACATCAGGATCAGGAGCACTGGCTGCTCTTGTCCAGGACCTGGGTTCAGTTCCCAGCACCCCCATGACAACTCACATCCATCTGTAACTCCAGTTTCTGGAGATACAAGACCCTTTTCTGGCCTCTACGGGTACCTGTATCCATGTGGTACACATACATACACTTAGGTACATGCACATATAAAAATAAGTAAGATCTAAGAATGTAATTGATAGTGAAAATGTAAAACCCTGAGTGAAACTTCTGGGCTTCAAAACAGCCATCCCAACTATAGAAGTTCATTGCTCGTATAGTTAGGGACTGAGTGAATGTTTGGCTATAGGAATTTAGCTGGATCATACTTTTATTTTTGAGTTTGTTACAACAAAGTGATTTTTATATTAAAATGACTAAAAGTGTTTTTTGAAGGTAAATACAGAGACTCATTTCAGATTAGCATTTATGGGTGAGTATTTGCAAGAAATTTTGGGAATAGGAAACCCTAGTAATGAGGTATTCTCTTTTCCCCCAAATCTGTTCTTGCTAGCAGACTTGTATTGTGGGATACTGTTCACAATGGCTATGACTTGAGTTTTGTTCATGACGTTTGTGGAGGCCTTTTTCTCTTGTTAGGTAAATGTGTACATGATTTTGCCTGTTGGCCTACAGAGATCAAAATACTTAGGGTCTCTTTAAATAAAAAGTTGACAAAACTTTGTTTGACTCAAATACAGAGTGCTCACAGCGCTGGGCTACAAAAGGCCCCAAGAATCTGTATTGATTGAAAGCATCTTAGCTGATGTGGTTACGTGTTAGCTAATAACTCCCCAGTGTTCTAGGTAGATTTTCAGGCCCTGCCAGTGCATTCTCTAAAGACCCTTCGGTGCCAGGACCTGTGCCAGGGCACTCTCATATAGTCCTTCTTTTAAAAGCCTTTGGAAGTGTTAGAAACGGTTGAAGTGACAGCATTGGGTAAACATTTTTGTCTTAAATGCCTCCTCTCCAGGTGCATACTTCAAGGAACACCTATGGAAGGGTTCAGTCCTAGAAGAAACTATACATTTGCAAGAACAATGGGAAATAAAATACCTTGTTATTGCTGGCTGGTTCTGGACAAGTAGGGCCTGTTGTCTTTATCTTTCTCGCTGTGTAGACCAGGCTGACCTCGTAAATTCAGAGGTACCCTGCCTCTGCCTCCCGAGTGCTGGAATTAAAGGTGTGCACTACCACTGCCCAGGCTGTCTTTGTCTTTCTAAGTGCTGGTGCAGTATCAACCAGTTGTCAGGCCAAAGGAGAGGCATGGATCACTCAGCTGCTTTGGAAACATGACTCCTCGTGTTGCTTCTCCTTTCATCTGAAATGAAAATGTCTTACATTAACAAACCTTTAAAATTTTGATGAAGTCCAGTCCATTAGTTCTTACAAAGTTGAATGTTTTAATTGTAAAATATATCTAATGTAAATTTCCGCCTTATTTCAAGGTGCTGAGATTTGAACTTCAGTATCCAGAGGAATTTTTCTTTTGACTTATGACACTTACGACTCACAACTAATGTTGTATTCTTCTCACCCCTTAATGTATTAGAACCGAATTGACAATGTATAGGACTCTTTCTTTTTTCATGTTTTTAAGATGAGTTATATAATCCATGCCACCGCCTAGAGCTCTGTGTAGCCTAGGCTGACCTTGAACTCATGATCTTTCTGCCTTACCTTCCTTAGCGTTGGATTGTAGGTATATGCCACAACACCTACCTTGTTTACATCCTTATAGTAGGCCAAGTGTTTTTGTGAAATCTTTATGTTTGTGTGCCTGCTTGCTGAATTGGGTGTACTGTGAGCTATAGTCAAAAGTATATATCGGCTGTAAGATGCTTTGTTAAATGGGGTGTACCTTTAAATCAGAGTAGTTTTGAAGTTTTTTTTTCTGTTTATAGCATTCATTTGTAAATTTTATTGCACTTTCACTATATGTAATGTATATATGTATGCATACACACATGTGCATGTGTTGTTTTTTAATAGGTGCAATGGATGAGCTTCACAGTCTGGATCCAAGAAGGCAAGAGTTATTGGAAGCGAGATTTACTGGAGTTGCGACTGGGAGCACTGGGAGCACTGGGAGTTGCAGTGTTGGAGCGAAAGTGAGTAAAATTTTAATCTCATTTACTGTCCTTTCTTTGTATTAAGTGGTCTAGAATCTTCTTGTTGGGGCTGTTGAGACAACTTGCTGACCAGAGTTTAAACCCCAGGACTCTCATGTTGGAAGAGAGAACCAAGGCTTACAAATTGTCCATTGGCCACCATAGTGTGTGTATATACCACACACACACACACACACACACACACACAAATATAAAACACTGAAACTACAAAAAATATTTTGTGCAGAAGCCTTAAATATATAAGTCAGACTGTTACTTTTTATGATTTTTATAATGTGTAGGAGAAGTTAATATTTAGAAATCTGATTTTATTTGATGTGCAGAATATTTCTATATTAATGCAATGGTGTTTGGCAATTCTATTAATTTCTTGAACAAAAGGTCTTGTCTATACCTGTCTATATGGAAGTGTTGCCCCGCTTTTCCCATAGTAGTTTCTAAGTGTGAGGTTTAAATGAATTTTTCATTCTGTTTTGCATTAATTTTGCACAGAGCGAGAGAAAGGAATCTAATTTCCTCCTGCATGTGGATATATAGTTTTCCTCACCAAATCTGAATAGATTGTCTTTCTCTCCAACATACATTTTTAGCCCCTTTGTTGAAAATTACATGTGGGTTTCTGTGTCCTCTCTTTGGTTCATCTCTGTGGGTTAGTCTCATTAGCATGCTGTGTCTGTTACAGGTTTGTAATATAATTTGAAATCCGGTAATGTGATACCTCTAGCCTTGTTCTTTTTGCTTAGGGTGTCTTTGGCTACTTGGTGTCATTAATATTTCTATGTGAGTTGTAGGATTTTCTTTTCTTTTTCTGTTTTTGTGAAGAATGTGTTTAGTTTTTGATGGAGGCTAGTGTTTAATCTGTAGATTGTGTTTGGTACTATAGCATTTTCACAGTATTAGGCTAGTTCTAGAGATTTATCTTGTAGTTTCTCCAATTTGTCTTTAAGGTTTTCATTGTAGATTTCTTTCACCTTTGTTAGAGAACTGTATCTGTATGTCTACTATATGCACACATACAGAAACACACAATTTTCAAATTTTGTACCATGCTATACCATCATGAATGGCACTGTATTCTTGATTTCCTTCTCAGTATTTGTTTTTGATATATAGAAAAGCAACTGGTTTTGTATGTTGAACACATATCCTAATATTTTGTTCAAAGTCTATCAAATCAGAGTTTTCTGGAATCTTTAGAACTTCTTGAGTAGGGAACATGTTATCTGTATAAGGGGTAATGTGAGTGAGTTTGAACCCTATTCATGTCTCCTTTGTTTCTTGTGTTTGTTTGTTTGTTTTTTTGGTTTTTCAAGACAGGGTTTCTCTAGTTTTTCCTTCTTTTTCAAAGTATTATAAAGGTATTGAGTTTCATTTTTTTTATCTTTTAGTGGAATTTTCCTCTTCACTTTTTATTTTCAGTTGTTCATTGTTGTCAAATAAAAAGTACATTTGAATTTTGTGTGTGAATATTGTGTCCTGAAACCTGATTGAACTTACTTATTAGCTCTGCTAGTTTTGCCAAAAGCAGTTACTCAGTGTTTCTATGTACAGGATAGGCAGAAGAGCAACTCACGTCACTTGTCAGAAGAGACCCTGGGATTGACATCCTTCACCATAGACTTGACCAAAAGAGAAAGTGCTGAATAGCACATCATCACAGATGCTATTTTATTTTACTGTAGAATTGTCCCCAAAGGGAAAGAAAGAGAGTTTGGATTGTGTATGCACTTAAAATGTCATTTTCCTAGTTTGGTGAATTTTTCTGGAAGACACAACTGTCTTTCTTAGAAATTTTTAAATGGTTTCACATAGTTTTCGAGTTTATTTAGTATTATTGTTTGATTCCTGCCTTTTAGCCCAATTCTATTCTTCTCCTCTCCATTTTTTTCACATTTGTACTTTTCTGTAGTCTAACAAACTGATTTCTTCCAACAAGCAATTTTTTTCCTATCTTTTCTTTTGACTGTGCAGCTGACCTTGTTTCTCATGTCCTTGACCCCTCTGCCATCAGACTCACCACTATTTGAGATGAAGCAGAATCTTGAGACTGTTTCTGTCTGATTACCCAAGTGGAACTGAGGTGGGCCTTCTGTTTCCTTCCTGAAGCCTAGAGGTCCCCGAAAATACTTGATTGGATCACATCTGATTATTTATTTTCTACTAGACTGCTAATATGTCAAGGACCAAAACACTTGCATATCTAAATTTGTGGGATGAAATAATTTAAAGAGTTCGAAGCAGGGCCAGAGATGGCTCAGTGGTTAAGTAGTGCCTGCTCTCCAGGGGACCTGGGTTTGATTCCCAGCACCCATGTTGCAGCTCATAACAGTCTATAACTCCGATCCTAGGGACTCTCAAGTCCTCTTCTGTCTTCTATGGGCAGGCATGCAAGTGATGCACAGACATACATGCAGGCAGAACATACCCGCATAGAAAACAATAGAAGTAATTTTTTAACTTAAAAAATAGAAATTAAAATGGTATGCCTGATTCTAATGTGGGTTGTGGGTGGTCCGAGACAGGATTTCTCTGTAACTTTGGAGCCTGTGCTGGAACTAGCTCTTGTAGACCAGGCTGGCCTCGAACTCACAGAGATCCTCCTGCCTCTGCCTCCTGAGTGCTGGTTGATTAAAGGCGTGAGCCACCACTGCCTGGCAGTTTTGTTTTGTGTTTTTATTTACTTGTACTAAATATTAAAGCTAGGGCCTTGGACTGGAGAGATGGCTCAGTGGTTAAGAACACTGGCTGCTCTTCCAGAGGTCCTGAGTTCAATTCCCAGCAACCACATGGTGGCTCACAACCATCTGTAATGAGATCTGGCACCCTCTGGTGTGCGGACATACATGGAGGCAGAATGTTGTATACATAATAAATAAAGCTAGGGCCTTATACATGCTAGACAAGTACTGTGCCACTGAGCTGTATGCCCAACTGAAGATTTGTTTAGAGACTTGCATTTATTCTAAAAAGTATTAGGGAAGCCTTCTAAACTTGCTTTTGTATTACTGGTAGCCAGAGCTAGCAAGGTTTCTGGAAACAAAAATACAGCCACTGTTTGATTTACTAATAATATTCTTTACTTCTAAGCTGATGATATCAGGTGAGAATAAAAACAAAAGCCATCTGTTTCATATGTGTTTGTATGTAGGTAAACCAGGGTCTTGTACATGGTAGGCAAGTTTTCTATATTTGCATATGTGTTTGCGTGTGGAAGCCAGAGTCTTGTGTGTGTTAGGCAAGTTCTCTACATTTAAGCTGTCTGCCTAGCATATCAGCATATATTTTAAAGTTCTCATTATGTGTCAGGTTTTATTTAATGTTCTTGGTTTGCAGGCAGAATTATATATACCTGTCTCAGAAATCTTTTGTATTGTTTTGTTTTTGTTGTTTTTTGAGACAGGGTTTCTCTGTAGCTTTGAGCCTGTCCTGGAACTAGCTCTGTAGACCAGGCTGGTCTCAAACTCACAGAGATCCGCCTGCCTCTTTCTCCCAAGTGCTGGAATTTTAAGGTGTGCACCCCACTGCCCATCTTTGTCTCAGCTGTCTTTTAATAGCCATTTAATAATAGCCAGAGCAGAATAGGTGTAGCTATTAACATGTATGTAGGTATTGGTTTACACAGTTATCATTGAACCTAGTTCATAGGAGTTAATAGGCTTGTTAGAATGTTTTGTAAATTAAACCTATATTTCAAAACATTCTTTTAAAATATGAGACGTTTTAACTGAATCTATTAGCCTAATGGATATCTTTTCTTCTTTTGTGTGTGTGTGTGGGGGGCATTGAGGACAACTTTTTCTGTGTGGCTCTGTCTGTCTTGGAACTAGCCTTGTATAGCAGGCTGGCCTTGAACTCACAGAGATCAGCCTGCCTCTGCCTCTTGAGTGCTGGGACTAAAGATGTGCATTACCACTGCTCAGAAATTGATGGATATTTTGAAGTAGCCTGTCAATTAACTGAAGATGTATAAGGAAATGGGAACATATACTGGTTTTTTTTTCTTATATTCATAGGTTCAGACGGAAATCTAAGTGCCTGAATTTATTGTTTAGAATTAATGGAAAACTAACAGAGCTAGGAGCACAATAATAGATGGATATTTGGCAGCTAGCAGAGCTAAGAACAGAATAATGACAATGCTGATTGAAATTGGATTGGAACCAAAGCCTAGTCCACTTGACAGTCTTGTTTAGAGCTAGTGCTAGTCAAAATACCTGGTTAAAAATGCTAAGTTGAACAAGTCATCTTGTCTGAATTGATGATTTCATTTTCTTCTTTTGTCCAGTCCAGATTTTATACCAATATTGATTTTTACTTACAGAAAAAGAAACCAGATTTTTAGCTATCTCAAGGATGGGAAGAAATTAATAGGCTGATTCAGGGGCTGAGGAGATAGCAGAAGGCCATCTTAACCGCAGGAACTGTTTCCCTTCTGATTGTGGTGTTTGTCAGGGACCCCAGCCCATGAGTAACACCTTTTACCTCTTGCCTCTGCTTATGCCACTCTGAGATCCCAAGCTCTAGAGCAGTCCTTCTCAACTGTGGGTTGCTCCTGTCTCAAATATTTACGATTTACAACAGTAGCAACGAATATTATTTTATGGTTGGGGTCATCACAACATGAGGAACTGTTTAAAGGTTTGCAGCATTAGGAAGAATGAGAACCGCTGCTCTAGGGGAAAGAGTTGCTGAGTTTCATGTTGCTTTTGTGTTTTCTCTCTTATTTTTAACCATAGGCATGGGTCAGGAACTTCTTTAGAACGTCTATAGTATGTAGGCAGGTTAATTTATAGTCCCACCAGAAATATAAGACAGCATGAAACAAAGGAACCTTTGATACTTGACTAACCTAAAATCAGAATGGAGGTTGAGTACCTGAGGCAGGAAGTGTTAATTGTGTAAGACTTAGTTTTGAAGTTTTTTTTTTTTGGGGGGGGGGGGGGTCAAGACAGGGTTTCTCTGTGGCTTTGGAGCCTGTCCTGGAACTAGCTCTGTAGACCAGGCTGGTCTCGAACTCACAGAGATCCCCCTGCCTCTGCCCCACCCCCCTGCTGGGATTAAAGGCCTGAGTCACCACCGCCTGGCCAGTTTACATTGTTTAAATTTTAATTGCTCTGCTTTAGAGACCCAGGAAGCAAGGACTTTTTATATTAGATAAGCATAGTTGATGGGGGCATCTATTGGTGAAGTACAGCATTGCATTCAATTCTTTCACCACCACCACCCCCAACACACACACCTTGAATTTTCATACGGCCTTTGTAGAAGCATTTTGATAACTTTCTGTACAGGGTTAAGTCGTGAATATATGTAGTCATATGAGTTCTGCCACAAATGCTTTTTTTAGCTCTGTCATTATGGCACTCAAGGAGCCATAGACCCAAATGCCACCCAGTGTTTGTGACTGATTATATTCCAGTGAAACTTTGTTCAAATAGGTGGTTGATTATAGTTTGATGATCCGGCTAGGGTGATGATCCTTAATATTTCTATGGCCTAATTTATGCTTACTACATACATAGGGACTTAATAAATATCTACTTTTTAAATCTTAAGTGTGAATGTGTGCTGTGCATGTGTGTGGCGAGGCCAGAGGACAATTTTGGAAGCTTATCTCTCTTTACACCTATTACATGAAGACTTAAAATGTGAAGTCATTTAGATGAGGAAGTTAATTTTTTAAATTTAGTAGTCTCAGTTTTTAAAAAAAATGTATATGCTAGTTTAAGTATTGTTCTTTAAAGTCTTGATAAGATTACCAGTGAAAGCTTTAGCTGTCACGGAAGTGCGAATCAGAACTGTGATGGGGTTTCTTCATCTTACCCTCACCAGAAAGAAATTCTGAGTCACTGCCTGTGGGAATGCAACTTAGGGTGGCATTGTGGAGAACCATCGGAGATAGAAGATACCATAAGTGTACAGGGTGGACTAGCTGTCTTGCTTCTAGAATATACTCAAAGGAAATGAAATTAGTATATCAAAGAGATATCTGAATGCTGATGCTTATTATAACACTAATCAGTGCTGTAGGAATTAAGATATGCATTGATAAAGAAAATCTCTCACACACACAGAGGAAGAGAGGGGGGATATTTTTCAGTGATAAAAATGAAATTTCAGGGCAAGAAAGATGGCTCAGTGTTTAAGAACCTTAGCTTCTCTTCTAGAGGACCCAGGTTCAATTCCAAGCATCTGCATGGCAGTTCATAACCATGTGTAACTCTAGTTCTAGAAGATCTGACACCATCTTCTGGCCTCCATGGGAACGACACGCACAGTACACAGATATACGTTCAGAAACAATCATCCACATAAAATGAGAATAAATAAAATCTCAAAAAAATTAAGTTTTATCAGAACTGTTAATGGCTCAGTGGTTAAGAGTATTGGCTACTTTTCCAGAGGACCTGGGTTGGGTTCCCACACTCACATGGTGTCACAACTGCCTGTATTTCTAGTTATAGAGAATCTGATGCTTTTTTTCTGGATACTTTTGTGCGCTTACAACAAACAAGCTGGCACAAACATATATACAAAAGTAAAAATAGACTTGGTTGTTTTTCGAGACAGGGTTTCTCTGTTGCTTTGGAGCCTGTCTGGAACTAGCTCTTGTAGACCAGGCTGGCCTCAAAAGCACAAAGATCTGCCTGCCTCTGCCTCCCGAGTTCTAGGATTAAAGGCTTACGCCACCACTGCCCTGCTCAATAAATAGACATTTTAAAGGATAAACTTTTGCCATTTGTGCCAAAACTGGAAAGACTCTAGTGGACATTGATAGGTGAAATAAGCCAGCTACAGAGGAACAAGTATTGCATGTCTTCTGTGCTGTGTGGAATTAAGAATTGATCTTAAAATAGAATTACCAAGAGTAAGGAAGGGGAGAGGGAAGAGTAGATAATGGGAAACTGGGAAGAGCGAGTTGAACAGGTTCTGATAGCTTACAGTGCCGTGAGAGTGACTGATTTGTGCCATCTGTTTCTTACTTTGTATGGAACCGTGAGAAGGGAGCTGCAGCAGGTGATCAGAATTGGAAGTGACAGTTACCCTGATTTGACTCTCATGTATTGAAATACTGCGTTTTGCCTGTAAATGTGTTTGCATTAAGTAAAAATTAAATAAGTAAGTGATTAAATGGTCTCTTACAGAAGTGAGTTACATTGGGATTAGGAAAAATAATTTTTTTATAACAGCTTAACAAAAATATACTTTCTTTTTTTAAATTTTTTCATTGTCTTTATTGAGCTATATATTTTTCTTCACTCCCCTCCCTTCCTCTCCCCTCCCCTTCTAAACTCTCCCATGGTCCCCATGGTCCCAGTTTACTCAGGAGATCTTGTTTTTTCCTACTTCCCATGTAGATTAGATCCATGTATGTCTCTCTTAGGGTCCTCATTGTTGTCCAGATTCTGTGGGATTCTAGGCTGGTTTTTCTTTGCTTTATGTCTGAAAGGACTTCTGATTGAGTACATATGATATTTGTCTTTCTGGGTCTGGGTTACCTCACTTAATATGATGTTTTCTAGATCCAACCATTTGCCCACAAATTTCAAGATGTCATTTTTTTCCACTGTATAGTACTCCATTGTGTAAATGTATCATCACATATTCTTTATCCATTCTTCAATTGAGGGACATTTAGGTTGTTTCCAGGTTCTGGCTATGACAAACAATGCTTCTATGAACATAGTTGAACAAAAAATGTTTTTATAAGATTAATTGTAAAACAATAATTTACTTAAGTTAGCATACTATTTTGTTTATTTTGTATATAGAATTTGCAGATTACTTCTATTTAATAGCAGGTTTTATGGTTATTTGATAAAATATTTTTAAGATCTAGGTTCAGTCTAAGTTTTAACATCAAAGAACAAGTATTAAGTAAATCACTTCATGACACAGGGCACTATGGGAAAGTACATCTTAATTCTGACCCAGCAGGTAAAGTTAAGAATAAATGGTATTTATTGATAAATTGCTGGTTTTACTATCTAAGGAATCTGTACTAAGACTGTTAACATTGAAATAATTGACCTTAAATAGGAATACCTAGAACAAGATGATGTGATTTATATATGTAATCCAAGCTTAAGATAAGAGGTCAAGGCAAGATTGTAACTATAATTATACCATCATAATCCATATAGTAGTGATGGGGCCTTTAAAATAAATAGCAGAGCTCAATAGTAGTGCTCCCCGTCTGTAGGGAATGTTTCATTATATTTGCTTGCACAGCTTACTATGTTACCACCTCTGATATGGGAATAAAGATTATTCTTAGATTATGAGGATACACTTGGTTAAGTCACTGGATATAATCATTCCAAAATTAGTAATATTTTACATGCCAAAAATGGAAAGTAAGTTTTTGAAAACATATTATGTACAAGAACATAAAAATGATAATATACTTCAAAACAAATCTGACATAGATGCTTGACAGTTTCTCTGAGGGCTGTAAAGTGCAGAGAAATAAAAAAATATCTGAATGAATGGGAACTGCAGTACTAAGAGTGGAAAGAGTTAGTGTTCTAACGCTGTCAGCTCTTGATAAGTTTAAGTTTGTAGATCAGTGCACTATCAATTAAAAATCGCAATGTTTGGGGGAAGGTTAAAAATTAATAAATTTTCAAAATTTGTATCAAAATATAAAGGTCAAGATGCCAAGGTATGAGAACATACTTGTAAATTTAAGGCTAGGTGGGGCTAAGGAACTTTTTGAGATAGTATTTAAGGACAGCTGGGGGAGTTGTACTATTAGATGCCCAGAAATGTGATAAATTAAGACCTGGTGATGCCAACACAAAAGTAGAAGGAAAGTAACAAAGCAAATAGAGTTCAACAACAGATCCCTTACGAAATGACTGTTTTGTAGAAGTCAAGGAGCTAACTGTTAAATCATCCCATCTTCTGCCTTAACAGAAGTATGTGACTCTGCCTTATTTAATTTTGATACTAAATTAGTTCTTTAGTATTTCAGTGCTTACATTTTTTGCTGTAAATTTATTCCTAGCTGAACTTAATGACTCCATTATTACATTTCCTTTGTAAACCTTTTGTTTTCTCCACAGTCAGCAGTTATTCATTGAATTAGTGTAATCATCATGTACTTCTATAGAGAGGTGTAGACATCATTTTAAAACTAATTATTCCCCTCTTTTCCCTTGTTCTTTAAACCTCTCCTTGAAGTACTTCGTTCATGTTTTCTAACCGAGACGGTGTGCTCTGTTCTTCTGGGATATGTATTATCCTAGAATTACTCTTCTAACCCTGAGGATTTATTTCCATCTGATTTGTATTTTCCCTGTATCCCTTCTGTCTTTTGGGTTATATCTTTGTTTTGGTGGGGCACATTCTCGAGTCACTTCCTTTGGAAAGGAATGTGGTGAATGCTTTGAGACCTTTCACATTTTCTTCCCATAATTTTTTGTTTATCTATCTAGGAATAGGATTCTAGATTGGAAATCATTTTCTCAATTTAAAGCATCGTTCCATTGCCTTTTAGTTTTCTGTGTTCATCATTTTTTTGTTTTTGTTTTTGTTTTTTTGTTTTTTTGAGGCAGGGTTTCTCTGTGGCTTTGGTGCCTGTCCTGGAACTAGCTCTTGCAGACCAGGCTGGCCTCGAACTCCCAGAGATCCGCCTGCCTCTGCCTCCAAAGTGCTGGGATTAAAGGCGTGCATCTTAAACCATTCTGATTTCTGATCCTTGTGAATGAATTGCTTCTCTTCTGAAGCATTTTAGGATCTTGTTTTTAACTCCAGCATTTAATCTTCATTACAGATACCTTGAGCTTGCTTGGTTCAGCAAAAGCATCCTTCCAATTTAAAGGTGTCTTTATTTATTTATTATATCTATTTGTGTAGGTATGTTCACATTAATATAGGTACTTAAAGAGGCCAAAAGAGGGCACCAGATCTCCCGAAGCTGGTGTTAGAGGAGGTTGTGAGCTTACTGTGTGCTGGGAACTAAACTCAGCCCCTCTACAAGAGCAGTGGGTGCCACTGAGCCATCTCTCTTCAGCCCTTCTTTCCAATTTAAAAAATTCACACTTTTCAGTTATAGGAAAGTTTGGTTCATCATCATTGTCACAGTCATCATCCTTCCCTCCTTCCTTCCTCTCCACCACCATCCTCCTTCCTTCTTCATTTCTCTCCACCACCACCATCATCCTTCTTTCTTCCCCCCTTCCTTTCTCCTCACACCACCACCACCCTCCTTCCTTCCCTTCTTCCTTTTTCTCCTCCTCTTCCTCCTCCTCCACCACCAACACTCTCCTTCCTTCCCTCCTTTCTTTGTCTCCACCACCACCATCTTTCCTTTCCTCCTCCTACCTTCCCCTACCATTATTTGAACCAGAAATTAGTATAGTCTAGTTTTTCTTGTGATTGTTTGGCTTCTTCTGAAGAAGGTTTCTTTAGCTTCTTAAAAAATACTTTATGTGTATGGATATCTTGCCTGTCTGTAAGCATATCATGTGCATGTGTCAATTTCTCTGAACTGGAATTAGAGATGGTTGTAATTCACCATGTGGGTGCTGGGACTGGAATTGGGTCCTCTGGAAGAACAATCAGCGCTCTGAGCCGCTGCCATCTGTCCAACCCCTTCCAGGTCTTTGTCTTTGTTTTTGTTTTTATGGTGGTGGGGTGATGGTGGTGATTTCCACTTCCATTTTCATTTTAAGTTTCCAGAGTAGTTTTTCTTTTTTTTCTTTTCCTTCCTTCCTTCCTTCCTTCCTTCCTTCCTTCCTTCCTTCCTTCCTTCCTTCCTTCCCTCCCTCCCTCCCTCCTCCTCCTTTCTTATTTCTTCTTCTATCTTCTTTCTTCTTTCTTCATCTTCATCTTCTGTCCTTGCCTGGATGAACTGTTACTGATTCTGTTTTTGAAAAAAATTCTTCTTTTTTGTTTTGTTTTTGTTTGTTTTTCAAGACTGGGTTTTTCTGTTAACAGCTCTGACTGTTCTGGAACTTGCTCTGTAGACCAGGCTGAACTTGAACTCACTGAGTTCACCTCCACCTCTTACGTGCTGGGATTCAAGGCCATCATCAGCTGGCTTATTTTTGAAAAATTTTAATTTTGTGTGTGTGTTGGGGGGGAAGGTGCGGGTCCGAGGATCAAGGTCAGGCTGTCAGGCTCAGTGACCAGCTCCTTTACTGACTGAGTCACCTCTCTAGCTCTTGAGATATTTTACTTTGATGTACCTAGGTGTTATCTTGTGGGAGAATTTGTGAGCCTGTAAGTTTATGTCTTCACCAAGTTTGGGAATTTCCATTCTCTCTCTCTCTCTCTCTCTCTCTCTCTCTCTTGTTCTTTCTCCTTTGTCTCTCTTGTGACTAATTGCATGTAAGTTGGATTGCTTTCTGGTGCCCAGAGGACACTACTTTAATGCCTGCCTGTTACCTAGTTTGGATAGCTCTGCCCCTGTACTCTGCTGTTTTGCCTATGCAGTGAGTGAGGTGCTTATGAAGATTGGAACTTTCGAGTTCTGGAGTCCAGTCTGTCTCTTCTCTAGTTTTATTCTTCTGATGAAAATTCCGGCTTGTTCATTTCTTACAAGCTTATGTAAGGTGTCATTTGAGCATGTCTGTAGCTACTTTGAGGTATTTTACTTATTGATTCCATTATCTCTGACAAAATGACTGGGTGGTGTGTTCTAGAGGGTGTTGGCTTTTTTGGAAATCGTTTTTACAGCAGCTACTTAACTTATCAGGACAGCATAACTGTGTTGCCACAGGGTGCCCAATCACCACATTGCTTCTCAGGGTTTGCAGACTTCTCTGAATTGCTTAGAGTTGATCTTAACACAGATCAGGTCAGCTAGAGCACAGAATTTTTCTTTGTGGTTCTTTATTTTCTACATATTTCTTCATTCTTCATGGCTGCTGTGCTATCTAGAAACCATTTTTCCTAACCAGTGAAACTGAAGATTTTGATCCAATTTGTAGTTGCTCTGGTGTAGTTCTTGTGTCCAATTCAAATTCAGAATTATATTATTTTTATTTGAATCTCTGTCTAGTATACTGAGATTTGTGGCTCTTGAAGGACAATGCAAATGGTATAATTAGAATATCCCCAAATTGTTTATTTGGTCCTTGTCATTAAGCAATCAATACTCTGTTGCTTCCTTTCAGTGCTCAGAGGTTCAGCTCTTCATTGTGGTTGTCTGAGCAGTGGTTCCTGATTGTATTCAGATAGCAGTCACTGTTTTAAAAATCCCTTTTACTGATTTAAAATGTTATGCCCACAGTTGCTTACCTTAAATGTTTGTTTCTCGCATAGACCTTTGGAAAACTTCACTTTATTCCTCTGAGTTGATATTCATAGGCATGTGTTATTTCTCAGTCATATATTAAAATATTTGCAGGAAATATTCCTTAAATTATAATTTTTATTATTTTCTCCTTTTAGCAGTCTTTAATTTCTTCTCTCTATTAATTCTTTGTAGCTTCCCTAATTGCCTTCTCTCGAATTCTTTGTATTTAGCCCATGAGATGCTTCAGTGGGTAAAGGTGCTCCTTGCCACACCCAACAGCCTGAGTTCATTTCCTGGAATGCACAGGAAGGGCAGAGAGAATTGACTCTTGCAAGTTGTCCTTGACCTCCACACAGTCCCCCCCCCCCCACAAATCTAATAAATAAAAGTCTTTTATTGTATTCCTAGTGATTACAAAATGTTCTTGTAACCTTTAAGCCTTCTCTGTTGTGTTTATTGCTTGTTCCTTACTGACACTATTTCTGAAGCTTTCCTGAGTTCTGCCACCTTTCATGTTTAAAATCTGATTGTAGTGGTGTTTCTTATTATAAACTCTCTGTAATGCCATGTCTCATTTTGAAATAGTAAGTTATAGTTTTCACCTATTTTGTGGGTATTTCTGGCACTTTTGTAAATTTGGGCTCCTTTTACACTTTTGTTTTTCTTGTAGTAACTTCATAAGATTGACCCATCTTGTTTGCTTTCTGAGAATCAGCATGACTTTTCCACAGAGTTCCCTCTGCTGTTGGTTTTGGATTCACTTCAAAACTGAGGCATTTTCCTTTCTTTCTGAAATTTCTAGGCTTTGCCTTCAGAAATTTGTATGTGTTAACACCTGTGTTGGGGTGCATATGTTTTTGGAGGCCAGAGATCAATGCTGGTGTCTTCTTCCATCACTACACACTTTATAAAATTTTTATTTTTATTTATTTTGCCGGGTGATGGTGGTGTATGCCTTTAATCCCAGCACTCAGGAGGCTCATCGTTTGAGGCCAGTCTGGTCTACAAAAGCTAGTTCCAAGATAGGCTCCAAAACTACAGAGAAACCCTGTCTCAGAGGGAAAACATATTTATTGGCTGGAGAGATTGCTCAGGGGTTAAGAGCACTGGCTGCTTTTGCAGATGACCTGGGTTTGATTCCCAGCACCCACATGGCAGCTCACAACTATCTGTAACTCTAGTTCTGGGCACCTGACATCCTCACACAGACATACATGCAGACAAAACACCAATGCACATAAAAATAAATAAATCTTTTTTAGAAACTTATTTTTAATATTATGTGTTTGGGTGTTTTGCCTGCAAGTATGTCTGCTCATCACTTGCATGCCTGGTCCCTGCAAAGACCAGAAGAATGAGTCACATCCTCCAGAATTGGAGTTACTGATGGTTGTGAGCTGCTGTATGGGTGCCAGGAATTAAACCTGGTCTTCTGGATGAGCACCCAGTGCTTTATCAGCTGAGTCGTCTCTCCAGTCCCCCACATTTTTGAGACACCCCCCCCTCCCCCGGTCTCTCACTGAACTTGGAATTTCTCCCTTTGGCTAGATTGGTGGCTAACAAGCCCCAGGGATGTTCTTTTTCTGCTTCAGCAGGGTTGAGATCACAGGTGAATGCTGCTTCTGCTTCTGGATTGATCTCAGGTCCTCATGCTTGCACAACAAGCACTTTTAACAACTGAGACATCTTTCCCCTACCCTTTTCTGGCCTTTTATCTAGACATTTCTTTCCTCTATTGCTATTGTACCTATTGTGCTCCTTTTAATTCCTCACAGAATAATATACACTCCTTTTACTTTCTTCCCTTTTATGAACAGGTCTTTCCAGGATTCATTTAAGATGACTGTCTCAACCTTTTTTAGTTATGGATGGACTCCTTGTACTTAAAGACTATTTCAAAGGGCAAAAGTTTCCAGGCTACAGCTTCTGTCCTTAATTTGTCTGCTGACTTAAAGAATGGGTTTTTCGTGTTTGGTGGTCCCTGTTTTCATTCTGTAGACAGCCTTTCTCCTTTTGCTGTTTTCCATGCAGCCCTTGTAGTTGTTTGTGCTTTGTCCGCACCTGCTGTTTTGGGGAGAATCTGTGGAATTTCCTGTCACTTGGCTTTATTGTTTGTGTCTGCAGATTTTTAATAACTGTTTAGTTTTGTGTGTGTCTTCATGAGGTTTTACAGATGGTCAGAAATTTTGCCACCTCATCCATTACTCCAGAGACAGAATTTCTGCTTTGATGAATTTGCTCAATTTAAACTTTGTCCCAATACTCTTTGAATCTTAACCATTTCAGCTACCATTCTGTGTTGATAGCCTTACAGTGTTCCTAACAAGAAGTGACTCACAGTTGTTACCAGAAATTTATCTATGAATAATTAGGCCAGTTTGTAACTTAACACTAAGATTTATAGCTAATCTTAGGAAGGAGAGGGAGAAAAAGAGACATCTAAGGATGTCAGTTGGTTTGCATTTGTGTAGTAACCTGTCATCATCATCTGGTCAGATGTAAGGATAGACCCACAAAGTGCTAAGCATTGCAGAAGCAAAGCAGACACCAGCTTACTGACAGAATGCTTATGTGTGTCCATCCCTGCTCAAATATATGTTGTCAGAAAATGAGGAAACTTGAGCAAAGCAGTTAAGATTATCAAAATTGTTAAGAGTTTCTTAAATCAAAACAGAACAGAAAGGCAGTCTGTTTCTATGAAGAAAGTATGAGACACAGAATATGGTCTTTTTGAATGAGGCGCATGGATGAGTCTTCCTTACATTGACAAGTAACTTTAGTGGTCTTGTACCCCAGCCATGGCCCAATTCTTTGCTTTTGAATTGATATTGTAAAAACAAACAAACAAACAAAAAAAACCACCAATACAAGATAGATCCTGAAACAACAGAGTTTTGGTAGCTTGGCAAATCATTCCAAACATTTGTAGCGTTGAGGATATGGTATTTGTTGTATTTAAGGAATGTATGACTTCCTTAAAGAAATCATACTTAATTTTCATATATATAAAGAAAGATTGGTTTTATACCTTGTAATATGTTTCTTTAATGTAACTCCTAATTTTCACCTTTAAAAATCTTTCACAGGCCTCAACAAATAATGAAAGTTCTAATCACAGCTTTGGAAGCTTAGGATCTTTAAGTGACAAAGAATCAGAGGTAAGTGATTTTATTTTAAATGTGGCACTGGGAAAGTAAAAGCTGGAATCGTTTTTTAAATGAGTGCCTCTCCTTCCCCCTTAACAACTGTGGTACTGAAGGTTAATATTTTGAAGGTTTCTTTTACAATTTTCCATGTAGTTCCCTGCCCCCTTGGGGGTGGTGATGGTAGGGAGTGGGGGGTGACCTTGATGAAGCACAGCTGTTTAGATTGAAGATTGTATTTGGCATTAGAAAGAATACAGTTTTTCAGTTCTGTAGCTTAATTTTTCTCATAAATAATACAAAGATGTTGTCAATGGAAAACCAGCCATTCGTGGTTTTATACGGTGAAGGTGGGTTTTGAAATATGCTGCAGTTCATAGTTTTTAAATTTTTACTATTTCTCACTTTAGGTTGATCTTTATAAGGGTTTGTGTGCTTTCCTAGTTATAAAAATATATCTACATAGAATTCTTGTGGAATCAAGCCGATGGGTTTCATTTTGCATATTTTTAAGAAATGTGACAAATCCCCTTTTCTAGCATCTGTTTACTGACCTCACCAAGAAGTACGTGGTATCTATAAGTGAAGATTTAGGTCCATGGTATGGCCTTTTCTGTGCATGATATACTTGATGGCGTCTTCTAAAAATGGTTGACACGAATGTGTTTGGGTTTAATATCCATGTTTTGATAGAATGACTTTTTGTGGGTGTAGCCTTTCTCTCAGGAATAGAATTCTGTCTATTTAAACCAATTTATGTGTGTATGTATGTGGCATGTATATGTTTGTGTTTTTCCTGTCAATGTAAATCATTTATACTTGATTCTTGTAGCCTTTTTCTGTCAGTAGGTTGTTAACACTCAGGAATTCTTACTGCATTTGGCTTCCTTATTCAATGGAGAGAGAAACTCAAGGGTGGCATCTTTCTAGCTGTTTGTTATTGAGAGCATCTAGGAACCTGTAGGTAGGCAGTTCTGTGCCAGTTGTACAGGCACCCTGCACTCCACAGGAGTGTGGCATAGGGTTCTCACTCATCAGGCTTTCCCTTCCACAGAGACAACTGGCAGGCAGCTGAAAGGACTGTGCAAGTGACGGGACTTTATCTGCAGTAGGTTCCCTTGAGGTAAGCGTTAGTCGCCCCTGTAGCATCAGTTATCACAGTTTAGTTTTTCAGATTAGCACATGTTTACTAAGACCTTTAAAATAGGTTAGTTCTAATCCAAGTGGAGTTAAAAAACCAAAAAAAAAAAAATAAAAAATAAAGAATATTTCTTATTTCTTTTGGACTTTGGAATATTCTTGATTTTTTTTTCATAGATGAGTATATACAGTAATTTCACATGTTCTTTCATAATCTTGTATTATGAAGAGCAATAAAAAAACTTTAGGTGTTTTTCCTTTCTGTTAACCATATATATTTGCATATATATATGTAGCAAAGCATAGTAAAAGTTAGGTTCCCTATATAAATATCTTCATAGGGGATAAAGTGTTTAATGGTTCCTTAGTTAACCAATATTTACAATGCAAGATATAGATCAAATATTTGAATTCTTATAGAGGAATTAATCTATAATAAAATTTTCCTTTAAAGAATTCAGTGGCTATATTTTAGTTGGATTTTAAATAGCTGTATTACTTGTACATAGATTTGTTTGTATAGACATTGTGACATTTGGCAGCAATAGAAAATCTTGAAAAATTATTTGACTTTTGCTGTCCTGTGTTGTGCATATGTGATTTTTACAAATGGATAGTTAAGCTTAGTACCAGAGTATTTTGACATTTTCTCAGATTGTACATGTTCCCTTATATCAAAAGAATTGACTGTTAATAATTGTTCTACATTTCCATGTCAGAAGTTACTTATCTAAGGAAAATGAATTGCAGGCTTTATCTCTGTGGTAGGAACCTTAATGAGTTTCCTTGATGAAATTTCATACATACTAAATATGAATGTTCATAGGTCATGCTTTAAGGCATTGGAAGTAAATGGTCATGAGTTAGAAGTAGTTTTTGTTCTATATACACTGACTAGTATAATTTAGATAGTGTCCCTTGTCTCTTGACATCACTTATTCTTTTTTGGTATCTGTTTCCTGATTGTTATTTTTTGGGACAGAACCAAGGCCTTGATATATTTTTAAAATAATAGTGTTTGTTTCTGCATGGAAGTAGTACTAAAAGGTTTGTGTTTTTTAATTAGCTGTCCTTTCACCTGACCATACTCTCACCTCAGTTATTTTAGCTTTTCCTCCTGAGATTTAATCACAAACTTGAATAGAAATGTACAAACATCCTGTTTGGTTTACAAGCTGAACATTTCTGTTTGCTCTTTTAGTACTTAGGACTTTAACTAACTCTTTCCTCAGTTGTCTTCTGCTCACACACCCAGAATCATATTTCTTTGTCTTCTTACTATTAGCATTGAAGAATACCTCACAGCCAGTATTAGGGTCATTGAATCTGCTTAAATTTACACTTTTATTTTGGTTCATCTGTGTATTATTTAATCTGTACATATGACTTATTTTTATCTGTAGGATTACAGAATGAAAACCTTTTGTGGGATTGGAAAGTAAAGTGCACTGTGCAAAACCAGGGACCTGAGTGTGAATTCTTAACACCCACGTACAAAACTGGGCATGGCAGCATACCTTTGACCTTTGTGCTCAAGGGGACAGACAGATCACTGGTATTTGTTGACTAGCCAATCAATGAGCTGCAGGTTCAATAAGAGACCCTGGCTCAAAAAATAAGGTAGAGAATGAGGGAGACAACAGACACTGACTCTGGCCCCTCTACATACACCTCCATTGACGTGCACCCACACATTTACCACGCAGATACTTTCCTCTTGATAGTGCAACTATTTGTTTGATACAAATGTTCTGGTTTGTTTTCTTTTACATCATTCTGAGTCTATTCAGTCTTCAAAAATCTAATGTGAGCACTATTGTGTATCAGTTGTCTATTCATCTAGCCCAACCATAGAATATGAAAATAAATAGGATAGCATCTCTGCCTTCAAGTGAGGTCAGCATTTGGGAGGAGACAGGCAGACATTTAAACATTGTTTTCTGACAGTGTAGTGGAAGGCACTCTGAGATCCAAGGGTAGGAAACCTTCAGCTCTCTGTGCCTGTAAGGGAAGGAAGGAAGAGATGAGGGAGGTGCATTAGCATCCCAGAGGATAAGGCAGAGTGTGAGGAGGCAGCAGGCTAAGGGATTCAACACTTTTGTGTGAAAGGAAGCATGGGCCAGTTTAGTTATGGAGATATGGCAGTAGTTCTCAGGCCTACGGACTGACATTGTACTATACCACCCAACAAATTCCAGAGGTATGGAATGATGTGAGATGGGGGTCACATTTTAAAGGCCCTTGAATTTCATAGTGAGGAATTTGTTGATTGAAGAAACTTGAAGTGGGAGAAACAAGCTGAAAAAGTATCAGTTCTCAGGGTAGAGGATAGAATTTGAGGGAGATGAGACTTGGGTTAGGGAGATGAGTCTGAGACAGTACTGCCTTCTTTATAAAAGGCCAATCCCTGAGAGAGGCTCTAAGTACATTATTTTCAATGTTGGCTTTTAGAATCTGCCCCCACCCCAATCCTTAGAATTCACTGAGAAGTTGGCTGTGACTGTTACAATTAGGGCCTGTTTTTTAACCATTAGTGTGCAGTAACTCCTTAGGTGCTTAGGGCAGTTGTTCTGCAGAATTTTTTTTAAAGCTCTTGCATCCCACTAGATCTAAAAAGAAGAATGAATAGACTTTGATGATATTGAGGAAAAGAAGGAAAGGGAAGGAGCCTAGATAGATGATTTAAAGTATTTTGCGTTTGAGACAGACGAGCAAGCAAAGTGAATGAAAATAGTGAGTTGTGTCTTTCTGGGATAGACAAGTGAGGTGGGACTGTAGGTAGCAGAAGGCTAGAGGAAAGAACCTAGTAATCTCTGGCATGGGTCGTGATGAGGGCTTAGGTACAGACAACCACATCTTAAAGTGCAGTCTGATGACTCCTGGCATTCCTGAAACTTCTCCAGGGAGGTTTTGAAACTGTGATATCACCCTTCCTTCCTTCCTTCCTTCCTTCCTTCCTTCCTTCCTTCCTTCCTTCCTTCCTTCCTTCCTTCCTTCCTTCCAGCGTTTATAAAGAATTTCCATACTATGTAGCACTTGGTGACATCACACTGTTGATTTATGCATTATGTATTTGTATGTCCTAGTGTGGCAAAATCTTGAAAGGTAAATATTTGTATTTGTAATGCACCCAGAAGAAAACAGTTTGGTTACTCTAGCCTCTCCCTGAAAGGAACAACTTAAGGAAAGAAGTTTGCCTTGACCTGCATTTTAGGGATTGTGAGGAATGAAGAAAATGACAGACATACAGAGTACAGTTGGAATGAAGAGGAAACAGCATGTTTATTTTATACATCTGAAAGGAAGAGGCAGGTTTCTTGTATATGGCTGAAGGAGGAGATGGGGTTATTGTATACAGCTGAACAAAGAGGCAAGTTTAGCTAATCTTGGTAGGGGTTGTCTTAGTGAAGCAGTCTCAAGCAGAGTCACGTTTAAGTGTTCACAGTGACAACATCTGCACATGGACCAGGGCCATTGGGGGCCTTGGCACACGTATATGCTCATGTCAGCAACAAATAATCACTGAGGGCTCCCTCTACCCCCGTTGAGCTTATTTCCTCATGGTGGAAGGCACAGTGATAGCAGCTTAGCCTGAAGATGCATAGGGCCACTGGTCGCATGCTGTCCGTGGTCAGAGAGAGATGAGTGCTGGTGTTTCATTTGCTTCTGCCACTTTAGTCAGAGACCTCAGCCCTTGGTGCCATCTTTATTGACAGGATTTTCTTCTAAGTGGTCCTAAATCCCAGTATAACAGTCAGGATTAACCATCGCTGTGTCCTCAACAATATTAAAGAGTTAGAGAGGGATCCTGAGACCTAAAGATTTGAAAGCTGTTTTTGTGAAGGAGTTCACCTTAATAATGTGCTTATTGCTGAGAAATGTTAGCAGGGAAGATGGATATGGTGACAAAGATGAGCTACCTCTTGTGATAGGTGGACAGTGGGGAGAACAGTGAAGAGATTAGGGAGAACTGTAAAAAGCCCTAAGATGGACACCTAGGCTCAGGTTCCATAGATGATAGATGAAGAGGATCCGTGTGCTAGTGTAGCTGGTGAAGAGCGATGGGACAGTGATGAGAGTGACTGTTTTGTCAGAATCTGGATTGTGACAGAAGGGAAACTGTGTTTAGAGTCACAGTATTGATGTAAATACAAGAAGAAAGAATCCTAGCAGCATTGGGAGGGAATCAAGGGACGTGCCGAAGAAAAGATAGAAAGCTAGCTACCACACCCCAAAAGAGGGTGTGAATGAATGAAGTCTAGATGGTAGGTGGGCTTTAGTCATATAGGCTGGGCTAAGAGCCTTCCTTTTTTTGTGTATCCCGGAGGTTGATAGCCCAGGATATCCAATAACCTTTCCCCCTACCTCCCAGTGGAATCAGGTTCCTTCTGCACCACTCCCCCAATATTGGTTAGTAAACTAGAGCCATGTCTAGCACTCTCCTATGGAGCCATGTCTATAGCTCTGCTTTTCTATTTTAAAAGTAAAGTGTGAATGGATTTTGGGCTTAAGGGGTGGCTAAAATTTCACAAAAGAAGTCATCATGCTATCTGCAGAGGTTAGAATTAAAGGATGTACTTTACCTGCTGTTCAGCTTTGTCAAGGAGACTGTATTTCCTAATTACCAGTAATCCTGTGGTTTTCTTACGTAGTAGAGCCTGCTTCGAGCTACCTGTTTGCAGTTCTGTAGCAGGAGTCTTCCTTGTGTGAATACAATGTTTTTTTCCCTTATTGAGCTTTTTCTAAATTCTATGCACTTGCTGTCTCCACCTCTCTTAGCTCAGTAAACAAAGATAAACCAAGGAGTTTATGATTATTAATATCAACATTATTCCTACTCTATTCTAATTTTGGTTGTCTTAGGATGTTTTTCTCTGCCTTGCTTATATCATTAAATTACATTATTATCAATAATTAATATAGGAGAAACATAGTAGTGTATCTGTGCTTCTTATGTGTGCTTACATATAGCAGACCCACAACCATATTATTCCACTTTGCCTCAAATTTATCTTTAATAATCACCTTTTGTAATACTGCATAAGCTAAACTAGAATTGAACAGCAACATTTATAAATTTGTTTTATTGCTAGAACTAGTTTGCTTTTTATCTTCTTGGTATTTGTCCACTGGTCTTGGACTGGTGTAGTTTAAGAGTGTTGTGTTATTTAGCATCACGAGTACTGAGCTAAAGGTACATAGGAGCTGAGGTGCTAGTTGCACCTGGAGCATTCCTTAGTTTACTTTGTTTAACACATATTCTCGGCTCTTTCCTCCTCTCTCTGCCAACAGACACAGAGAGCTTCTCTCTTGCTATTCCCCTTTAATGCCCTAGTCTGAGTACTCAGTAGAAAAAGGAGCCTAAAAATGACTTTCATTATAAATAGTTGGAATTTTTAAAAAAATTTTTATACCGCCGGGCGATGGTGGCGCACGCCTTTAATCCCAGCACTCGGGGAGGCAGAGGCAGGCGGATCTCTGGGAGTTCGAGACCAGCCTGGTCTACAGAGCTAGTTCCAGGACAGGCTCCAAAGCCACAGAGAAACCCTGTCTCGAAAAGCCAAAAAAAAAAAAATTTTTTTTCCCATTCCCCTAATCCATTGCTTTTGCTTTGATTTAAATATGCTCACTTTAATGTGTGTGGGCAATGGTGACACACATCTTTAATCCCAGTCTGGCTTACAGAGTGAGTTTCAGAACAGCCAGGACTACACTCGTACTTTGAAAAACTGAAACAAACAAACATAGGTATTTTAAAGAAGTTAAATAAATAATAAATGTGCTCAGTTTAAAATGGACACATGTAGCTTCATGCCCTCAGCAGTTTTCAGAGATGCTTTTTGTACCCTATAGGCCTCCATTGTCTTCTGACGTGTTAGAGTCAGATAGGCTATGCTGTTCTTGATGGGTTCTTCTGTTTTTATCCTTTTGCTAGTAGTAGTTCCTTATTTTGCTTCCTTCCAAAAACCTGAACTCTTATCATGTCAGTTGTTCTAAGACATAAAGCGAAGCAGCTTCTCTATGTACAGTGAGCGTGCGTACAGTGACTGATCAGAGGTGACACAATGCAAGAGAAGTGTTTGGTGATAGTGATCAGTACATATCTTCTTATTCAGACCACAATTAAAATGAATTATTGACCTTAGAATTCTTGCAAAATGTCTGGATTTTTTTGTAACTTTTATTAAAAAGAACAAAAGTATCCCAGCACATGGAGGCAGAGGCAGACAAACCTCTGAGCTCTGCCAGTTTGGCCTACAGAGTGAGTTCCAGACATGCAAACAAGCTCACAGAGTGTCACTTGCCCATAGTTACACGCATGGCAAGTTAATGGTAGAAATTCTAATTCAAAAGCCTGTCTTACCAAATAATCAACCCTAATTAGTCTTCGGAAAAGAAATGATCTTTTAGAGTACAGAATCTTAAGGTCTGAGAGACCAGTCCACGTAGCGTCTGGAATAAGAGCTCATCACAAGTGTTCATTTCACACATGTGACTCTTAGAGTGGAGCTTTGAGCTCAAGCTGACATTGCTGAGAATTTTGTTTTTAGTATTTTATTCTTTAGTAGAGCTTTAAAAATACTAGAAAATACATTTTTATGACAACAAAATACAGTGAATTTTTTTTACTAATGTTCCTTATTTTTCATTTTCTGAAATATCTTTCTGCCCTGTGAATTTGCTATGGTCTAATTACTTTTCTGCTATAATGGCACAAATTTGGCCTTTAATTGCACTAGGAAATTATAAGGAGTAGTACTATTATTAGTAGTACTATTATTTTTTTGTGTGTGGGTGCTTTGCCTGTTTGTATGTCAGTGTAACACGGGCATGCCTGGTAATGGGAGGTCAGAAGAGGGCTTTGGATGCTCTGAAACTGGAGTTCTGGGAAATGATCCTGGATCCTCTAATTCAAAGAGCAGCCAGCACTTTTAGTTGTTGAACCATTCTCTTTAACATAAAATTAGTAGTATTTTTTGTTTGTTTGTTTTTTTTGACTTTTTTCAGAACAGGATTTCTCTGTACAACAGTCCTGGCTGTCCTGGAACTCACTTTGTAGACCAGGCTGGCCTTGAATTCACTGAGATCTGCCTGCCTCTTCCTTCCTAGGGCTGGGAATAAAGCCATGAGCCACCATTGCCTGGTTAGAGTAATATTCTTAATTTTAGAGATGATTACACAGGAATTCATAATTTGCTACTTTAGATAGCTTTATTATTTGACCCATGATACATCAAAATCACTTCTAGATCTTTTAAGGTCTCTTTGTAGAAATAGTTGGATTTGAAATAGAGACTCTGTTTAGAAATAAAGGGTTTGTAAATTGAAAATCATTGCCAATAGATAAATGGAAGAACAGTTAAAATCAAGACTAATCACAAACCCCTGAGAAAAATGTTGTTGTCGGGAAAATAATAGTGTATGTTTGTGTCTGTGTCAATGGGAACTGAATTTAGAGCTTCTTGTGTCCCGGGCAGGTGGTCTGCTACTGAGTGGTACACTATATTATCCTTCCTATTCCTTGTATATAGCTCTTGAAATATTGGTAAGTATCCTCATATATTAATATTGTTAAGTGTAGATTGATAATCGCCATTGAGATTAAATTTTGAATTGTGCAAGTGCTACATTTGATCTGAGCCACCATGTGGTTGCTGGGAATTGAACTCAGGACCTTGGGGAAGAGCAGCAAGTGCTCTTAACTTCTGAGCCATCTCTCCAGTCCAGCAGTTCATATCCTCAGACACAGCATTCACACTTAAAAATATCACAGCAGGTCTGGAGAGGTTACTCAGTGGTTAAGAGTACTTGATACTTTTGCAAAGGACCCAGGTTCAGTTCCCAGCGTCCATATTATAGCTCACAGCCGTCAGTTAGTCCAGTTCCTGGGGATCCAGTACCCTCTTCTGGCCTCTGTGCATAGCACACACATGATAAGTGCAGGAAAGCAGCCAGAAAGTAAATAACGTTTTAAAAGAAATTAATCTTTTTAAAGAAATAACACAGCACAGAGGTGTGTGTGTGTGTATGTGTGTGCGTGTGTGTAGAACTAGAAACTTGTGTTTAAGGTATTGACTGTGGTAAGTGTATGAAAGACAGTTACCACTTCTTGTCTATTACAATGGGACAGAAATTGAAACCACTGTTAAATTTTGCATATTGTAATTATTCTCATAATGCTAAGACTGCATGGTGAATTATCTCAAGTTATTGCTTCCCAAACCCACTGATCTCATCCTAACAAGTGTTCTCTATGGCTGTTTGATTCTGCTTTTGTAGCTTGAAAGCTGCTGACAAGATAATTTGGATAAGGGAGAAAGTTCAACTTGATTCTATTTTATGGTGCATTCTACTTAGCAAAGTCTTAAAGGGAAAGCCAGAGAAAAGAAAATGTCAGTAAACAGTTATGCTACATAATGAGAAGGTGGCACTCTAAATCACCAAATTACTGTCCACTAATATTGAAGACATAGTGTGTTCTTCTTAACATACAGGGATTCTGTTTTAAGTTTCCCAAGTGAAAGCTAGGTTAGAATGGTAGGATATAAGAAACATGGTTGTTAGAACTCAGGTCTTAGATGCTGGACATGTCATGTAAGACAGTGAAATGTGCAGACTTGAAAAAGTGTAACTGTTGGCACTGGAGTGTGGTTACCCACTTCCTTCTTGCTGGTGCTCTCACACTTTAATGTTATGGTACTGTCACGTAATAGGGGCAGTATGTCATAGACTAGAGTACACTCGAAGTAGCTAATGTTTTTATCTACTTAGAGTAACATGGAAAAGCTTTTTATTTGATGATGTTTCCAAAGCATTGAATATATAAACTTTTATGGTAGGTTTTAGAGTTAGCAGGATAACAGATTTCCTTTGAGGGGTCAATGTTTCTTGCAAAGATTTCCAGATAATAGTTCATTACTGTTGTTCCTTTTGGAAACTACAGCTCCCAGATTCCTCCTGGATTACGGACACCTGTGCGCGCAGGCGCACGCAGGTGCAGGACATTTCTCCCAGACACCCTTGCGTTCTCGTTAAAAAGCGAGCTTCCACATGGTCTCGCTCTCTCTTGCCCTTTACCCTTGTGTGTCTTGCACACCTGTCCCTTATCGTGTTCCCCCCCCCATTAAAGCGCACCCACGTGGGAGCCGCGTGTCTGTGTCTCCTCCTTTCGTGCGTGTTTTGTCTGTCCTGTGTTTGTCTCCACACACACACCCGCTTTAAAAGAATAATAATTACTAAGTTTTGTTTCTTTTTCAGAGATGAACTACTCAAATTCCAGGTCATTATAGTTGAAAATATCCTTGAATTAGAATGTCCATATTTCATAATAAATTTAACAAAATCTAAATAAAACATCAAGGAAGCAAGAACAATTTCTCAGCAGAATTTGCTATATTCTGATCTGGTTCTTTAAGTTTAGAGAAAACAATTTCTTTTAAAAATTATTATTTAACTTGTATGGATGTTTTGTGTGCACATACCCCTGATCACCACATTCAAACTTGTGCTTGCGAAGGTGGAGGATGTGAGGTCCCCTGGAACTGGAGATACAGGCAGCTGTGAGCCTTCATGTGGGTGCTGGGAGTTGAGTCCTGATCCTCTGAAAGAGCAATCAGTGCTCTTAACAACTGAGCAAATTTTCCAGTCCCGAAAACAGAATATTTTACACATTCACATTCTTGGGGAGGGGGTATTGATTTGCATTGACTGTTTTTGTAAGGATTGAGGTTTTGATATGTACTATTAAGTAACAAAGATTTCTCCATCATTATCATTTCTCAATCTAGTTTAACAAATTCTGCCAAAAAATGTGGTTAACAATTGAGCACTGAATGCAGGATGGCTTAGTGGTTAAGAGCCCATGTTGCTCTCATGGAGGACCCAAGTTCAGTTCCCAGTCTCTGTATGGGGGTTTACAATACAATGATCTTTTATTCCAGTTCCAGGGAGTCTGATTCAGTCTTGTGACCTCCGCAGGTACCAGGCATGTACATGGTGCACATACATGCATACAGGCAAAACACCCATACACATAAACTAAAATTCAAAAAATAAAGATTGAACACTATTCTTAACAGCTATAGGTAAAAGTTGGGTTACAGTGACCATCCTAGAATTCAGTGTGTGGATATAAATAATTCAGACAGACAATGAATTGTACTTTTGGAATCAGTCATTGGCTTGATGAATATTTCACTAACGATACTTAATATAACTTTTCTTTGTGTTTAAAGTGTTTGTAATTTCTTAAAGGTTTAGTTGGAAAGAAATTAAATATAGCCCTGTTAGCTATTAGTAATTTTGTTAATATATTATCTTATGTGTGTTGCATGTTTTGTTAGGCTTCGTGAACTCTAAATAGAAAGAGAGCGAAGGGCAGTATCTACCCCCTTTTCGTTGGATGTGCTGTAACCCTTTGTGGGGAAAACTTAGTGATCTCACCTGAGACTTGTAGAGATAATCCATAATGATTTATGCCCTTCGTTTTGCCACAGCACTAGGATTCTGGGTTCTTGTCTCAACTTTATTTGCATTGAAGAAAGACAGTTTTACATTTTAGCATAAATCAAGAAACCACATGATTAAATATAAAAGTTTTATTTAAATAAACACCTACGTTTTAAATGAAAGTAGAACTTTAATTATATCACCTCTAGAGTACTTTAAAATTTGCCTTTGTTGTTTGAGCAAATTTTCAAATGCTAGGAAACACTTTGTAAATTTCTGCCATATGAGTTCAAATGTCTTGGAACATTAAATGCCAGAGTAGTGTTTCAAACCTGGCGTTCGTAAAGCTAAACTGTTTTATGAGTGCTAGCCTTTCCTTCATTTTTCTCCTGACCTACTGTGTGTTGGAATTCTCGGGTCTTTTATGATCATGCATTATTTTCTCCTCACTCTAAAACAAATCCAACTTTGACTTCTGTTCATCCTTACTGAGGTCAGCTAGTAAGTTGGAAAAGGTAGAAAAGGAAAGAAAAATGACAGTGTATTAAGCAAGAACAGTAAAAAATTTGAAAAGTTCTATAGGGAGTATTTGATGTATGCAATTTTACACCTCATGAAAATACACAGGTAGTGTCACTGATGGCTTTAGATTGCTTTAAGGGAACCATTGCTTCTTCACAGGAGAATCTTATTAAAATAAGGTGCTGTGTCTGCAGTTGTGGGTAGCAGCAGCATAGGTTGTCTCTCTGTAGGTTAATGCCTTAGCTCAGCTTTCTATGTTTCCTTTAGTAATTTCTGGACTACAACCTATTCTCTCTGCAGGCATAAGTTTAACAGTTTGAAAATTGCAGCTAGATTCTAAACTTTGTCAGTGATGTGCCTCTGTAGTGCCTCTGAGTTTCTTCTGCACATTTTCCTCACAAATTGTAAGTCTTCAAACAGGCTGTGTATGAATGAATTACTTAGAGAATTGATAGTGGTAGACTTCATTGTATATTTTTGTTTTGTTTAATGTCCGTATTGCTTACATTATTTAGATCTAAACCCAACAAACTAGTCTACACACGTTTGTGTTAGGGTTGCTGGGGGCCTAAAACTATGTTCTGTGACACATGCATGCACACACACACACACACACACACACACACGTGTGTGTTCATAAATAGAAAATGTTTTGCACAAATTACTTGCAAGCTTACTAGGGCATTATGACACATAATTGAAGTTTTGAAACATAAAACGCATGGACATATAGGATGAATAATTATGTTGTTGACATAAAAAAAATCATTGTGTGCTAAGTTATACAGCAGGTGCTGGGTTCTAAGTGTATTCCTTAACCAGTCCCCACATTTCTGTGATGCTAATGGTATTGTATTTTAGATTGATAAGAAATTGATTTCTGATGTACGTAATAGATGAAGGGTTTATTAGTCTATTCAGGACTTATGGTACCTGGACTATTAACATATTATATTCTGTACAACTCCAAGTATATCCACAAAGTGAAAGATTTGCACACGGGAGAAACTTTAGGGGATCCCAGAAGGAGAGAACGTCTGCACTCAGTAGTGATGTTCACTTTACAAGCTAAGCATGCCATGACCTCACAGTCTCTGTCTCTCACTCACTTTAGACAGTGCTGAATTTTTCCGCTTGTTTCCACTCCTTTGTACATTATAGTTTAAAGATTTTAGACTTGTCTTTTTTTTCTTCCCTTGTCATTCCTCAAACTCTAATCTCATTTGAGATGAACCTTGTGGCTTTTCTTCTTTACTGTAATCGTGACTTCACTACTCCACCTCCTTTAAGTGAAGTTACCGTTTCCTCAAAGGTATTTCATTTCCTCCTACTGAGAAATTGCATTCAGAGGGGGAAAGCCTTTATAAGTACTACTTTATATGCCTTTCAAAAATTATCTTAAATATTCTTATTGAATGTACTATGTAATGAATTTTTTCCCAAATATGTGTGAGAATTTGTATATAATATACCACCATCCCATCCCAGCTCTCTTGTGATAACTGAAGTGTTAGCATTTTAATGGTTTGCAGTAAACAAATCTGTTTGCCTCTTGTGAATACATTACCCTTTCTCCTCAGAAATGTAGCAGTCTTAGCCTGTGTGAACCAGTGTTCCTTGGGGTAAACCAGAAAATACTGATTCTAGTATTATTTTCAGAATTAAATTTCAATGTTTTTTTTTTGTTTGTTTAGTCAAAAATCTAAAGATAGAATTCAGTAGGATCTTGATGTGCTTTACATCCAGTGTGACGTTAACTTACTCTGAAAAATCTTATTTTCTTAGGTGTTAGATACATTTGTTATAGGCTGGGTGAGGTGATCCACACCTTTAATCTCAGCACTCAAGAGGCAGAGGCAGAGAATCACTGTAAGTTCAAGGCCAGTCTGGTCTATGTAGCAAGTTCCAGACCAACCAAAGTTACATAGTGGACCCCTCTCCCCACATATATATTTGTTGGCATAGATTTTTAGAAGAAATATTAAAAAATTATTATTGGAACACTTGCTTTTTTTAATACAGGGTTGGGATTCTTCATAAAGATGTTAACAAAAATTTTTGTTTGTTGTAGTACTCTAAAAGTAGATTTACAGGGTTTCCTTAAAAATCTATGGATTTTAAAGTAAAAAACTGAAGAGATAATGTGTGATGGGTAGGTGTGTAGTTATGTTTTGAAATACCTTGCCATTAATTCATTTAGTTTTTGATTCAGGGCATGTAGCATGTCAAGTAGAGAAAATTTAAAGAGCATTTGGACTTTAGGATTGCACAAAACTAAATGTGATTTGAATTCCTGATATATAGCACTAGTAGTGCAAACCTTGAGTAAGTTATTGAGTAGACATTCATATATTTGTCGAGTAATAACTACATGCTAGACCCTGTAGTGAGAGGGAAAGGTGGGAGAAGATAAATATTTATCTGTAAAAAAAAAAAAAATCAAAGTTGCAGCTAGAAGTTTTGGTTCAAGTCTTTAATCTCAGAGATAGAGGCAAGTGGATATCTGTCTCAAAAAATAGTATAAACCATACTCAGATTATGGATTATACAAAAACAAGTGATCAGAGTTGATTTATTGGCCATTCTTTGCTCACTATAATTGTTCTTGAACAATAATTTGCCAAGCATCCAAGTGAATGGTCTCTTAGTTTGGGTTGAGTATGTCAGTTTGTGTTCTGTCCCTATTTCCTCATTGAAATTTACTTTTTATAGACAAAATATTTATTAGTAGTAAAAAAGCAGGAAACAGTTAATTTTCCTCTTCTTCACTTAAGAATATTAAGGGCTAATTCTCAGATTTCTCGTTTTCCCTTAAGCCAAATTCTGTAAATGTGAACTCTAGTTATAACTTCTAAATAGATTGCATGTCAGTGATTTCATTTGCATCCTGTGAGCACTGTTGAATGCTTTATTTGGCCTCAAAAGTAAAGATGATTTTTACATTGACAGTAATAATTTTGCATATTAAGACCATAATTTAAAATTTTGTTAACTTATTTTCCTTAGACACCAGAGAAGAAACAATCTGAGTCATCCAGGGGAAGAAAGAGAAAAGCAGAAAGTCAGAATGAAAGTAGTCAGGGTAAGCAGACGCCATCTTCCTTCAGAGACTGTGCACACTTACAATGCATTACTCTAATTTTTAACTAATCAGGACTGTAACTGTTGCATAAGTGCTTTGTGGTTTGCAAATTTTATATCTATTATATATTCTCTGCATTTACAATAGCTAAGGACTGTACTTCACATAGAAATAATAAAAGCATGAACCTGCAGGCCTTTGTACTGTAGGTAGTTAGCTCATGGTTACTGTGTAGGGACTTTAACATTTCCTTGTCGTTCATTTGGGCCTAGAATCTGGTAAGCATTTCTTTATTTTCTTTACTTTTCCTTTTTCTTATGAATTACAATATTAATAGCTTCTTGTTTTTAAGTACAAGTTTTATATCTCACTTTAAAACAAGCAACCTATTCTCTTCTTTATTAAGAAAAAAATGCAAGAATAATTACACTACCTGTTTTTTGTTATGCCCATTTCATCCTTTTATATCTGCTTTTTGTGATATAAACTTAGTTATTTTTATTAGGCTAAACATGATCTCTTCTAAAAATTTTCTTTGTGAGTGTAGTGTATGTGCGTGGGTGTTTGCAAGTGAGTGTGCTTGTGCATGTGTACAAGAGAGTGTTGAGTGCCAAGGTTCCTCTTTCTCTGCCTCATTCTTTGAGGTAGGGTCTCTTCCTTGAACCTAGGGCTCATTTTTCTTGCTTGGGCTGGAAGCCAGCAAGCCCCAGCAATCTTCATGTTCCCACCCTGCTTGGAGTGAGGTTACAGGTGTATGTAAGGTGTCTGCCTTGTTAACGTGGGTGCTGGGATTCATCAGTTCTGGGGCCTGAACATAATTCACATTATAACAATAAGAACTGTAGCCACTGAGCCAGCACTCCAGTCCAGACGATATGATTTCTTCTAATAGCATACTGATACTACTATTTTGGACCCTGAAAAGATGTACAGTATAACGTGGTTTTATACATAGAGTTGCATGTTTGGAGCTAGTTTTTAGCCGTAAGATCTAGGCTTATGAGCTGCTTTACCATTTACATGTTGCACTGAAATCAAAGGGTGTATTACAGCAGTTGTCTGGGAAATGGAAGGGCTTCGTCTACGGCATTTTTAAGGTGTAAAGTGTGTTCAGCCTCACTTTGTAGTTGCTCCCTTTTTTCTTGTAGTAGCCATCCAACCTGTGGTTAGTGGGCATGGAACTTCTTCATTTTAAAGGTACATTAACTTATTTCAGCAACAGACTGACAAGATCTTAAAAGTAAATCCCTAAATAGGATGAGGCTTCCAAACTGGATTAGTTAACCTGTTAATGGTTTGTGTTTTAGGGGCCATGGTTAAAGGCACTCCACCAAGCCTGACAGCTTGAGTTCCACCCTTGGGACTTCCATGTTACCACATGTGTACTGTGTTTGACACCTCCCACTCCATGCACTCCCAAACACTAAATACATTTAATAAAAAAGAATCCAGGCCTTTTATCTGTCCGGTCTGCAGTCCACAGAAATGCCTGGTCTTCTGGGTGAAGAGTTGCCTAATTAGATCTCAGCATCTTTTCCTCACTGAACGTATGTTTTAGAATGACACTGGCTTATTGTGTTTCCTTCCCAACTCTCCTTAAAGTGACCTTCAAGCCCAGAAGTAAACCTTTTGACTATGTTAAGTCATGTTTCCATTCCATAGCCAGTACTATTAGTAGATATACTTAGTGCTTTTAAGAAATCAGACCTGTCTCTGAAACTGGTAGTGGGGTAATTTTCTCCTTAATCATAATGTACTTTGGAGGAATGGTTCCTGATTAAAATTAGACTTAAACGAGGGAAAGAAAACATGGAAGGGGTCTATATAGGAGCAGGTTCCTCTGGAAATTCAATATCATATATATGGGAAAGGGTATAACATAAAAATATGGGTTCATTTAGTGGAAAAGAATTAGGGAAATAGCTTTTAGGTAGGCAACCCAAAACATCCCTTCTTCATTAAGACTCAGAGCCTTCAGGGATGTTACCAGGGACAGAAAGAACATTCCATGGGATGAAGTCTCTGCAATCCAGCTGACTGCTAAAAAACAAAAACAACAAAACAACATTGTATGAAACATTTATCAAAATTTCTGGAGAGCAGACTGGAGAAATGGCTCGGCAGTTAGAACACTGGCTGCTCTTCCAGAGGTCCTGAGTTCAATTCCCAGCAACCACATGGTGGCTCACAACCATCAGTAGTGAGATCTGGTGCCCTCTTCTGGCCTGCAGGCATATACTCAGGCAGAACACTGTATACATAATAAATAAATTAATCTTTACAAAAATTTCTGGATAGCAACTGTTTCCCAAGCCCTTATTTAATTTTAAAAAATCTCAATTTCGTTTAAGACTGTTGGACCTTAAGTACAGAGTTTGTTCACAATGCCTGGCACCTAAGATGTATTTGTTACGCTAGTAAGACAGATCTCAGTGTGTTGTGGCATTTGCCTCCAAACATGTCTGAATTTTATTCCTAGCACTCACATGGTAGAAGGAGAACACTGATTCCCACAAGTTGTCCTTTAGCTATCAAGTGGCAACCGTGCAGGTGTGCACACATATTGTGCACAAACACAAATTAAATAAATAACATAAAACCAAGAGTTAAGGAAACTAAATGAGCACATAATAATAAGTCAGAATTGAATTGATGTCTATTTATATAATGCAAAGGTTGACTGATGTTACTAGATTTTCTGTTTACTCCTCGAAGAAGTCATGTATTCTCCACAATTAAAATTCAATAATGAACCCCTCCTTCCTAAAACAAAAGGAAATACAACCTTTCTTAATAATAAAATTTTTAAAATTAATGGAGAATGCATTTTAGGTCAGAACATGTAAGGAACAGTATGACCTGTGATGACTCTACTTATCAATATGGTCATAAGAACAGTTATTTAAATACAGACTTTGAAACATATAAGCTGCAACAAATACATTTTGGAAAACTTAGTGAGACCCTAAATCAAAAAAGAAAAGCTGAAGTAAAGAAAAATCAAAACATTTTACAAAATAACATTGACAATAAATATGTTGTTGTTTGCCCAAAATGTTAGATTTGGGTTTGTATCAACTGAAGCTGAGTTTTTATTGTTATTATTGTTGTTATTATTATTATTATATTTTTATCATCATCATCAAAGTGTTTAAGTTTGTCAGATAAAGTTGTCACTATCCTTTTCAGCTTATTGATTATCTTTTCTGAGATTAATAGATACTAAAAAATATTAATAATGTTTTAAATACCAAGTTCCCTTTGTTGGGGAGGTGGCCATGGGGCTCTGTGATAGCAAATGCTTAACATATCAGAAGCCCTGGGCCGAGCTAGGGAAAGGAGAAAGGTTGGGTGAGAAAGAAGTAGGAAACCCTTAATGTTATTTATCTATCTTTCAGTAATTGGTACTTTCATAAATTGGCATATATCTTAAAATGTAATTTTATTAAATTTTATAAATTTGTAAAGATTTTTATTGTTTTTATTATCATTATATTACTAAAATGCCACATACTTTTAAATCAAATAAATGTGTTTTAACTTGTCATTTTTCTTTCTTTGATTGGAGATAATCATGACTGGCTTTTAAATCTATACCTTTTGTTTTGTTTTTAGGAAAAAGTATTGGGGGACGTGGCCACAAGATTAGCGACTATTTTGAAGTAAGTTTGTTGGGAATTATTTCCGGTTCCTAATTCAGTATAGTTCTTCTACAAGCTGAGAATCATTTCTTTGAAGCACAAAGTCAGCTTTTGAGAAGAATGTTGGTATTGTATAATTTTTCATTTTTTAGGAACATTAAAGTTTCAGAGTGCTTCTTCACGTACTTGTAGGTAAAGGTAGCTGCTAGTTTTTTGGATTCAGACAGGGGAACTGCAGACTGAACTGGGGGAACTGCAGACAGAGTAGACCCACTGTTTACTGCTTCTATCAGCATGGGCTTTCTCCTCTCTTGGCTACAATGAGCTCTGTAGATGGAGATTAAATAATTGGTAGGGATGTGGCTCTGAAGATGCGCTGAAAAAGATAGCTATGCTTTTAGTCCTTCTTAATCTAGACTATTTCCTTGCTTCTGCATACTTTTGGGTTCCAGTTTCTAATTGAAAAGATTGATTTGCTTGTTAAAACAACAAATGTTACTTCTTCAGTAGAAAAAGATGTCTTCACTTGAGAGTGAGAGCAGAATTGGCTGATCAGGACAACAGCTAAGTTCAGACAGCATAAAAATAAAAATCCCCCAAAGTGGTTGTGTTTTTTGGGGGGGCGGGGGGAGGAGTTACAGAATCCAGTGTAAATGTTTCTAACCCGAAATTATCTACTGCCCTTTAGTTGACTTGAGCCATTCACAGTGAATATCATTAAGAACTTGTGCTTGAGGGTAGGGATAAATAATCAAATAATCATAGTCTCTGGAGTGCCTACTATGTCCTGGATGATAAGCTAAGCACTAAATTGTCGGGAGCCGTGTAGCCTCGTCTCGATCAGCATGCTGCAGGGCAAGGCATCCGTGGAAACAGACTGGTACTCCATGGGACAGCACAGGACCTCACAAAACTCATGCAACTTGCAGGCTCTTTTCTTTCTCATTTTATTGGTGATTCTTTGGGTGGTTTCTAGTTTTACTTTGTCAGTCATACGTGTAATAGCTGTAATTTTCCCTGGAAGTTCTGCTCTTTCTCAAATATTTTCCCCAAAGTTTCAGCAAGGGGTTAATGCTTTTCAAATCTCTTATCTGGAATTTCTAACTACAACTCACAATCCTGGGAACTTTTCTGGCTCAGTGGAGACAATTTTGAGAAAACAGCACTCAGAGCATTAACCATGTCTCACCGTCTGGAAGGGGGAGTAAGGCATGCAGACAGAGAATAGGGAAAAGCCTCAGGAATGTGCCTGGTGCCAACTGCTGAGAGTAGGTTCCCTGGACAGCAAGCATATAGAGTCAATGATAGGATCTAGTATGATCCAATGGGAAAAATATAGTGTAAAATCTTGGATGGAAAGATCATCTTTACCATACACGGGAGCTCATATTGTTAGAAGTATGATAATAGTGGGATGGGAAAAGAGCACCTTATCAAGTCTGCCTTTTACAGAGAGACTGAGACATGGGACCCTCTGGAGGAAAGGGAATGTATAAAAGCATATCTTGCAAACATAAAAGAATTGTTTGAGTTTGAATTTCTTGTCCTTAAAGCATCGTGCCTGTCTTTTTTTTTTTTTTTAAGCTTTGTAACCACAAGTAGCTGCCAGCTGACATCAGTGCTGCAAGAGCAGGATGTGTCTGGCTGGATATTTAGTTAAGCCTGCAAAAATGCTGAACTCTATGTCTAGAATAAGGTTATTCAGGAGCTGGGAAAGTGTATTTGGGGAACCATAAAGGGGAACAATGGGACTTTTTATAATGATTATAATGTAGTTCTTAAACTATGATGTATAAAAGTCAAAAACAGGCACCAAAAATCAAGCTGTTCATGTAACCCTGGTAAGAAAATTTCTATTTAAATATAAAGACGACTCAAGCTATTTGGGGCCACTTGAGTACAGTCCACCTGGTAGTCAGAATTTTCCTTGTGCTGACACCCCTTCCCTGTCTAAGGACCTGAATCCTGTTGGAGGCTGGACCCCAGCACTAGATGAAGTGAGTGAAGAAAAGTTCTTGGGTTGTAAGAAGTTGTTTAGTAAACACACTAGCTAGTTCCCATTTCTGCCATTCATAACAAACTTAAGTTAAAACTTAATAAAAGATGGCTGGACAGTGGTGGTTCTACACCTTTAATACCAGCACTCAGGAGGCAGAAGCAGGATGGTCTCTGAGTTTAAGGTCAGCCTGGTCTACAGAGTCAGTTTCAGAACAAGCCAGGATTGCACAGAGAAACTTTGTCTCAAAAAACCAAAACAATAATAGTAATAATAATGATAATAGTAACGATATTAATAAAAGATGAAGTAGACAATAAACTACTAAGAGGAACCAAGCATCAGTGGTCTTGGCACAGAGGCATGAACTAGGAGGAAGGTGCTGTGGAGAAGATTGTTGACTTCTGTGTGCAACAAAGGCGTGAACTCATAAGAAAGAAAGGGATTTGTAAAGATTTTGTTGTTAGAGGGAAAGGACTTGTCCTATACAGTTATATTATGTACTGCAGTGAGTATTTGGAGCACTTAACATATCTTGTGAATAATGACCTAAGGTAGTTGTGTTCACTAAAACCATGTGAAAAATATATTTTTAAAAAATTCTTGGGGTTAGAGACTTACTGGTTTCTTTAAAAGAAAAATTTATAGGAAAACTACTGAGCTTTGGAGGAAAAACAAAGAAATACATTCATTTTGGGGGTGATTTGTCTTTGAGTGGACCACAATAACAAATCAGAGTCAGAAGATAAAGTAGTAGGCATTGTTATCTGATGTAGTCTTAGGCTTTGTATAGCTGGACCCATTTAAATGACTTTAATTTTATCTGAAGCAAAGTATAGTTAGGTCTGGGGATGCAGACCATCTGTGTAAGACCCTGGGTTCACTCCCCTGTACTACAAATAAAACAAGGTATATATAAATTAATTCCTCAGGAGTCTAAAGTAGCAATTATGCTTTCCCAATTCTCTTTCTCAGTACCAGGGTGGAAATGGCTCAAGTCCAGTAAGAGGCATCCCTCCTGTAATCCGTTCTCCGCAGAACTCACACTCACATTCCACTCCTTCCTCATCTGTAAGTTTTTACTAGCCAAAGATTTTACTAGGCATTGTCTTTGTCTTAGAGGTTATGTATTGTTAATAATTTATAATGGGTTGTTTTTGTTGTTAACTTTTATATAGTCATATTTGTGTTTTAAAAGAGAAATCACTTCAGTTCATGAGTTGAATTATCTTTAGTGGTATGATTCTTCTGGAACTTTTATTGTTGAAAGTGATTTTTTTTTTTTAGTCAGCCATTGTGTTGCATGCCTGTAATGCCCGCACTTAAAAGAGATGAAAGCAAGTTGGATTAGGAGTTTAAGAAGGGACTGGAGAGGTGGCTCAGTGTTTAAGAGCACTCTGGCTGTTACTCCACAAGACCCAGGTTCAATTCCTAACATTCACATGATGGCATATAAACATCTATAACTCTAGTTCCAGGGAATCTGGTCTCCACAGGTACCAGGCACTAATGTTGTGCACAGACATACATGCAGGCAAAACACCCATGCACATAAAATAAATAAGTAAATAATTATATTTTAAAAAACAAGAACTAGGCGTCATCAGCTATAGAGGGAGCTGGAGGCTGTTGTGGGCTACTTGAGACCCTGTCTCTGGATTTTAAAAAAATGAGTTTTTTAGACTGAAGCTATCCTGAATTGACTAAATGTATCCAGTAGTGTTATTCTATTAAGAAAAAAAGTTCTGTAGAGCTTGTGGGGGCTAAAGTAAGTGCTGTAGCATTTCTCTCTGTATTCAATTGTTAATTTATGATTTTTAACTTTGTTATTGATTAAATTTCTTAACATAAAAGCAATCATGAATCATTTAGGGGAATTTTTAATAAAAAGTTCGTTTAGCATAGGAGAAAGATGTTAAAATTAGCTTGTAACTTTAAAAATTTGTTTCTAACGTTTTAAGACAGAAGTTTTATGTGCATTGTTTTGCATCTTAGATTTTATTTTTTATTTACTTGGAAGTTGATTATTTAACCAGAAAAATGAAGTTGACTTTTAGTATTTTGAAAATAAGTTATAAATTCATAAATTATAAAAAGTAGAATTTATTACTCAAGCACCCTTTTGCTATTTTCTGTATTCTCTTCTACTCCTTGTCGTATTTAGTGTGCTCACACATTTTGTTCACTGGGATCCTGTATGTTGCTATTTTCAAAGGAAGGCTGAAGATTCAGCTTTGAAAGCTGAGATAGTATTGATACAGTGTTGCCATCCACTGCTTTCTCGTTTAAACTGATGACTACTTAAACAGTAAAACTCATTAATAGATATGATTTCAGAGGTCTATGACCACGCATTATTAGTCTAGTACTAAGAAGTCTGTTCAGACCTTTTATGCTTGATTTCTTTCTCTATTTTCTTTTCAACCCCCTCTCTCGCTTGCTTCCATCCCTCCCTCCCTCCCTCCCTCCCTCCCTCCCTGTTTGTGTAAGACAGGACCTCACTGTAGCCATTTCTCCCCTGGGACTCACAGAGAGCTACCGGCTTTTACCGGCTTTTCCCTCCCAAGTATTGGGATTAAAGATATGAGCTACCGTGCTCAGTAATTTCTTCTTTTAGTGAGGATAATCTGTTTAATATTTTTGTCTCCGAATGATTTGGCTATACCTTGTTTATAAAGCATTAAGGTTTTATGGATCTTGAATGTAAGCTCCCCTTTGGTTAAGGAATGTACCATTTTTCACATTGGGCCTCATGTAGGAGGAACTCAAGAATGCTCACTGGTTAAATAGATGATAATAAAAAGTTTTTAAAAGGTATTATAAGATAAAAATCTTCAGAAATGTTATTGCTTAGTAGAAACTTTTATTTTTTTAACCTAAGGTAAAAATTTTAACCGTATTTTCTAGGTTCGACCTAATAGCCCTTCTCCTACTGCATTAGCTTTTGGGGACCACCCTGTTATACAACCAAAGCAGTTATCCTTTAAGATCACTCAGGTAAGTAATAGCTTTACAATTTTGCTGTCACTTAGGAGATTTTGGCCATGTTTATTTTTTAAAATGTTTATAGTTCTGAATATAATTGTAAAGTAAAATTCAGCATAAGAGCTAACTTACTGAACTCAAATGTTTTCAGGGCAGAGGAAGTGAAGTATCATCTTAGAACCCTTTGTTATGCACTCGAGCAAATATCTCGGGCAATAAAGCAGCCAGAACAGTCACCACCTGTCAGCTTTGCTCACTGAGTGGTTTCCCACTTAATGTCCAAGTTATCTTCATGATGCTGTCGTATGATGCTCATAGTAGAGTCCATTTCAGTGTGTGTGATTACACCACTTAGAAGAAAAGCACTTGGATTATATTAGTGTCATTACTACTATTAACGTTCAGTTTCATTAATTTTGAACACAGATCACACTTTTTATAGGGGTTGTTTTTTGTTTTGCTTTGATTTGTGGTGCTGGGGTCCTGTGCAAGTGAAAAGCAGATGCTCTACCACTAAACTGAATGCCTAGCTAGTCCTTACTGTCTTGTCTGTCTCTTTGTTCACTTGTTTATATATTTATTTTTCACATATATCAGTTTCTGGCTAAATGCATTTTCAGACTTGGAATTGAAGAGTGGGTCTGTGAGTTGAGCAGTGTATTTCCATGAAACTTCCTGGGCCGCATACAAATTATTTTGCACATATTGAACCGTTCTTTGAGCTGGGTGTAGTGAGTGTTTTAGGCCTTTAATCCCAACACTCCCAAGGCAGAGGGATACTGATCTCTATGAGTTCAAGGCCAACCAGATCAAAACATGTCTACCGTATAAATATGAGCAGTTTTTGCTTGTCTGTTGTAAACAGTCTAAACCGATTTAGCAGAGTAAAAGATTCTCTAGATCTTTGTATAGTGCAAAGCATTTTTATAAGAACTTTGATCAGTTATACACAAGGTTTTCACATTTATACTTTATACTAAGGTATCTGTTACATACTACTTTTCTCTGCTGTTTGAAGTTGGTAAAATCTGCCTTCACATTTATATGTAGTAGTGTATATGATAGAGATAATAAAGTGGCTTTCTTTCATTTAGACTGATCTTACAATGCTGAAATTGGCAGCATTAGAAAGTAATAAAAACCAGGACCTGGAAAAGAAGGAGGGTCGAATAGATGATTTGCTCAGGGTAAGTAATATGTCATGAAGGGGAAATTATGTGACTTATTTTGGCAACAGTGAAACTATTGAGAAAATATTAAATGTGGCAAAATGTTCTGTATTTTAAAACAGTAAGCTTCTTCGTACTATTTGTATTGTTAGCCTCTGTAAGCACCTACACACTTGTATACAGAGACACATTTCTAATTGAAAATGCACACTTTTGATTGGTGGCAGCGCGTGTCTTTAATTTTAGCACTTGGGAGGGCAGAGGCAGATGGATCTCTGTGAGTTCCAGGCCATGCTGGTCTACAGAGCGAGTTCTAGGGCAGCTTGGGTTACACAGAGAAACCCTATCAGGTGGGGGGAAAACTAGCTTTATACATTCTTTATTTGATTATTTACCCACCAGTCAGATGCTCATTTACTGTTAAATGGTTTATTGCTCTCTGCCTGCCATCTAATACCAATGAGGATGGAATTACTGCCATAGTCCTGTGAGATTTTCAATGAAACTTTAATTTCAAAAATAAATTCAGGAACTGGTGGATAAGAGCACTTTTTACTCTTGCACAAAGTCCTTGGTTGGGTTCCCAGAACCCACTTGGTGGCTCACAACCCTCTGTAACTTCAGTTCCAGGGCTTTTATGGCTTCCTCAGGCACTTCATGCATGTGGTACACAGATATACATGTAGGCAAGACACTCATAAACATAAAATGAAACTACAGGTATGTAAATAAATAAATCTAAGCTGTTAGGTAAGTAACTTAAATCCCCAGAATCTACATAAAGGTGGAAGGAGAGAACTGACTTCACAAAGTTGTGAATTGTACACAAACACTGTGGCACGTTCATTCACACCTCAGACACACATACATTATTCACACATACAATAAAATTTAAAAATACACCTAAAAGTATACTTAGAATGTGAGTAAGGCATAAAGCAGGATTTCTTGTCCCTTGCTGCTCATTAGGATCACCAGGCAAAAGTACTGATTTTCAACTCTACCTTGTGGAGTTCTGATTAAATTGATGTGATGTAGCTTGGGTGTCACATTCCTTACTGGTAACCACTCTTCTGGCATCAGTGATACCTGTGTTCAACCTTCCTTTGTGTTTCTTTATTGTTGTGGTGTCTCCATCCATCTCCTTTGAGACAGGGTCTCTAATTGACCTGAAACTCACAAGTAGACTAGAGTAGCTGGCCTTTGAGTTACTGGAATCCTCCTGTTTCTCCTACCCTGTACTGGAATTACAAGCCTGTACCATGAGTTCTGGGGATCAAACTCTGTTCCTTGGACTTGCAAGCACTTTGTTGACTGAGTCATCTTTAAACCACTGTGCATACATTCTTTTTAAACACTTGGTTGCTTGTTGAAATTATCCTGTATGGGTTCTTTGCTTGAGCATTGTTTTCATTTGCACCCACGTTGATAAGTAACATAAAAGTAACTCGATCGGTTACTTTTCATTGCTGTGGCAAAACATGAGCAGATCAACTGATTTATGTTGGTTCACAATTTTCACTCATTTTAGTCAGGTTTCTTGGCTTTGTTTTCCTGGGCCCATCTACAGGAGCATCATGGTGGGAGGATGTAGACATAGCAAAAGGTACCTGTAATAGAGCATTGCTGCTTACTTCATAGCTGCCAGGAAGCAGAGAAACAAGTGGGTCACACACAAGACAAAATCTAAATTCAGCCCTTCTCCCAGGGATGTAATTCTTCTACAGGACCCACTATTAAAGTCAGTTTATTGGTTAATCCTCTGATGAAGTAAAAGCTCTCGTGATCCAGTCACCTCAAGGCTGTCATCCATCATTAGCTGTCAGCCATCCCTTTAAAACACAAGCCTCTGGGGGCTGATTTTATAGACTCAAACCCTAAAGCTTTGCTTTGTTCCTTCCAGTTTCTACACTAAGACTCTAAGGAGTATACCATAATTTGCATGATTCTCCCAATTTTGGCTGGTGTTTTGTTTCTGATTTTTCTAATACAAAGAATTCTGCTAAGAAATTCTCAATACATGTCTCCTAGGGCAAATGCAAGATTTTCCTCTGTTGTAGGTATAGGAAACAAGACAATTGAGAACCCAGAACACACACATTTTGTACATTATAATACCAAAATTTCCCCCCAAGTGATTGTGTTACTGTAGCAGAACTATGGCTCGTCTGTGCCATGTCCTGGTGTGGCAAGATTGAAAACACCATTCGTTCTTCCTGACAGCGTTGATGACCAGCGGTAACCTGGTCTTGTGCTTTTATTACACATTCCTGTTTACTGATGAGTGTTCAGCATCTTTTTAAAATAATCAGTTATTTGTCTAGTTTTCTGTGAAATAAATAGAGATACAGTGTCTCATCATAGCTTAGCTGAGACTGACCTTGAATTGCTGATCCCTTTTCCCTTTATATCCCAAGTGCTAGGATTTGAGAGAATGCCATCACACCCAGTTTGGGGGGAGGTTGTGTGCTGAACCTGTGCACGTGCGTGCGGGTGTTAGAGTAGAGATCAAACCCAGGACCTTTCCTAGTTTGTAGTTTTTAGGGGTGTGTTTTTGGTTTTTTGTTTTTGTTTTTGTTTTTTGTTTTTTTTTTGGTATGTTGGCTTCTTCCATTTTGTGAGATGTCTTTTTATTACTTTGTGGTTTTTTTGTACATCATTGATGATTATATATGTTTTTACATTACCAAATATCTTAGGTTTATAGTTTATACTTTGTGTGTATTAAAATTATTATCAAAGATACCAAAAGAAGCAATTTTAAGAGTCTAAGGTTGTTCTTCAGTGTACAGTAAGGTCATGAAAGTGAAAGAGAGCCAGGAACGGGGAAGAAGGAAAGGGAGAATGTAATTATAATCTCAAAAATTTTTTAAAAGTAAAAAAATTGATCTTTCAGCACAATTTTTTTGATTGAACTGGAATTGGTTTGTATATTGGTATAGTGTGAAAATAGGGTTTCATTTTAATTTCTTTCTATATTGATAACCAGCTATCCAGTTGAATTAAAAATTCATTCTTAGACTACAGGCTTCACCATTAAATCTTATTTCCATATGCAGTGCTCCTCCTCCTGTCCCCGTCCCTTTATTCTGTTTTGTGTATTCCTAAATCAATACTCAGACACTATTTTAATGCAAGTAGTAGTCTTTGTTGGTAACACAATATAAATTACATGAAGGGGCTGGAGAGATGGCTCAGCCGTTAAGAGCACTGCCTGCTCTTCCAAAGGTCCTGAGTTCAATTCCCAGCAACCACATGGTGGCTCACAACCATCTGTAATGAAGTCTGGTGCCCTCTTCTGGCCAGCAGGCATACATACAGACAGAATATTGTATACATTATATATATATATATATATACACACACACACACACGAAATAGAAATGTACTTTTGGAAAGAACAAAAGTAATAGCCTTTTGGTTTTTGTGTGAATGGCCTAGACTTGTGGATCTTAGTTAGTACCTAGCAGTAGCAGAGGCAGCATTGCTGGAGAAAGTGAAATTCCCAGGCTCTCCTCTAGACCTTGTGTTTCAGAAAATTTGTGGGGTGGGTTATCTGGGCAGACCACAAGAGTAATTCTCTTCCTATAATTGCAAACTAGTCAGACTCCCTGGAATTAGAGAGAGGCCTCTCCTCTTTGAGCCTATAGTTGCCTGCAGAGCGAACAGAATTAGTATCCTATTCACAGCAGGCTGGAAGTAGTTAATTGATCAACAAATTACACTCTTGTCCCGGTTTAGTAGAGAAAGTGTTGTGAGAGACCAGGTCGTGTGAGAGAAGAAAGTCACATCCTCTCTTAAATGTGTGACGCACATGATCTACCACATTTTATTTTTAGCTGCTTTATACTACTTCCATTTAGAAATAAGGGAACTGGGTAGGTGTTGGTGGCACACACCTTTAGTTCCAGCACTCAGAGGCAGATGCAGGTAGATCTCTGAGTTTGAGGCCAGCCTGGTCTACAGAGTAGGTTTCAAGATAGTTAGGGCTACAGAGATCCCCGTCTCTCTCTGAAAAACAGAGAGAGAGAGACAGAGAGAGAGACTGGACTTAGATTCACATTGTGTAACCAAAATTATATAACTTGGAATATATGTGTAAATGTCTAGAAAGTGTATATAAATTTTCTGTATTTTCTACTATGCAGTTGAATTAATGTTTAATAGTAAATAGACTTTTGGTGTTTATCTTATCTATATAATTTATTCAAAACACTAAAACCATTACTAAGATTCTCATATACACTATTGCTATATGTGCTCATGTTGTAGGCCAACTGTGATCTCAGGCGGCAAATAGATGATCAACAAAAATTACTTGAAAAATACAAAGAACGATTAAATAAGTGCATATCAATGAGTAAGAAACTTCTTATTGAGAAGGTGAGTTAGCACTAAATTTTCCTTTCCCTCAGTACCTTCCTTTGCCTTGTATGCTTTTAAAATCCAAGTGAATGTAATTGTTTTTTCCCTCATTTTCAGAGTACACAAGAAAAATTGTCAAGCAGAGAGAAGAGTATGCAAGATCGGCTTCGCCTTGGGCACTTTACAACAGTCAGACACGGCGCTTCCTTTACTGAGCAGTGGACAGATGGTTTTGCTTTTCAAAATCTTGTGAAGTTAGTGATGGTTACATTTTTTAATTGTGTGTGTGTGTGTGTGTGTGTGCGCGCGCGCGCGCGCGTGCGTGCAGAGGCCTGTGGAGGACAGAGGCATCAGAGCTGAAGTAACAGACAGCTTTGAAGCACCAGATGTGGATGCTGGGATTGAACTCTTGTCCTTTGAAAGAGTAATAGGTGTTCTTAAGCCTTCAGCCACCTCTTTAGCCCCCAATGTTGCATTTTTACAAATTAGTAGTTTGGATTTTTACTACTTTAAAGAATTACAAATTTGGAATTCTGTTCAGCATCTCCTTACTATTTGATTGTATAAAACTTAGCACATATAAAAAGAATAACAGATAACTCAGCTCAGTAAGTAACAGAATTCTTACATAATTAGCTTTCATCTAAAGAGTACAATGTGTTTTCCTTTTAAGTAAAATAACTTTTTGAACATTTTGTGTGGGGGCCAGAGGTCTTTCCATCTTGTCTTTTGAGATAGGGTCTCTTACTGAGACTCAGTGTTTATACCCCAGCAAGCCCTTCACCACGGAGTCATCTTGTTCAGCCCTCTTTTTCTCTAAACTTGATTTTCCAGAGTAAAAACAACCCCCTAGCTTTATTGGTGATGGTGTGTGTGTGTGTGTTACTACTACTAAAAGAAAAAAGTGGTTAGAAGTTTTATGCTGACTGAAAAATGTGTGACCCTGTCTCCTGGAATTTATTTTTTAATGGCCCTTGTGTTGCTCGAGTTGCTCTTGAATTCCTAGACTTAACTGACCTTCCTTCCTCAGCCTTCTGAGTTCTGGAACTATAGGTACATACCATTGTGCCCACCTTTTTACTTTTGTCTCATTCCCCCATTCCTTAAGTGGTAAAGATCTCCCTGATGTCTGTGCCTTAGGAGAAGAGTTTTTCTCTTGCCTCAGCTACAGGCACCTCACACGTTAGTTGAACCAAACATGACTAGCATTTCAGAGCTAAACTGTAAAACAAAGAAATTGTTGCCACTTTTTTTTAAAGTTCACATGGTGATCGGTAAGGGTGCATTGGCTATTTGTGTGTCTAGGAGCTAGGACCATGATCCTGTCTTTTGTTTTTTGCTTTGATGTAAAATCCTGGAGTGTAGTGGTGTCAGTGTCTCCACTGACTTTTCAAGGACGCAGCCTGTTTCACATCGTGTCAGATTAGTATTAGTATTGCTGTTTCAAACATATATTCACCAAATAGCCTTGTCCTGCCCCCTGACTCTCAATGGTGTATTGAACTTTTGTTGGAGACAGCTGTTCTAGGTATTAGCTTATCACAATGAAAGAATCTCTACAAACCTAATCTATGTGGGGTCTAATTCTGTGGCTAGTTAGAGGTTGTTAATATGTGGTATATGTGACCATAATTGAGGTACTGAGTCACTTGATGATAATACAGAAATAATATTGGGAGGAAGATAAAATTTTGACAGTTAAGATGTACAGATATTCTAGATGCACAGGTATTGTTGACACTTGAGCTACCATACTGAACGCAAAACTAGAGAGCAGGAAATGGATTTGAGATGAAAAACCTTAATAATATTTTGTGAGCTAGAATCTCTGCTACTGAACTCCATCCTGACTGTCTTACAGTAATGCACATATTAGGGACTAAAGATATGGCTCAGTGGAAGAGCACTGGATACTGTTCCAGAGGACCCAGGTTCAATTCCCAGCACTTACATAGCAGTTTACAATCATTTGTAATTCCAGTCCTAGGGCATCCTGTGTTCTCTTTTGGTGTCTGCAGACACCAGGAATGCATGTGATATACATATACATACACACATACATACATATGGACTAAACACCCATACTCATAATAGAAAAGTAATTTAAGAAACAAAATATTATTATTACAGCCAGTAGTTGTTTCTCAGAACAAAATTCTTTGTATATGCTGACTACTTTGCATATTACTGATGAACACTGATTGCGGATTACAGAGTATTGCTACAGGATGTTCACATTAATTGTTAATAACCCAAAGTGGTTAGAAAATGAGAAGAGAAATCTATGAGCCAGACGTGATCCTGAATAACCAGGTATCCACTGTATCTGTCCCATTTTTTTTAACTTACCACTAGGCTGTTTATTTATACTTAGAACCTGTTCTGAAATACATTTAAAATTTACTTTTTGATTGTTTTTGTTTGGGATTCTGGGTATCTGACTGAAAGGCCCCCACATAGGGGACAAGTGCCATTCTACATCCCTCCCTGCTCCTCCTCAAGTTTACTTTCCATTAAGTAATACCACGTTCAATTGCTTCTACATCTGAATGGAAACAGAACTCACATATCATTCTTGCAGAATTTCTATCTTGGTTCTTGATTCTTTTTCTCATGTCTTAGCTCTCCTCCCCACTAAGGGAAAAGTAATGTGTGCAAACCAACACTCAGTCACGAAGTCAGAGCTCTGGAGGGTGTGCGATGGGGCAAAACATTGGGCTTGCTCTAAACCTCAGTAGCATGACCATGTGGAGCTGTAACATTTTCTGTCTTGACATGGTGGGAGACCTGAAAGGAACATAGTTACTCTTACTGTCAGAATAAACTTAATGTGTTATAGGATGAGCAAGTTGTTCCTCTATTGGCTGTTGAGATGACTCATCAGGTAAAGGCACTTGCACCAAGCCTGATGACCTGAGTTCTGTCCTTGGGACCTACACAGTGGAAATAGAACAGACTCTCAACTTCTACATATGTGCTTCTGACCTCCACTCGTGTTCCTCCAACTTTTTGGTGCAAATTTTGCTCTGTGACTTAAATTGCTTTTGAATTTATGACCTCTTGCCCCAATAATTTATGCACATGCTGAGATTACAGATCTATGGCCAGCCTATAATTCTGTATTAGACATAATATCTGTCAGTTTTTAGAATCTAAACTCTCTGGAAAATTGTTTTAGATTCTTTAGTAGGAAGTGCTAATAAATTTGTATTAATTTCATAAATAAAGTTTTCAATTTTGTAATTTTCCTGCTGTTTTTCTTTATATTTTCAGTTCCCCTCTCCATTAAGGTCAAGTTTTATTTTATTTCAGAACGTCAACTGCATTACTATAATTTCTTTTAAGAAAGTAACACTTCATATTAAAATTTCACTTGCCTTTTTATAAGCTTTTCTAGAAATATTAATGCTGAGTGATAAAATCATGTTTAAAATCTACCCCAGACTGTCATTGGATGAGGCTTGGGTTTTGTTTTGTTTTTAGCTCATTTATCTAACAGAATCTTACTAACAGACCAAACTAACCAAACTCATTCCAAGGAAATGTCTGTGGGAATGGGGAATGGTGTTTGTTAGTAAGACAAGATGCTGTGAAATCCTGTGTGGCCACACACTTGTCTAAAGATTTAGGGGACACCACTTCATTTGAAGACTGTGTGAAGTGAGACCTGTAGTTTATTTTGATTCACAGAGTGTGATGAGCAGAGATGGCGCTGCTCTTAAGAGCTCTTGGCTGCTCTTCCAGAGGACCTAGGACCTGGAGTGTGGTTCCTCGCATGCAGGCGATGACTCACAACCTTCTGTAACTCCAGTTCCAGGGGAACTGTTCTCCTCATCTGACCTCTACACAAACCAAGCACACTTGCAATGCACATATGTATATATACAGAGAGCACTCTTGGTTGTGTTGGTGCTTGCCTTTAATCCCAACACTTGGGAGGTAAGTTCAAGGCCATCCAAGTTCCAGGCCAGCCAAGGCTACACGTTGAGGTCCTGTCTAAAATTCAAATGAGCAAAACACTCATACACATAAATTAAGTAAATATTTAAAAATTTAAAAAGGAATGGAACCAAAAGAATACAGATTTAAATTATGTGATTGTTTCTTATGATGTATTTTTCCAATTTTTAATTGTGGAAAGTAATGGGAGATTAATATGACTCTGTTTATTTTCACACAGACAACAAGAATGGGTAAATCAACAAAGGGAAGATATTGAACGGCAAAGGAAACTTCTCGCCAAACGCAAACCTCCCACAGCTAATAATTCTCAGGCACCTGCTACCAATTCTGAACCAAAACAGAGAAAAAACAAGGCAGTCAACGGAGCAGAAAATGATCCCTTTGTTAGGCCAAATTTACCACAGCTGTAAGCCTCTGTTTTAAATTTCTCTCTTAACATTGTTAACAGTTAGCAGTTATTCATAATTAATACTGTACAAACAAAAATAATTATAGTCAGAAAAGATGTTAATTGAAAAGTTATCTCTGACCTTTAGCTCCAAGTTTGAATTTGTAAGTGGAGAGTGGGATCCACTCCTTTTGTGTGTCTGAGTCAGTTGACGGTACCAATCTAGTGTTAAAATTGATGAGCATTGAAGTGCTTTGCAATTATTTTCCAGACCCATGAGCTCAGTTCACAGGTAGTTGCAGATAGTTGTGTCTGTTCTGTTTGGCTTTTTAAATTTTTTGTGTCGATTACTTTTTGTCATTCAAAGGATAATAGTACTTTAAAAAGTTGCATATTATAGAAAATTTAGAATGTTGTACAAAAATTTGTGTGGGTGAAGATGTTTTGCAGAGCTATGTTCTCCTTTGTTGAAAGATAATACCCTGACCCTCACCCCTGCCATGCCATGACTTCTAAAAGCAGTAAGCAGAACAAAGCCCTCATTACATTACAAGCACATGGTAATTCCAACCAGTCTCTCCACACATAAAATGGACCTGCTTTGTGTCTTCTGCACTTTTTACCCCATCTTCTTGCATGTTCTCCATTCATTAATCTTTGTCTTCTTTTTTCTTACCTCTGCTTTTTTGATTTTTGTTGAATCCTTTGCTTTCGTCTTTATCTCCCTTTACTGCCAGGCTAGTCTTGCATTTCAGGGCTCAAACTGTGCTCCTCCCCCTGGTTTCCAAAAATTTGATACTGCTTGTCCAGACCACCCGTGCCCGGCTTCTTCAAAATCCATCTTAAAAGCATTTCTTCAAGTCATTTCTAATTTTCAGCTGTAATTAGTCCAGTGACTGTTATTTTTAAAAAACAACTTGGAGTCATATTTAGCAGCAGAGGAGCTATCTTAAAGTTTTGGCTTTTAACTCTGCTGTGTAGACTCCTGGTCCTTTAACTCTGCAGCAGTATTTTATAGTTCTTCATATAAAAGTCTTTAACTAGGATCTCTATGAGTTCAAGGCCAGCCTGGTCTATAAGAGCTAGTTCTAGGACCGGCTCCAAAGCTACAGAGAAACTCTGTCTCGAAAAACCCCAAAAAAAAAAAAAAAAAAACTCTAACTGATTTAAACTTAATTTGAATACTGTTGAATGTATTGTTGAAATGGGGATTGTTTGTTTATCATTTATGGCTGTTTGTTTCTAGTATGTGGAAGCGATGATTTCTATGTGTTCTTTCACATCTTAGAGCATTGCAGAATTTATTTTTTATTTTATATATTTTTAATCGGGTTTTTTATTCTTTTGCTTGTCTTTAGTTTTTTTTTTTTTTTTAACCATGTAGAGTTGTGTCATCTGTGATGATACCTTTAGTTCTTTCTGTACAGTTAGGATATATTTCTTTCTTATTTACTTCCAGTATATTTCTGACTATTCTTCCAGTATGGTAGTGAAAGTGGGCCTCCTGTCCTGTCCCTGATCTTAGGGAGAACTGTTTATTTCGTGTTAAAAATGTTTTCTGTATTCCTACTTGAATTTCTGAGACAAACTATGTCTCATTTCCTCCATCTTCCATGCTGTCCTCTTAAAAATGCTAGCTGCTTTTTTTGTTTGTTTTGTTTTTTTTTTTTTAAATCAGTGCATGGCTCCTGATGAAATATCCAGTAAACCTTTTCTGGATTGTAATGATCAGAGGAGTTGTGCGCGCACCTCTTAGCAGGCTGACTAACCCTGTAGTTTGTGTTGTGTAACTTTGAGGCTTCAGGTTGGTTTTCCTGCTTGGACAATATCCTTAAAACATGGAATGATAAGTTTCTTTTAAAATGAATAGTTGCTGGTTTCTGTTATTTTTGTTACCTAACTCTAATACTTGTAAGTTATCGTTACATGCTTTTTAATCCCAGCACTTAGGAGGCAGAGGCAAGTGGGCCTCTGAATCTAATGCCAGCCTAGCTTCTCAGAGCTGTATGGTGAGGCCCCGGGCCAAAACAAAACAAAGATTCTCACTCACTCACTATGGAAAGTTATTGCCAGGTTTAAATTGTTTACTTTCAAAGTAAAAAAATGAGCATAAACCTACTGATAGCTTTATTTAGGAACATTTTAAAGCTCCTAAATAGATAAGCTTGTGTTTATCTATAATAAGTAATAGAAGCTACCTACCTATTATCTATAGTTAATAATTAATTATGGGTACAATTTGTATGGGAAGAAATGAGCTATATGTTTCCACTTATGTATGCGTAAAAGATTTGGTAAGTAACATGACAAATTGACTTGCTTAAGAGGGTAAATTTTTAAATCACGTTAAGGCACATAATAAAAAATTATAGTGACTTAAAGCTGTTGATTATTAACATTGTCTGCTTGCTGTTACTATGAATGAGAGCCTGATTCATTAGACTATTTGATCTATCTACATTTATTTCCTTCTCCTTTGTGTGTGTGTGTGTGTGTGTGTGTGTGAGAGAGAGAGAGAGAGAGAGAGAGAGAGAGAGAGAGAGAGAGAGAGAGAGAATATACCTCATGTGGCAGAGGTTAGAATATCAGACTACCCTGGTGCTGGAACTACAGGGGTTGTTAGCTGCCTATCATGTTGGAAATTGAACTCAGGTCCTCTGAAATTGGCATCTGTGAACACCCTAAACTGTGTATATGCAAAATTCCCTGAAGAGAGTATTTAAAGAACTTTGGTTATTTTTAATAGCTGTAATCATAAATGTTAAGGAAGTTAGAAGCCTGCAAACGTAAGATAGTAATATCCATCCCTTGAAAAGATGGATTGAAAAAAAACTCTGGCAATCTGTATGCGTTGGAGTTTTGGAATTTTTCATGATAGATCTTGCTTCAAAAACCGTGCTTTAACTTTGGTTTCAAAATACCAAGTTTTAGCTATTCAGGTTTTTAAGAAATCAGTGTGTTCCTTTATATAACCAGCTTTTAAAATTTTACATAGTTAACAAAATTTTGAGTCATTTTGTGATAAAGACATATTTTTTAAAAGATGCATTTATTTATTATGTATACAGTGTTCTGCCTGCATGTGTACCTGTAGGCCAGAAGAGGATGCCAGACTTCATTACAGATGGTTGTGAGCCACCCTGTGGTTGCTGGGAATTGAACTCAGGACCTCTGGAAGAGCAGCTAATGCTCTTAACTGCTGAGCCATCTCCAGCCAGCCCTAAAGCCATACTTTTTAAGACTAGGAAACTATGTTAGTAGGTAAACTTGTACCTATAGCATATCAGCACATCCAGAAGCTGTTTGCTATTATTTTCCTCGCTCCATCCACATGTGCATTGCAGCAGTTCCTTCTGCTGTTTGGTTTGTGACAGAGTCTAGCTTTTAGCCCAAGGATTTCCATGTTTTAGGCTTCAAGTTATCAGTATTTTAACATTTGTATTTGGTTGAATATTTTTCACCATGTTTTGTTAGTTTTTAATTTTAAGAAAGTACTAAGCATTAATCTCATTGTAGAATTAAAATCTCACTTTTGGCAGGCTGACTCTGGCAGAGTATCATGAACAAGAGGAAATTTTCAAGCTTAGACTAGGACATCTCAAAAAGGTATGTGCAACCCATGCTGGGTCTCTATAGTTTGTTGTCCAGCGTGTGGAAAACTTTTAATTTATTCAGCTTAATTCTTAATTTAGTCAGTATTAATTGTTTAAATGTTTTTTATCAAAATTCATGAGTGGGGCATTGTTATAACCTAAATGATCTCGTATGAATTGATACAATTGAATGGGTTTGCTGTGTGTTGTTCAGTTTTTGTTACTGTGTCACTTCGTACTTGCGTGTAAACTTTGAAACTGTAGTCAGTCCTTTGTTTTCATAGGTCTGAGTTTGGTGAAACTCATTTCCAAACACGAGTACAGATCGTTTTCCTTTCAAAATGAAGTTATGAACAGACCCAAAATTTACGTCTTGCCAGTGTTTTATCCTGCTTCCTGCTTTTCAGTTATTTAATTTTTTTTTAAAAAAAATACAGAATTGACATAAAGCTACAGCTGAACTAAGGGAAGACAGTGTCTGTGAAGTCATCTCTGAGGAGTAGGGTAGGACCAAGGACCCCATATGGTAGACACAGCTGCTGTTGAACTGTATACTAAGCCCTGTTTGAGATGTTTCCCATATGCCACTTGGTTAGAGCTTTAGAAAACTCTAGTGACTGTCACCATGCCACATTTGCTTGTGCCACTGCGCAGAAACCGTCACCCTAAATTACGTGAACATCAAAAAGATTTATTGTGACCCTCTCTTGTTTCCCTGACATCCTTCTGTTCTGTTATGTTGTTGAGTTTTCCCATGGTCTCCGAGATGCCTGTGCAGCTACAGTCTATTGTCCATAGCAGATGGAACTGTAGATAGAGCTGTAGCCATAGTGCACCTCCTAATGAACTGTGAGGCAGGAGGGCATCTGTAGTGCAGGAGAGTCACAAGTATTTGTGTGTCCACAATAAGATGTTTTGTTGAAAGGAGATTGATCGATGCCCCATATAAAAATTCACTAAGGGCTAGTGAAATGGCTCAGCTGGTAAAGGTGCTTACCGCCACACCACCTGGCAACCCAGGATCTACATGATAGAAGAAACACAATGGTTCTGGCTGCTGTCCTTTGACCTCTACACTTGTGCTGGGTTATGTGTGGTGTATGCACATATGAACATACAAGTAATTTTAGTGCTTTAGTTTAAATACAGAAACGTTTGTGTTATCTGGCCAGTCTTTGATAATAAAGGGATACTGTGTGTTTGATTGCTTATGCTGTGGCTGAGGAAATCCTTAATTACGGTGCTACTGAGGCTGCCTGCTACTTACTACACCGCTGCTGAGTGAATTCTTAGTCGCTGTACTAGTAAAGGTGTACTTAGAGCTCACTCTTTCTCTAATAATGATATTCTTTATTGTTAGATAAAATCAAACTTTATAGCAGTTAAAGTCAGCATTCTTCAGTAGTTTTTTTTTTTAAGAAAATACAACTTTGAAAGCATTCAAAGAAGGGTTTATTCTTTTGTTTTTTTGGGTTTTTTTTAGATTATTGTTGATGGTTGAGTTTAATGTTCTTTGAAAATATTTGGTCTCTGAACAATGCTTTAGTTTTTTCAAGTAACATCTACTTCCATGTCTCCTTCCATGATGGTATTTGTACACTGTTTCAGACTACCTCAGCATTTGACACCCCCTTTGCCCTCTTTCCCTCTGTTTGAGATACTACATTTTTCTTATTTACTTATTCTTTTCTAATAACTGTCCTCTTTATAATCATTTTCTTTGCTTTTTCCCCATTTATATATAAAATTTGTTATGAGTCTGATTTCTAACATCTTCTATCCCTGACTCTCCTTTATTTGTCTGTCTGTCTGTCTGTCTGTCTGTCTATATCTATCTATCTATCTATCTATCTATCTATCTATCTATCTATCTATCTATTTTGTTCTCCACCATGAAATATCCTGGGGAAAGTATCAGTTCACAGTGCAGAGTCTTACGTACTTAGAGTTCTCTTCTCAGAGACGGTTTGGATGAGAATGAATGTGTTTATAAAGGCAGTTGCTGGCGGTGCGTAGAGATAATAAAACTGAGCAAGTGATGTCACCTTAGAGACTGACTACGTAGGAGTTGCTGCTTACAACTGGGTATTTATGTTTTAGTTGTTCAGTTAGAAAGTAATAAGCAGTAACTTAATTTGTATTAAAAATGTTTCTAAAGCACAGCTAGAAAGTAGGTCATTCTGTTATGTTAAAAAGAGGGAAGGGGGAGGGGAAGAGAGAGAGAGAGAATGAGAGAGAGTTAACACACAAAGACTAGGCTTGGTTCATGAGAAAATTCTTTGTTATCGGTAACTAAGCTCCTGGGTTTGTTAGCTGGCAGAGCGCACGTTAGCTGTGAGTGCATAGCATCTCCAATAGGCTGGGTCTATTCTGATCTGTGAGCACTTGATGTTTGTGGAACCTGCTGAGTAAATAACAGGTCAGATAAGGGCATCTCTCTCTGCTCTTTCCTTCCCCCCTCTGTTGTAGGAAGGCCACTTGTTCATTTCTGGCCGCCTGGACTCCCGAAATAATCACACAGAAACTGTATTATTTGTAATACTGTGTGGCTAATAGCTAAAGCATATTACTAGCTAGCTCTTACATATAGAATTAACCCATTTTCATTATTTTATTTTTTACCATGAGGTTTGTGGCCTACCAGCTAGGTTCCAGCTGGCATCTTTCCCCCTCTGGTGGCTACATGGTGTACATGACTCTGCCTTCCTCTTAACATAAAGTAGGATTATATTAGGTTCATTAGCCCTAAATTACAAGTATATTCCTTGTTAAGAAATCTGACACCATGAGAATTTAGGGTAGAAGATCCATTTGCTGATTAAAATGGATAATTTGTGGTGTGATGTAGTTCATGATCTCTTCATATGCATTTTATATGCTGGTTAGTTGGAGAGGTAAACAGTATAGAGAAGCCTATTTACTATGGACTAGATCATAATGTTTATGTGTATCTATGCTACTCTGTAGTCTTAGAAAATAAAGTTTTAAAGTGTGATAAAAGTCAAGTAGGAACCTTCCGGAGTATGTGGCTTAAACTAAATCAAATTTGCCTCCAAAAATGTAGTTTCTGTAAGTGCTTAGTATTTGGTTTATTTTCTGGGCTTGGAGAAGTCACTGTAGTGTCTCTCAGAATATCAAGAATTCTTAAGCCAGGTATGGTGGCAGACTCCTGTATTCCCAGAACATAGGTAGCTGAAGGGGGGGGGGAGACTCACCAAACACCCTCTACACAGTGAAACCTATGCCTCCTCACTGTACCCCCTCCCAAAAAAAAAAATCAAAAAATCCCCAAATACAGAAGACTCCGGCTCTTTATGAGGCCTGGGTTCCAGCCTCAGCACTCTGCACAGAAAGTGCTTTACTGTTTGTAAGGTGTAGGAGTTTACGCGGCCATTGCTCATACATTTGTAAGTGTTCATCTTTTTACCCTGTCTGTGAAGGGATGATTCTCAGTCCCATGTCAACAGAACTACACAATATTACCGTTCATGTAGGCAGGGTTCCTCTTTATCGGCCTTGCTATCCTAAACTTGCATTGTAGACTGGGCTGACCTTGAACTCAGATCTACCCACCTCTGCCTCCCATGTGCTGGGAGTTGCCCAGCTTGTAATTACTCTTTCAAGTGAACATCAGCTTTAGCTTTCTGAATAGCACATGCTTTACATGGAGTAACACAGTCCATGGGCAACAAGCCAGTTAGGTTCTCACTGCCTCCTTCTCAGTGGCTAATCCCATAAGTTATAGTGTGAACATATGGTGGATATAATTGCTCTTTGTTCTGTTGCTGGGTGTTTTGAGCAGGATCTCACTATATACCTTGACTGGCCTGGAACTCATGGAAAATTGCCTGCCTCTGCCTCCCAGGTGCTGGGACTAAAGATGTGTACTGTTCTCTTTTCAGATATATGTTTTAAATATGTGATTATTTGAAGACAATGCTAGGAAGTTTGGTGTCTTGGTATCAGATAGTAAATAGTAAAGGAATGATTGGGGAAAGAGAGAGAGAGAGATTGAGATTGACCTGGTTTAAGTGTCAGAAGTTTAATTGGGGAGACATAACCAGTTTGTAACTGAAATAGTGCTAGGCAGGAATTATTAGCAGACGCAGGATATCAGCCTGAAGCAATCAGCTAAGCAATTGACAGTCACCTCAGTCTCTACTGAAACAGAATCACATCCAACATGCCACCTGACACCATTTCTTTCTCTCTTTCTCCTCTGCTCCTTGCGATGTGGCATTCATCTCTCCTTGTGCCTCGTTCTGAAGAGATAACAGTGTAGCAACAACTCTGCCACTGACACCCTGTTCTCTGAGGATATTGGCACCTGCAAAGAGAAACAAGCAGTGACAGGCAGCAGCAGCATCAGTACTAACCTCCATGGTGAACTCTTTACAGGCTGAGAACAAGCTCACAGCTCTTTTCTCACTCCTGACAGTGGAACATGCAGCCAGTTGAAACGGACAAGACTGGATTGCCTGCGAGCCTTTTGCGCAGTGGAGAATGCAGGGCGCTGGTTTTAGGTGAATTGTCTCCACACACTCCTAACCAGCTTTGCTGTCTCTCTCTGCCTTTTTAGAATATTCATGTCATCCAGGTTATCAAAAAAGTTTCATATGTGACATTTCTTGTCATTTTAGTATTGAGTGACAATAATGAGCAGTATAATATTGGACAGCTTTATCTTTAGATCTCTGTGTTCACTTCTGTTTGTAGCCATAATCAAAAGAAATCTAAAGATTCTCTCACTTAAGGCCAACCACGGGCACATTATGTGTCTGTACGCTGTAATACAGGGTTCTGCTCTTGCAAGAGCAGTCGTTTTCAGGGGACCTTTGGTAGAAAATGCACTGTTTGAGAAGATCACAGTGAAACCCAGAAAGACTGTTAGGAGGCTTCTGGCTGTGTTTGGGCAAGAGAGGTACTGAGAAGCACTTTGGGGTTCTTCGTTGACATTTTGTCCTTACTATTTCTTTCTACTTAGAAATGAGTAGATTTTGAAGTTCCAGCTGCGAGCATGGAACTAGCTGTAGATGGAAGCTCTCCTTTGTTTATAGTCCACCTCCTCCACACCAGAAACTTTGAACAGTCTGGTTCTTGTAATCAGACCCTTGACATGGCAGTAGATGATAGCCACTTACCAAAAGGGAAAATTAGAGGTAAAGTTTTCTTCCTTTGGTGTTTGTATTAATTAGCTAGTTTAAGCAGTAGGATTTAAACATTTTTGTGGGGCTGGGGATATACTCACTTGGTAGAGTGTTTGCCTGACATACATGAATCCAGGGTATAACCCTAGCATCAGCAGGTGGTAGAGCAGTACATCCTAACTACTCCAAGGAGAATCAGGAGCTCAAGATCATCCTTGACCACACAGTGATTTTTCAAGCCAGCTTAGGCTATGTTACATACACAAACATGCATGCACACACATTATTTTTTGTTGTTGCTGCTGTTTTAATATTGCAAGTCGAGTTTCCCTCACTTAGAGCAGAATTGTTTAAGCTAGAAATCACTGTTTCACAGTGGAAAGCACTTTCTTGACCACTAGCCATTTCCAGTCAAAACTATAAATTTGTGCTTTCACATGTGCACACATACCGAGTGTGTTAGGGCTGACCCCTTCCTATTGTCGAGTAGAAAGTTAACTCTTTTTATGCTGTTTAAAAGCCAGGGTGTGTGTGTGTGTGTGTGTGTGTGTGTGTGTGTGTGTGTGTGTGTTTGGGGGGGGAGGGGTATTCATTAGTATCCTGAAAAGGGCTCATAGAAAATGGAAAACTAGAAGAAAGGACTGCACTGTACCGTACCATGTTCTGTACACTGCCTGCTAGACAGTGTCAGCACCCTGGTTGATATTTAAGGGATTCTTCCCTATAATACAACAGTATAGAGTAATAATACTAAATACTATATTTGCCAGCCATTGGGATTCATGTATTTATTTGCAGCTGCTTAGAAAGGGATTTGCTTTGTTTATATAAAATAGAGAGGTGTGCAGAGGAACAAACCTGTCTTGTTTAGCATTCATGCCCAGTTAAAAGTTTCAGTCTATATATTTGTGCATTTGAAGAGAGAGTAAACCAAACACAAACCACACACCCTTCTCTCTTGAAGAAATGAAGTCAGGAAGAGGAAGGTATCAGTAGACATTAACAACAGGTTGGACGGGAGGTATCTGAGCTAGCTAAATACATTCAGAAAAGACAGACTGTTCCCATCAGTGATGGCAGATGTCCTGATTGGAAATGAAACTAGAACAATGTTGTGTATAGCCAGAAAAGATTGTAGCTATGAATTCCAGAGCTTTTGTATCTTCTTCCTCCCCTCCCATCTGCACAGTCACACTCAGGTGTGACAGGTGAGATAAAGTCAGACCTGTTCTGTGTTGGCAATACTTGTTTTGCTGTTGGTTCATATTTCTATTGGTTTATATTTCCTATATCTACAAAATAAGGATAAATTTGAAGTAAATAGCGCACTCTCTCGTAATTAAAGAAGAGGTCATGAATTCAAGAGGAAGTAGAAGGAGACACGAGTTGGAGGGCAAGAGAGTGGAGTGGGCATGGTGTAACTCATAAACCAGGGAATATTGTGTTGCCGAAAGAGACAAATTATGAATAAGATACATTTTTGTGCTTAAGGTTTGTTAAGAGACAAATTGTTCTGTTGAAGTGGTCATGGGTCTTATTTTTCATTAAAAATATTGGAAAGTGCCACATGGTGGTGACACACACCTTTAATCCCAGCACTTGGGAGGCAGAGACAGGTGGATCTCATAGTTTGAGGATAGCCTGGTCTACAGAGCAAGTTCAAGGACAAACAGGGCTGCACAGAGAAACCCTGTCTCAAGAAACCATATATATTGGAAAGTAGTATTTTTGCAGGTCATCTAATGAGCCAATATTGAGATATGTTGTTTCTATGACTTGATTTTTGTGATGCATATCAGAACATAAGCATTGTTTTAAGATGTTGTCAACCATTACAGTGTGTATTATTAAATTGCCAGTTGCTTTTTTTTTTTTGGTTCGAATAGAGAAGAACTATATTCTTTTATTTTGTGTTTGATCACCAAGCCCACTGCTCTTTAATGTAGTCTATTCTTACTGATGTTCCTTCTATTCTGTAACTGCCTACAGAGAATCTCTCTGCTTTCAATATCTGGCTAGCTAGTGGTTAAATCCAGAATTAGAACTTTATTTTTGAGATAGAGTCTTACTGTGCAGCATTAGCTAGCCAGGAGCTTGCTCTGTAGTTCAGGCTGGTCTTGAACTCAGAGGTCTGCCTGTTTCTGCTGAGACTAAAGGTGTGTGCCACAATGCCCAGGGAAACATAGTGGTTGACTAGATGCTCTTATTTTATTAGTTTGTTATCAGAATAGATTCTTCAGAGTACAGGATAAATGTGGGCTTTCATTAGGTACAGCGTCTAGGTAGAGGAGGAGCCCTGCAATCGGCCATGCTCTTCTAAGAACACTCTGGTCTTCTAACTCAGTGGAACTTTAGACACCGGTATTCTCGCTCGCCATGAAAATGGATACATGGGTAAAATGTCCTTTTATATCACAAGTAAACGGAGGTTGTTACAATTTCCTCTCTTCATCTTCAGGAAGAAGCTGAAATCCAGGCGGAACTGGAGCGCTTGGAAAGAGTCAGGAATCTTCACATACGAGAGCTCAAGAGAATAAACAATGAGGATAATTCACAGTAAGTGCCATGTTGTACGTGACAGCAGCCCCCTTTCCTCTCCCATGGAAAACATAAACGCTTTCTCGGTCAGCCATCTCTGTACACATAGAAGAATTCCAGAGGGTTGCTCACTTGGACGTCTGTGTGATCTGCTCCCCCGCTGCCTCCTCACGCCATCACTCTCACTCCCATCTGAATGTATGGCTGACTTGCTTTGTATTTCCCGGCAAGTGCACCCTAGACAGAATACCTGTCTCAGCTCCACCTCATTTCATTCATATCCTTTTCTTAATTTTTCGTGGTGATTGTCACTGTCTGTTTGTTGTTGTTATTGTTGATTTATTATGTTTCCTCCCCTTAACCTGTAAAATTCTTTAACAAGATTATTGTTAGCCGGGCGGTGGTGGCGCACGCCTTTAATCCCAGCACTTGGGAGGCAGAGGCAGGCGGATCTCTGTGAGTTCGAGGCCAGCCTGGTCTACAAGAGCTAGTTCCAGGACAGGCACCAAAAAAGCTACGGAGAAACCCTGTCTCAAAAATTTAAAAAAAAAAAAAAAAGATTATTGTTTTGATCTCTTTGTGTCATCAAACCTAAGAGAGTACCTGGGACATAGTAGTCACCTTATAGTTATATCTTGACTGAATGTCAAAATTAATTTTACAGGAATGAAGGAGAAATTATTATAAAAGTTACGTATCATACAATGTAGGAAGACATGGGAAAGAACTGCAAGTTGTAGTCTCTGGTTTAAATCCAGTTATGAGAATGAGTGTCTTTTGTGGCACATTAAAATAACCTGTGTTTACTGGATCTTCATTTATTAGCATGTAGGTGAAAACTTTGTGTGTTGACACTTGATCTTGAAGTCTAGCGATGTCATTTAAAGCTGCATGACCGCCGGGCGGTGGTGGCGCCTTTAATCACAGCACTTGGGAGGCAGAGGCAGGCGGATCTCTGTGAGTTCGAGACCAGCCTGGTCTACAAGAGCTAGTTCCAGGATAGGCTCCAAAACCACAGAGAAACCCTGTCTCGAAAAACCAAAAAAAAAAAAATAAATAAATAAAGCTGCATGACTTCGTATGTATGTATGTATGTATTCCCTTGGGAAGTGAGAATGCTTTGCTTAGAGAGGGACCTTGTGATCATGTGTGGATGTGCAGTCCATGAACACAGGTCGCTAATTTAGCATAATAGAAAATACCCTGCATTCTATCACATTAAAATTTAAAATTAACTGACTTTGAAAATCAAATTCAGTATTTGTGGCTGTGGTTTGGGAATTTAAGATAAAGTAAATTGTTAGTTTTATAATGTGCCTCAGTCTAGGCAGAAATCTATTTTCTACAGTTTTCAGGAAAAACTTACTTATATTCAGCTAATTTTTAGTAAATTGTACAAATGCAGTGTCTTTACACTTGGCTTTTTAAAGCTGTTACTGTCAGAGTGTAAATTTCGGAAACTGTGTTTCTGCCAAGCACTTTGAGTATTACTGCTAACCTTGTACAGACAGCTTTCCCAGTCTGACCCCTCATCTGTAAACAGACACAGCAGGGTTGAGAAATGAACAAATGAACTTATGTAAGTTGCTTAATAGATAGCAGTATGATAAACGTTAGCTATTAATGATAGTATGTATTACTTAATATATAGCAGTTAAGGTAAACTAGTAATGGTAGGTAAGTGTTACTTGTGTTTTTTCTTTTACAAGTTTTTAAAAATTTCTTACTTTTAAAATTGATGAATAGTTCAAAGACACTAAGATAAAACCATGAACAAAGATCAGTTGATAAATTATATTTAAATGCAAGTCAGTACTATAAAATCTTAGTCACTCATTACTCAATATAAAAGTATATTTTTTCAAGAAAGGGCTTTTCTGGGCTGGAGAGATGGCTCAGAGGTTAAGAGCATTGCCTGCTCTTCCAAAGGTCCTGAGTTCAATTCCCAGCAACCACATGGTGGCTCACAACCATCTGAAATGGAGTCTGGTGCCCTCTTCTGGCCTTCAGGCACATACACAGACAGAATATTGTATACATAATAAATAAATATTTAAAAAAAATAAATAAATAAAAGAAAGGGCTTTTCTATAGGGCACAGTTGATGGTCTTTAAGAGGGTGCTGTTAGTGGCTAGCTGTTACAGTTACACTTTGTAAGTGCTGATGCTATCACAGGGATACTATGTAGAAAGATGGAGAGAGAAGAGCACACTGCTGCCCAGTTGTCCAGTGTGCAAAATTAACAACAGAGTGACTGAAACAGACAGCTGGGAGTAGAGTCAGGAATGGTCATTAATGCACACAAAACTTCTTATATTCTTTTAATGTGCCTAAATAGCTGTTTTTCCTCTCTGCTTTTTAAGGTTCAAAGATCATCCAACGTTAAATGAAAGATATTTATTGCTTCATCTTCTTGGAAGAGGTGGTTTCAGTGAAGTGTATAAGGTAATGGTCACTGTTCTTTATGCTAATGGAGGGGGCGAGATTAAAAAAACACATGGCTTTTTGTGTACTGGTTTTAGACTGACTTTTATCCTCAGTCTCATTACAACAAAAGGGCTTATGGTGGGGTTTGTTGTCTTTTCTCCTGGGTCTAAGATCTGTTCTTACCTGTATAGTCCTCTTTTATCCTCTCAGCCATTTTAACTCTAAATAAGCCTGAGCCTCTGTAGGGTGCTGCTACTTACTAGCACTCTGTCTCACTGTTCCCAGGGGCCCTGTTTCTCTGCTGTGATCTCACAGGTTTATAATTCTGTCATCAAGTCACTTTACTCTTGTTCTCATTGACCCTCTCTTACTGTGACAAATATTATGACCAGGACAAGTTGGGGAGGGAACAGTTACTTCATCTTACAGGTTACAGTCATACACTGAGGGAAGCCAAACATGAACTCAAGACCAGAGCTGGAAGCAAGAGCCACGGAGGGTGCTGCTCACAGGCTTGGTTACTCCGGCTTGTGCTTGCCCTTTTACTGCACACAGTCCAGGACCACACACTCCGGAGCGGCACTGCCCACCGGTCAGTTTAATCAAGTCAATCTCCCAGTGCAGAGTCCTTCAGATAACTTTGTGCTGTATGGAATTAACAACTGAAGCTAACTAGGAAGTGTTTCCCTTGCTTAAGCTAGTAAGGTAGGGATTCCTGGAGACCTTTTAACAAACATGGAAGTTACTAAGTGCTTTTTAAAGAGGCATCTTTGCATATAAGGCACGATGAAGCTTAAACTGTTAAGCTTTCTTTCAACAGCATTTAGAGTGTGAAATATATAGGGCTGGAGAGAATGCTCTACAGTAAGGGCACACACTGCTCTCCCAAAGGACCCTAGTTCAGTTTCAGGCACCCTTGTTAGAAGGCGCACATCTGCCTTCTAACTCCAACTCAGGGTGGTCTAATGCCTCTGGAATTATTAAGAACCTATTAGGGGGCTGGAGAGATGGCTCAGCGGTTAAGAGCACTGACTGCTCTTCTCTGGAAGAGAGTTCAATTCCCAGCAACCACATGGTGGCTCACAACCACCTATAATGAGATCTGGTGCCCTCTTCTGGCCTACAGGCAGGATACTGACTGACTGATTGACTGACTGACTGACTGAATACATACATACATACATACATACATAAATATATCTTTTTTAAAAAAGGACCTATTAACTGGGGCTGTAGAAATGGATCAGTATTCAGGAGCACTGAGGGGTCTTCCAGAGGACTTGTCTCAGATTCCCAACATCCACATGGGCAGTTCACATCTGTAACTCTTATTTCAGAGGACTCAGTGCCATCTTCTGGCCTCTTCAGGCACTACATGCAGAGCTGCGCAGATAACATAACACCCATACAATAAAATAAAAATAATTTTAAAGTTGAAAAGAATTTATTAGTTTAGTTGCTAAGACAGATAAAAATACTTTCTTCCCTACAACACACAGGAAAGTGTCGTAGGTGTTCATGTTGCTGGTTGCTCTCTATAAGCTTTCCCATGCAATGGAGCAGGCCTGCATTTAAAAGAAAACTGGCTTCATTGTTTTATCATGATTCAAAATATTCACATTTAAAGAACTTGAATGTGAAAATTGACATTATTTTTACTTTTTTGCTTCATCACCATGGCATTTCTGTCTTATTTAAGTATATCACTGAACTGTATATCATCTTAGGTGATCGGTAGTTGTTGCAAAAATATTACCAAAACTTCATTCTGTTGAGTTGTTTGATTGATGTTGGCAGAGGTTTCTTTCCTGCCCAGTCCCAAAAAAAACCACATAGAGGCTTAAATCATAAATTGGTAGGCCCATTAGCTCAGGCTTCTGACTAACTCTTACATCCTACATAATTCTTGTCTGTGTCAGTCATGTGGCTTGGTGCCTCTTATGAGCCAGACATTCTCATCTTGCTTCCTCTGTGTCTGGGTGACAAATGACAACTGAGCCTTTCCTCTTCCTAGAACTCTTCTGTCCTCGTCCTGCCTCCACTTCTGCCTGGCTACTGGCCAATCTACATTTTATTAAAGCAATACAACTGACAAATCTTTACAGCAGATTGATGTGCGGTGTGGTTGTGTTCTACCTTGAATTGTAGGCTTTTGACTTGTATGAGCAAAGATACGCTGCTGTGAAAATCCACCAGCTTAATAAAAGCTGGAGAGACGAAAAGAAAGAAAACTACCACAAACATGCCTGCAGAGAGTATCGAATACACAAGGAACTGGATCACCCCAGAATAGTTAAACTCTATGATTACTTCTCCTTGGATACAGATACGTAAGTAAACAAAGATTCAACTTGTAAGAATACTGGTTTTGTTTCCGACCCTGCAGTGCAGATATTCTCATCTCTCTGTTAGGGTTCTCAGTTACTGGATAATGATTCTTCACTTCCCCAGTGTGGATTTCTGCTGATTGTTCCCTTTCTGCTGTAGATTTTGTACTGTGCTGGAGTACTGTGAAGGCAATGACTTGGACTTCTACCTGAAGCAGCACAAATTGATGTCTGAGAAAGAAGCTCGGTCTATTGTGATGCAGATAGTGAATGCCCTACGATATCTCAATGAGATCAAGCCTCCTATTATACATTATGACCTTAAGCCAGGTATTTCAGGAAACCTGTCTTACAGGGTTAGGTTTTTGTTTTTGTTTTTCCAGGAGTGGAGTTGGGGGTTATGTCTGCTTTTTTGCTTGCATTTTGTAACAGGGTTTCCCTATGTAGCCTGAGCTGGACTAACTCATAGAGATCTACCTTCTGATGCTTCCTAAGTGCTGGGATTGAAGGTGTGCACCAACATAATGAGACCCCAGATACATGTTTATTTACCAAACATTGCTCTTAATTGTAAAAATTATCCTTTCGTTCATATAGATGGGTGTGTATGTGTGTGTGCTACTAAAAATATTCTATTTTGGTTTTTAGGAAATATCCTTCTGGTAGATGGAACGGCATGTGGAGAAATCAAAATCACTGATTTTGGTCTGTCCAAGATTATGGATGATGATAGCTATGGTGTGGACGGAATGGATCTGACTTCCCAGGGGGCAGGCACTTACTGGTAAATGATTTAGTAAATACATCAAGACTACTTAATTAGTTCAGTGCATTATGAAAATTTAGTTTTATTTTCAAACATTCTTTGAGGTTACTGTGCTAAAGGCATTGATTCTGAGCCTCTGAATTGAGGAGAGTCCTCTGCTAGTGTTTTCCTCTCTGCATTCTAAACTGCAGAGGCTGAAAGGTGCACAAGGAATGGTTCAGCATACACATAACTTTAGTAGATAGCAGCCAGAAACTTCTAGGGTGAGTCGGAATTCGTGAGTTTTTTTTTTTCTATGATGTTGAGTGATATTATGATCTGAATAAGTATTTTTACGGATGTAGTGTCCCAGCTTGCATTGGTCAGAGCTGTGAACCTTAGGCCTTCTCTATAGAAGTTTTGTGATTTTTAGTTGTTTTGTTTTGTTCTAGTAGATAACAGGGTCTATTAATTGTAGACTGTAGATAAACTCATACTTTAGTCATTAGATTTGACTCTCAAAATCTCTTTCTGTAGATACAAATCTAGCTGGAACCGATTCATGACTGTAGAAGTCATCCTTAATGTTATCAGTACATAGCTGACTTAGGTACCGTTACTGTTGCCTCTGTGAAACACCGGTACCAAAAGCAAGTTGGGAGGAAATGGTTTATTTGGCTTACACTTCCTCGTCTTTGTCCATCATTGAAGACAGGACGGGGACTCCCTCTCTGATGACTCGAGTTTTTGCTGAGTTATGTGCCACTAGCCAGGACTCTGGGTGCTTCTCACATTTACTGCCAAGGTCACCAAAGTAGAAAATACAGAGTATCCTAATTCTCAGAATAAATGAGAGTAGCAAGAAGTTAGTTGGATTTTACTGGGAAGAGAGCTGCATAAAAGCTGCACAGTGGCTGTTGAGGACCTTCACAGTTTGCCCATTTCCCTGCATTACTCAGATTCATGCTGAGTTCACTTTCCTCAAGGGGAATAAGTCATGTGTGTGGTCAACTTTATACCACGTGGAAATCATCATCTGTCTGTGGTACTGCCTAAAAATGTGATACTCATAAAAGTGAAGCTACTGCTTTCCTGTTGAAGAAAACTGTCACTCAAACTTATAATCTCCTGTAAGTTAATAGTTTTTTTTAATTTATTAGATTTTTTTAAACATACCAATCTAAGTTCCCACTCCTTCCCCTTCTCCCATTCCCTCCACACCCCC
>NW_026067899.1:2638930-2807449 GCF_014885135.2 Alexandromys fortis
GGATCTATTTTCATTCTTCTGTATGTGACATCCAGTTATGCCAGCACCATTTGTTGAAGATTCTTTCTTTTTTCCATTGTATAATTTTAGCTTCTTTATAAAAAAAATAAGGTGTTCATATGTATGTGGGTTAATATCCGGGTTTTCAATTTGATTCCATTGGTCAGTCTCTCTGTTTTTATGCCAATACCAAGCTGTTTTCATTACCGTAGCTCTGTAATAGAGCTTGATGTCAGGGATGGTGATGCCTCTGGAAGTTCCTTTATTGTACAGGATTATTTTTGCTATCCTGAGTTTTTTGTTTTTCTATATGAAGTTATTGTTCTTTCAAGATCTGTAAAGAATTGTGTCGGGATTTTGATGGGGATTGCATTGAATCTATAGATTGTTTTTGGTAGGATTGCCATTTTTACTGTGTTGACCCTACCTATCCAAGAGCATGGGAGATCTTTCCATTTTCTGGTATCTTCTTCGATTTCTTTCTTCAGAGACTTAAAGTTCTTGTCAAATAGGTCTTTCATTTCTTTGGTTAGTGTTACACCAAGATATTTTATTTATATGTGGCTATTGTGGAAGGTGATGTTTCTCTGATTTCCCTGTCAGCTTCTTTATCACTTTTGTATAGGAGGGCTACTGATTTTTTTTTTTTTTTGAGTTGATATTGTATCCTGCCATATCACTAAAGGTATTTATCAGCTGTAGGAGTTCTCTGGTAGAGTTTTTGGGGTCACTTATATATACTTATATATCATCTGCAAATAATGAAATGACTAAAGTTAATAGTCTTAACTAGAAGTCTTTTAGCCATTTTTGAACAGGCTGTTTTACAACAAAACCCTAGAGACCTATAGTAAGTAAAAAAACGGGTGGTGGTGGCGCACGCCTTTAATCCCAGCACTCAGGAAGCAGAGGCAGGCGGATCTCTCTGAGTTCGAGAGCAGCCTGGTCTACAAGAGCTAGTTTCAGGACAGGCTCAAAAACCACAGAGAAACCCTGTCTCGAAAAACCAAAAAACAACAACAACAAAAAAAACAAAAACAAAAAAAAGTTTCTTCTCTGTAGATCTCTCAACATTGATTTCTCTGTCACCTTAACTTCAATAATGTTGAACAGTGGGAGGAAATTGCCCTCTTAGAGGTGGACCTCAATCAGGAAATCTTGGGTTAGGGACTTGCAGGACAATAGTCGTGATGTTCTTATGTAGAGACATAGGACTTATTTCCAGGCTTGGTGTGTTAATGTCCACTGATAATCCCAGCACTCGGGAGACAGAGCCAGAAGGATCTCTGTAAGTTGACAGCCTGCATGGTCTACAGAGTGAGGTCTAGGCCAACCAAGGCTACATAGTGAGACCCTGTTTCAGAATCGACAACAAAAAGAATATATTTCCCATAGAAATGGTAGTCCAAACAAATGATTGGTTTCAATGTTGAGTTATTTAGATGTGTATTTGGGGACAGGGGTGATCCTTTTGGAACATACATATTGCTTTTATAAAACTTCTCATCAACAGAAATTTAAAATTGTTGTCAATATCACTAAGGAAAAGTCAGTTTTGTTTCTTACCCGTACTGTTGTCCAGAACAGTCAAATTTGTCACCTACAAAATTGTTGCTATTATTGCTCTTTTGCTTGCATAGCCTGTGTGTGGCTAGACGCCTGCATGTTGAAGAGCTGAGCTCCTCTCAGCCACACACTTGAACACCTTCAGTCTAGCATCAGATTGTTTTTAGGTGGACCATGGTTTAACTACAATACTCGTCTTTACTTTTTTTTAATTTATCAGAGTTTTGAGTTGTGTGATGCTTGCATCTCTGATGGGTTATTTTACTTTGGGGGGCTGTTTTGAGACAGGGTTTCTCTGTGTAACCTTAGCTCTCCTGGAACTTACTCCATAGACCAGGCTGGCCTCAAACTCAAAGAGATCCACCTGCCTCCACCTCCCAAGTGTTGGGACTAAAGTCGTGCACCACCATGCCTGGTGGATTCTTCTACTTATAACAAGATAATGAATTTATTTCTACCTTTCATATATCAAAATATGAATTTATGAATAGCAGTTTTAAATTTTAAAAGTTAGTGTTTGAATACTTGGTATATTTCACACACTGGTAGTGCTTGAAGCTGCATGCAAAATCAAAGCTCCTTGCACTTCTTGAAGTCTAGTGCAAGGAGAGCTGAATGCTTTTGTAGATGTACCACGTCGTTCTTTCCAAACATGGGCAAGGAAGCCATGTTACATGCCTGTGGAGGGCAACAGAGAAAGCTCATGTCCAGAGGTGAGAGAATTGGCCTTGACTTGCCAGTTTGGAGGAAGAAAGGGGATAATATGATTGCAGATTTTGAAATTTATGTTGTCGATTAGGATAGGTCTTATGTTACAATAAGGAATATGAGATCCTGTCTCGTTGGAATAAATGAAGACTTTGAGTGGCTTAGAGTAGATAGTCTGTGGTCTGTTTATTGTAGGAAGAACTGGCTGCAGCTTAAACAGTTCAAGTAGGGTAGGAGAGTGTTTCTTTTATTAGAAATTTGCTCAGATTACACTATCACAGTAATGACGATGCTTTCTTTGGACATAAATATACTTTCTCACAAAGTTGTATTTTGGTTCTGAAGTCAAATGAATTAAAACTTTGGTTTTCATTGCTGAAAACTGTGATTATGTGTGAATAAAGTAAGCATTCTAAGATTTAAAAATTTTGAGCTAAACATTACATCTCTTTCCCCTCTCCCATTACTTAAAGGTATTTACCTCCTGAGTGCTTTGTAGTTGGAAAAGAGCCACCCAAGATTTCCAACAAGGTAGATGTGTGGTCGGTTGGAGTCATCTTCTTTCAGTGTCTCTATGGCAGAAAAGTAAGTTGTGCGCCTCAGCTCTTCCCTTAGAAATAAATTCAGGTTTGTTTTGTCTTTTATGAGCAAAATTCCAGTAACTTAGAATCAGTTTAGATCCTTCCAAGGAATGGCACACATTTTGATTGTGTCTTTGTATCAGAAGACAGTTATTTTAACAGTTGATTTGGTTGGTCTCTCCTTCCTTGCCCAAACATATTCTATTGGGAACTCTGCAGTTAAGCACTTTGCAATGTCCTTTGTTCCTTACACTTTCTCTTAACTCCCACTGCCCCTGCAGACATTTGGTCTGGATTCCAATTCCTCCAGTAATTCCTCAGAGAAATGCCATCAAACTTAGTTTTCCCCAAACCTGTTAATAGTAAAATCAGAAATGCAAGTTGCCATGGATAATGTCTAGTTTGCGTCCTGTCCAGTCTCCACCACTACAAGAAGAGGTGGAGGAACTTGTCTAAAAGTGTGCAGTTTATGGAGCCCTTATATTAACTTCATGACCAAAAGCAACTATGCAGGGAAGAAAATTGCAGGTTGGGTTATAGGTAACGGAAGCAAAGGCAGTAACTTGAGACAGGAACGAAGCAAGACCTCACAGATGAGCACTTCTTGCTGGCTTGGTTCAGCCTGCTCAGCTTGCTTTCTGTTCACCCAAGGACCACCTTTCCGGGATGGCCCTCCCACATCAGTTTAGTTACCAAGCAGTAAAATGCCCCATAGACATGTCCATAGGCCAGTTTAGCGAGGCAGCACTCAGTTGAAGTTCCCAGTCAACTCTAGCTAATGTTAAAGTATTAAAAACTGACTAGCATAGAGACCAAACCTGGGTTTCCTGGCTCCCAGTCTATGGCTGTTTCCTCCTAATTACTTGAATGACAGCCTGATTTGCTTCTCCATCACATGGGTTTATCTGCTGGGGGCTGATTGAATGGACGTTTCCAGACTGTTCTTAGCTATAATCTTGTTTCAGTGAGACCACATCCCAAGTTTTAGGTAACTAAGGACAAGATGTTAAGATACAAATCATTTTTGAGGTGATTCTTTGTTTTAAATGTTTTGTTTCAATATTTTATTCTTTTTTTTTTTTAAAGCCATTTGGTCACAATCAATCTCAACAAGACATTCTCCAGGAAAACACAATACTAAAAGCCACAGAAGTCCAGTTCCCCGTAAAACCAGTTGTAAGCAGTGAAGCCAAGGTATTGACCTCATTATACGTTTATCAATGTCTGAGTTGTGGCTCTGGTGTGGTTAGTGCCTCAGTGGCCACAGTGACCAGAATAGCTGCTGCTGCAAAGGGTGCTGACTTGCTCTGGAAGCAGAGACTGCTTGGGCCTTGGGATATGCTGTCTTCATCATTAAGCATTAAATATGCTCCCTCATTCTATGTGCACAGCAACTTGCTTTTCTTTGAAACTGGAAGAGAGAAACCACAAGATCTGGACCCTTCATTACTTTTTTTTTTTTTTTGGTTTTTCGAGACAGGGTTTCTCTGTGGCTTTGGAGCCTGTCCTGGCACTAGCTCTTGTAGACCAGGCTGGTCTCGAACTCAGAGATCCGCCTGCCTCTGCCTCCCGAGTGCTGGGATTAAAGGAGTGCGCCACCATCTCCCAGCATCCTTCATTACTTTTTGGTCTTATTCTGTCTGCCCATTCTAATGCTGAGATACTTAAGTGTATAAAAAGAGGGGCTGAAGAGGTAGCTCAGTAGTTAAGGGCACTGGCTGCTTGCTTTTCCAGAGGACCCAGAATCAATTTCCAGCATCTACACACTTGACCACCACCTGTAACTCCAGTCCCAAGGGATCTGACACCCTCACAAAGACATAAATGCAGGCTAAACATCAATGCACATGAAATAAAAGTAATGTAAAAATCACTTTGTAAGCAGAAATGGAGCTTTCCAACAACGCATCTTAAGAAAGCAATAATCAAGGCTCCATGTAGCACCCAGGGCACAGTGGAAGTTTCAGATTAGAGTGAAAATGTCATTGGACTCCCAAAAGTTCTTAAGGTTTTGAACTACCTATAACGTGTGTTCTGTTTATAGTTTTTAATGTGTCCACCCTTCCAGAGGATCTGGCGGGTTGGGATCTGAAAGGTAGAACGTCATTTGTATTGCCATCTTTCTTTTTGAAGGCCTTTATAAGACGCTGTTTGGCTTACCGAAAAGAAGATCGATTTGATGTGCACCAGCTGGCAAATGATCCCTACCTTCTCCCACACATGAGAAGATCCAATTCTTCAGGAAACCTGCACATGTCTGGGCTGACAGCAACTCCTGCACCTCCTTCTTCAAGTGTAATCACGTACTGACCCTCCTTCAAGATTGGCATGATCTCTGATTGGCTTCCAGATGCATACTTGAATTTGAGTGTTGTGGTTTTTTTACACAGGACATGGGTAAGAGTTTCTGTGAGCTAAAGCTCTCCCTGGAGTCCGTGCGAGGGTGGATCATGGACAGTGACTCGGTCACACTCCTCCCTCTGCCCCGGAGCAGCACGAAACAGGAATACCATGTTACAGCGGAAGAAGAGGGGACACTGTAAATAGCGTTTATAATACCTAAATATATTTGATTGTTACCAGAGAGTTCTTATATGAAGGGTAGTTTTTCATTATTTAAGAACACATGGAAAGTTATGAGACATTTCTAACACGGGAGCTATAGTGCCTGGTACAGCGTCAGCACTCGGCAGCTGATCTGCAGAAACCAAAGCAAGAACTGAGCGACAGTGGCCGTGGTGTTTCATAGTAGAATGTGGGAGTTAGGGTCTTTGGACAGTCGTAGACGTTGTCGTTTGCCTATTCTGACTTTTACCAAGTTGTACCTCAAATCACATGTCCGTTCCCCCACCACTTGTGTTACAAGGGAGCTGTCGTTTCTGGACACTTCACACCTTTGACACAAAGAGCTGCCTATTTTCAGTCAGTTGCAGTCACTAAATGATAGCATTCCCAGGGCTTTCAGTGTTTTAGAACTAACAGGCATTTTTCTTTTGTTTCCAGGCCTCGTTCATTAAAACAGGAGACAGTGTGTAACCAAAAGCAGGCCAGTTCTATGCAGGATAATGATAAATTCCCTTCTGGCTCTATTGTAAATTACTGTACAGATGTCCTATTACAATTACTGAGTTTCAGCAGCTTATTCTTGTACAAATGTTTAAAAATATGGCTTTTCTAATTGGATATTGTATTTTTTTTAAGTCTTCTTGAAGGCGCTTTAATTGCTGCTAAATGATATTGCTTTTTTGCTAAAAAAAATTGAATGACCTCCTTGAAGGCACAACTTGACTGTACATCATGGAGAGATATTATTAAAAGCAGGCATTCATTAACAATCAAGGCATGTAAAATGATCCATGTTGGGCATATTGAGTTCTTTACATCAGTTTTTTAGGTTCTAGGGCTGTGGAGCACATAGATACTAGATTTATAAATCGTTCATGGTTATTCTACATTCTAGAAAGTTCTTAGCATCAAGGTGGGATGATGGTCCCATAGAATGTTTCTTGTGGTTTGTACAGATTTGTTAAAATGTGAACATTTTCTGACTGCCTTGTGTGGTAGAAACCAATATTTTGGGGGATGCTGTATTTCATTCTTGTACGGATTCCTTTTTCTTTATTGTCACAGTCATAATGCTGAGATTTACCGTAAGTTGTCCATGGTGCAGAAAACAGGCTCTCCCTGCCAGACACCCCTTAACATGTACAGTTAAACTGTGGCTCTTACCTGATGTTGCAAGCCATTTTGTTTGTTTGTGTTTTTTTTTTCATTGTACATAGACACTTTGTCTGTTTACGATGCTGCTGGAATTACAGAGAATGTAGCCAAACAGTAATAAACAGTGACAGTTAAAATGTAAAGACTGTGAAGATTACATTCAAAGAGCTTTCTAGATGGAGGTTCCTAACAGATCTTTACTTAAAAAGCAGATGGCTAAATTCCTTAAGCATACTCCAGACAAGTGTGAAGTGTTTCAAGCTGTTAACGTTAGGCCTAATAGCCTTCCTCAGGGCTAATCCTGTGAGCTCCTCAGGTCATCAGGAGAGCTTTCAGGGCAGCACCAACTCCTATTTAGATTAGGATAGAACCCCGAAGGACGTTGATAATTAGGATAGAACCTTGAGGACGTGTTGATGTGGTCACCGCATGCTGGCACTCAGTGATTGCTTACATTCGCTGCCCACACGGAAATTCATGATCTGAGTGAAAAAGCCCAGCTTTGTTTAACATTTTGGAGTGGTGAAGTTGGCCAAGCTGTGCCGATGGGTCACTGATTGCCCTACATTTGTGAATGAATGAGAACAACTGCAAGGGTCAGCTTCTTAGAGGCTGAGGCAGGGGGATGATGAGTTTGGCCAGCCTGGCTCTGGAAAAGGACAAGGACACATCTCACAAACACAGGCCAGGGAGAAAGGAGGAAAAGAAGCCATAAAATGAAATTGCTTCCTTGAGTTGAGCTGAGGTGGGTTATTTCAGAATCAAGAGTGTGTGTATTGGGGTGGGTGGGGGACCGTCAAGCCTGAAGCTGAGTGCTGGGAGGAGAGAATGCACAACAGAACACTCCCTCACAGGTACACACACACACACAGCGAATGTTTATAAAAATTCAAATAAGAGTGTATCAAATGAATCAATTTATCCATGTCTTCTAAAGCTTTTCCAAACGTGGATTTAAATAGCCTACCAGTATTTGGGCCACATGAACCAGTATCACTTTCACAAGAAACTGGTGCTTGTTGCTAAATAATTTCCATGTTGCTCTGGCAGCTTCAGCTCCTGTGTCCTGAGGCATTGATTGTTTTGTCTTCTGGAGTCAGCGCTGACTGGAGGTAAAATGTGCGGTTCTCACCCTTGGAAGCAGCTGTGCAGGTTGGGGTGTGGCTCACTGGTAGAGTGCTATCCTTAGCTCATGTAGGTTCAGTCCCCAACCAAAATAATAACAATAATAATAAGGACATTAGCTTTAATAAACATGTGGATGTTGAGAGGAAGTAAGTACAGAAGCTACCATGCTGACATGTATGTTGGCTAGATACGTGTGCTTGTTTTTCCTTCTGGCTGTGCCCCCTTTCCCTACAAAAGAACTTGAGTTTAAATGTGAACAAATGTTTGTGCAAATACCTCACTACAGGAAGCCAAAATGGTGGGATCTCAACAAGACATCACTGTATTGTCCCGCTTCGATGTTTGTCTTGACTTATTAAATACACTGTTGATTACTATTATGCTACCAGATATGCTTTGGTGGAAATGTACATTTATGTTAATAGTTTAACGATTTAGTTACATTGCTGTTGCACGTGTGTGTGTGTGTGTGTGTGTGTGTGTGTGTGTGTATGTGTGGTGCATGCGTGAGCAAACGTGTCTGTACATATGCGTGTGCATGTACTCAGTATAGCTTTATTCTAAAAGTACCGTATCAGGTCTTTCTAGTTTCACTTTAAGTTTCCATGTTATTTGACCCCCCCCCCAAACACTGAACTTCCGTGTTCTGAATGTCTAACCTAACTCCAGAACTTCATCCATACACTGAACTTCAGTGTTCTGAATGTCTAACCTAACTCCAGAACTGCATCCATACACACTTCAGTGTTCTGAATGTCTAACCTAACTCCAGAACTGCATCCATACACTGAACTTCAATGTTCTGAATGTGTGTACCTTGTCCATTTTGATCTGAATTGGCTTTCCCACCCAAAACATCTCCAATTACCTTACCCCCACCCACATTCATTTATTTATTTAGGGTTTTATAGCCCAGACTGGCCTCAAAATTGATGGTAACCCTCCTCCCTGAGCCTCCAAAAGGCTGGAATTACAGGTATCTGTTAACTTCACCCTGTTAAAAGAATTTTTTTTCATAGGGAAGATTTGAGTGTATATAAACCAAACTCAAAACTTGTTTTCATGGAACCTTACCAAATATTGGTAGAAAGTCTCAAGTGAATAGCAGGGTGTGTGGGTTTGGTCTGAGTGCCCTCAGGCCGTCGGCTCTGGGGTGTGGACCCCCTGCACAGAAGTCCTCTCGGGGCATTGTAACAGTTTGGAAGCAGGGTGCTGACAGCTATTGTCTGGGCTCTCCATCTGAGAACTAGGATCAGAGTCTGTTGTGGTGCTGTGTAGGTCGAATTTAAGTCACTCAGGACTGCGCCCAGAACTTAGTAAATGCCAGCATCAGATGCTTTTCGAAACTTTTTTTTTTATTTATTATGTATACAATATTCTGTCTGTGTGTATGCCTACAGGCCAGAAGAGGGCAAAAGACCCCATTACAGATGGTTATGAGCCACCATGTGGTTACTGGGAATTTAACTCAGGACCTTAACCTCTGAGCCAACTCTCCAGCCCCCTTTTCGAAACTTTTTACACTTTGCCTTATGTGTAAAAAGCAGTCCGCTTTAGTTCTTGTGGCGACTTAAGTTTCTTCAACAAAGAAGTGGGTCCTCCAGCTTCGCTCCAGTTCCAAGGAAGAAATGACTGGGTTCCCAGGAAAAGGAAAGTAAACAAACGGAGGGGAAACCCAGGAACTGAGCTCCAGAAGGACCGTGCTTTGGCCAGTTATGTGCGCTCTTTTCCTCACAGCACTTCTGTCTGTGGGACAGTTGTTTGAAGGAGGGCGGCGGAGTCTGCTCCCCAAAAGAGGAAGCCAATGGGACCGAGAAGCTGGGCTCAGTGATGCATGCCCGCAGCCTCAGTGTAGGGAGGTATGGAGCAGGGGATTGAGTTGAAACCTGGGCTACAAAGACTGCCTGCCTCAGTTAATCAATTAAAGCCTTTGGAATCCCAAAGTGTCACTTTTCAGTGCTGAGAAATCCAAGAGCAAATGTGATTTTTTATTTATTTTTTTATACTCATAAAGAGCAAACCTAAGGTATTGGGATGCCGTCAGAGCACACTGTTGGTGGTAGTGAGACACTCAGAGCTGTCCTGTCACAGCCCCTTTCAGGGACGAGAAGGGCGAGTTACAGACCAGTGAGTGCTCTCCTTGTCTTCTCCTGCCTCCTGCAGTCAGACCAGGCCACCCCTGCCTGAGTAGGACCTGTGTGCTTCCCCATGGAGGAGCACAGAGTAGCTCTGGTCTTCTTCCTGCCAGTGTTCTTTTAGTAGTGACTGGGTCAGGAGCTCCCCCAGAAGGAAGCCTGAAAGTTGGGAGAAGCTGCGCCATTGTGTCCCTCCAAGTCTTACCGCTGATGTGAATGGTGCCTTCCATGGACCTAACATTACAAGCCCAGCATCCTGTCCCTGTGCTGTGTGTGTGTGTGTGTGTGTGTGTTAATTCATCCACTTAGCAGGAGATACCAAGGTCTTCTGTAGGGCAGGGTAGTCATCAGACTTAGATACTAAAGTTGCTGAAAATGAGTGTGGTAAGTGTTGACAGTTTTATTTTAGCTTCTTCAAAAATATGGTTGTTTTGTCTACTAATGACTAAATCTGCAGCTTCTTTTTTTTAAGAAGGTGTTCAAGAGAAGGATAATGCAAGATGGGGTGGGGGTAAGGGTCCATCTCCCGCTTGGAAGTCAACTCTGACTTTGCCTTACATGTTTATTGTGTGACCAGAGTCACTCATCTGTAAACTGTCTAGTAATAGCCCCTGCCTGGCGGGAACCTAGCGCAGGAAACCATGCCCCAGTACATAAGAGAGGCTATAGGACCTCCATGGAAGCCATTGGGAGGCCCTAAGAAGAGATAGCAGACTTAGCAGCAGCCGGCACCTGGTTTTGATGCTGTCTTTGAGCCCATTATCCTGGCATGGCTTTTGTGTGAGGCCTGCCTGTGGCCGGGACACAGCAAGCTCTCATAGGTCCTCGCCTGCTAATGCCGTTCCTTTGTCCTCTGGATCTCAAGACACCATGGCTGCCGACACTGCTGGCTTCTGGACAGGTGTATCAAAGAGCTTGTTAGCTTCTTCCTGACAGTTTTCCCTCTCCAGTAGGAATGTTTTCTTCAGAAGCATGGGTCGTCTACACAGACACATAGTTTCAACTTTGTAAGTCTTTACAAGAAACCATGAGGGGGCTGGAGAGATGGCTCAGTGGTTAAGAGCACTGCCTGCTCTCCCAAAGGTCCTGAGTTCAATTCCTGGCAACCACATGGTGGCTCACAACCATCTGGAATGAGGTCTGGTGCCCTCTTCTGGCCTGCAGACATACACACAGACAGAATATTGTATACATAATAAATAAATATTTTAAAAAAAGAAACCATGAAACACCCCCCCCCCCCCAAGCATTATCAGATCGTGCATATCAAGATGCAGAGTTCCCAGATAGTGGCCAAGTTAGTGTAAGGAGCTTAAACAGCACAGGCGGACTATCTGTGTGTGTCTTGACTCAACAGCATGCTCATCTTCAAATACACTTATCCTTGCCTTGGGCCAGCAATGTACATGTTTCCATTTGTTGGAGAGGTGAAGTCTGGGGGGTGAGGGGAAAGAACTATGCTAAAGTGTAGCTTACTTGGTATTTTGTTGGTTTTCTTTCTTTTTAACTTTACAAAACAGGTCTTAACCTTTTCGTAGTAAAATAAACTGATTTGTAAGGGTGATTTAGACTATCTGGTGGAGTGTGTGAACTGCTCATTTCTGCTAAAATGACCACAGTCAAGTTTCTTGTTCGATGGAGCTCATTGAACCCCCACATCTCTAGAAGCCATACTCGGAGAGGAAATCTGGAAAACACAAAGGCTCACCCTAGGAGCGTTCTTGGTTCTGCATTGGTTGAGGGGATGAGTATGCCTGCATTCCTTTAGTGGGCTGGCACGAGGACACAGTGGCAATGAAGTGTCTTGTTTTCAACATGTAACATGAAACCTCGCAAAGCCTCTTGTCTGTTTCCCAGGCCAGCCATGTTGGCACTAGAACTTTTCCCTTCTGGTTTGGAGGGTTTGGGCGAAACCACGATGGAAACATCGCTCTCCTCTTGCCATTACCACAGGATTAAACGGTAAAGCTGAGCAGGGTCCACGTCTCTTAGAAACACTGTTCTTTGTGTGTGCATCTGCTCCTTCTCTGTAACATACGGGGTACGCTTCAGTAAAAACAGACTGGAGCCCTCAGCATGTGACCTCGTGTATCATAAAGTGTTAGGACCCCCCAACACACACACATACACACAAGTTTGGAGTTTTTGTGGTGTGGGTTTTTTTTTCTTTTTTTTTTTTTTTATTGAGTCAAAATGGTATAATAGGATATGCTAGAGTTACAAGTCCCCTTCCACCCTAGAAAGAAAAGCTCAGTTCTCATTCCATGCAAAAATCTGTGCAGGCTTGGTAAGAGCCCTTGGCAACTCTCCAAGCCAGCTAGCTGTCCTTGGTATGGAGCCTTGGCTGATGGCAGGGCATGTGTGTTTATCACGCGTGAGCACAGTGGGTCATTTGGTGGTTCTGTTCAGTGACTTGCAGTCGCTGAAGAAGAGAAGCGAGGGAGGACACTTGGGTTCTCATGCCTCAGACCAGGAGTATCATTCGTGATGACAGCTGAGTCATAAGGCCCCAAATAACTGCAAAACACTACGGGGTCACCTCCAGTAACTCGACAAACGACCTGTTTCTGTGAGTAGTCTTTGCTTTGGAAAGTCAACTTCAGATACATACGTAGTATCATATATAGGGTCACCACAAAGGCATTACATAGTATTAATATAGGGTCACCACAAATGCATACATACTTCCTGTACATAGGATTGTGACTTCCCAGATTTGGGGAGCACATAAGAACTCAGTGGAAAACTGACCTAGAGGACCCTGAGGTCATCGTTAACAGTAATTGTACACACTAGCAGGGTGCAGTGTGGTAATAATGACACGTATACCTCTTACATCTGGGACCTTAGAGCATCTAAATCTTCGTAAAATACATAATGGGCTCTCATAAGCTTGGCACCCCCTCCCCACGGTGGCCATGAAATCGCTCCTTCTGTCTGTGTTTTAATGTCTAGTTGCCATCTACATGCTAACACATCACTTACCCTCTAGTGATTGCAAAATTGGGTGTCTGGCATGTTTCATAATATTCCATCCACCAAGGCCCAAACTGATCCCCAACTCTAGAACGGTATCCCAACCCATGGCCCATTCCATGTCCAGCACTACTCAGCCACCCTCCCTTCATCTAAGAAGGGGGTGTCGCCCCAGAATCGCGTGTGCTACTTCCCTGGCCGTCGTGAATGACTCTTCTTCCTGAACCCGAGAGAACGTCTATCTGTAAACCTCGGATGGAGTGACTGCTGGCACCATTTGTTCTGTGCCCACCACCTGGGCAGAAACCGCTAAGTGGCTGGGCGCAGGATGCAGCCGCCAGAGGGTGCGGGATACTGCACCAGACTTGGTCCCAGCCACGTTCCTCACCGCCTGGACCCTTTTGGACTGATACTCCAGAGACCCCCGGTATCCTCTCTACCTAGTCAAGCGTTAGTGCTGGAAAGATCCAGGAGCCCGAGCACGCCTTCCACCTTTGCTGGCCACGCCCCGGGCCCTGCGCGACCGACCCGTAGACCCCGCAGTCTCCAACGGGGCGCAGCTTTTCTAAGTTTACAGCGCCATCTGGTGGCACGCAGCGCTCACTGCGGGTCCCCGGAGCCTTTCTGGGACGCCTTGTTGGGGCAGACCTGAAGCTTGAGCCAGCACAGATCTACCTGGATTCAAACTCCCACCCACAGCTCCCCTACCGTGTGAACTAGCTTCGGTCTAGGAAAGCATGCCTGACTCACGTCTCTCTAAACGTGCTCCTTTTTTTTCTCACTGAAATAGAACAATTGTGTATATATATGTATGTATGTATGTATTTAAAATGTGTATTAAATTAGAAAAATAGTTTCTTCCATGCACCACAGTTGGTAACACATCCATAGGATTAAGTCCAAAGTCTTAAATTAACCTGATGACCTCAGTTCTCTCTCTCTCTCTCTCCCCCCCCATCCCTTCCTCCTCCCTCTTCCTCCTCACTCTGTCCCTTCCTTCCCTTCACGTTTTTGTCCTTTCTCCCTCCCTCCCTCCCCCTCCCCTTAAAACCTACATTTAAAAATATAAACTTTCTTATCTCATGCTTTACACTTTTTATCACCCCAGAGAGAGAAACAGCCTCGGCAGAGCCCAAGGTGATGAACAGGTCATTAGACTCCCAGTGACTTTTAGCTCCAATCCTGGTTCAAAGGAGCCTGGCTCTTGCTTTACCTTGGCTGCCTAACCAAGCAGATGGTGTTTGCTGCAACGCACTCCCTCATTTTTTGCCATAGAAGCACACGGGGCTCACCACTGAGCTTAAGCGAAGCCATGTTGTTACATGTGTGTGCCTCCTGGGCCTGACAGTTAATGATACTGTGAGAACAAACCATGCCTAGCCACAGTGCAGACTCCTGATGCCAGGTCTCTGCGCCTGTCTCTAGGGCTACACATGGACTTTCCTAGTTAAACTGATCCCCCAACCTCACAGCATTGCCGATCCAGCCGTGCAGAGCTGTCGGGGAGGATTTGTCGGGAAGGCAGCTACTCAGTGCTTAATCAGACACAGAAGAGGATGTGCCCATGAGATGACAGAGGCTTTGGAGAGCCAAGGCAGGAGACAGCTTCCCTAGACTCTAAGTAACCCATTCTTCTTGGTTCGAAGTAAGCTTCTTGTTTGTGCACAGTAAAAAACAACCCAATTATGTGTTGAAAACTGATGGGAAGGGGCTGTAACTCAGAAGTGGATAGAGCACTCGCCCCATATGTCTAAGATCTGCCCTACATACGAATGCACACACAGTAACACAGCTGCTGCACGTCTGTAATTCCAGCGCTGCCGAGGTGGAGGCAGGAGGATCAGGAATTCACCGTCAGCCTGGGCTACCCGCCACCCTATCTCAACACTAGCAATTATTAGGGTTGTACAGGAAAGTATAAAAGAAGAAATGAGCTGTTCCTATAACCTGCCTCCAGGCATCCTGAGTCAAGGGCTTTCTGAAGATGCTTGCCCCGAGCCCCAGGGAGAGTTTGCGTTTGTGTGTGCATGTATTCTCATGTGAGTACACACAAGAGCCTGGAGCCCACAGGACACCCTGGGCTGCTCCTCAGATGCTCTCTGTCTTGGCTTTTGAAACAGGGTGCCACAAAGCTCTTTTAATCGCCAAGTAGGCGAGGCTGACTGGCTACCAAGAGTCCACCTGTCAACTGCCTTTGCTTCTCTGGTGCTGAGATTACATGCACCTGCTGCCATGTCTGGCCTTGGTCGGGGGCAGGAGTGGGCTGAGACAGGGTCTGACTACATAGCATTGGCTGGCCTGGAACTTGCTATGTAAACCAAACTGGCTTTGAATTCACAGAGATCAGCCTTCCTCTGCCTCCGGAGTTCTGGGATGAAGAGCGTGCTCGACTGTGCCCAGCTATGCCTTGTTTTCTTTATTTTGTCTTAACAAGGGTTCTAGGAGGATCGACCTTGGTTCATCGTGCCTTTAAGGCAGGTGCTCCACTAACTAAAACCACCAGCCCCTATGAGAGGTGCATTCTCCCCACTTGCTTGGCCCTGGCACCCGGGAAAATGTCCCCTCTGCCCTTCCTCCGGCCTGTCACTCCAGAGTCGGAATAATTTGTTGCGATGCTGCTTCCCTGCTTTTCTATTTAACAGCTTGTTTTGATATTCAAGAAGCCTGTGAAGGAACCCTCAGTGAGCACGCTGGAGTATCAGCAGTGCCAATTGCTAGCCAAACTGGGGCCAATACCGCCCCTCCTGTGACCTTTGTCACCTCACTGTGCACAGAATCGTCTGACTCACTCAGCACCTAAGGGGAAGGAATGTCAGTGGTCAGCCTAACTCTTTTTGTTGTTGTTGTTGTTGTTTTGTTTTTCGATACAGGGTTTCTCTGTTTACACCTGGCTGTCTTGCTGGAACTTGTTCTGTGGACCACGTTGGCCTTGAACTCAGAGATTCGCCTGGCTCTGCCTCCCAAGTGCTGGGATTAAGGGCTAGTGCCACCACGTCTAGCCGTCAGTCTAACTCTTATCGCCGTCCCTGCAGATGTGAAAAAAGTTTCAAAAGCTCATGTATGCTTCCGGCAGTTGGCCTGCAGACAGGTGAAAGCCTGCTGGTGCTCAGAAAGCAGCAGACTGCAGAGAAGAGGGGGGAATGTTCCAGGATATTCAATCACACTGTGAATTCCAAGTTTGTGTTTGTGTTAATTAAATAAACCAACCTGGGGTTGGTGCGAGAGAATTGTCTGTATTCTGTCAATCATGTTTTAAATAAATGCTGATTGGCCAGGCAGGAAGTATAGGCAGGTCAATCAGACAGGAAGTAGAGGTGGAGCAATGAGAACAGGAGAATGCTGGGAAGGAGGAAGCCCATTCCTCCGCAGTCCTGTGCAGACCACAAAGGAAGCAGGATGTGATCTGCATCACCAAAAAAGGTACTGAGCCACGTGGCTAACATAGATAAGAATAATGGGTTAATATAAGTTATAAGAGCTAATACAAAGCCTGAGCTGATGGGCCAATCAGTTTCTCATTAATATAGACTTCTGTGTAATTTCTTTGGGGCTTACCAGCTGTGGGAACTGGGCAGGACAGAAACCCCAACAAGCAGGCCCTCATGTTACATTGGGTCAGAAGGTGGAGCCAGCAACTGGTTGAGAGAAAATAATCATAGAGAGTCAGAGGGAGTCTGGAAGATGGATAGAGAGGCACACAGGAAGTAGTGGGAAGGGACTTTGAGGGTGGCAGAGTGAATGAACAGTTTCTGAGATGCTGACAAAGAAGGAAGGTCAGCTAGTTGCTCATCAACCTTTCTGAGCTAGTAGGTTTTCATCCCAGCCTCTGACTCCTGGCTCTTATTGCTAAAGAGAAGGATAGAGATGTAGCCAGAAGTACATCTGGTGGCAGTAGCGGGAGGCAGATCTGGCAGGATGGAGAAGTCATGCTGGGTTGCTGCCAGACACAGAACCAGTAACTGTGGAGCAGCAATTACTGGCTCAAACAGCAGGAAATTCAGGTGTAGCCACTGTGCCGACAGAAAAACAGTAGGGGAAAAAAAAACAACAAAAACAGGGAACAAACGAGACAATACCCTTCCTTAAAAGGTAGCATAAAAGATAGAACCACACTCTGGAAGAAAAAAAAGACTTTGATGAACTGTTAAAATATAGCGCATGTGTGGTGTAAATGCATTTGTTGCCGACGGAACACAAGGCTGGAGAGCAGTGGGGCTGACAGCCTTGGGGCCCAGGCCCTGGATTCTGGGCTGCTCCCCTGTAAGATTTCTTCAATGCCTGAGTCTGTTCTGTCATGGTTGTGCGCAGTTCCTCTTTGCTCCTGGGTCTTTCTCTCGGTCCACACAAGTTTCTGTGAAGTTGCCTCTGAGGTGGGATGGAGTCTCCTCAAGCCCCGTTCCAGCAGTGCCAATAACCAGGCAGGACAGCCTGGGGCATCTTGGTGTCTTGAGAGTTGAGCTGGGCACTCCACGGTTTCTGATTTCACGGGTCATCACCTCTGCTGGGGTAGGTGATGCGGCTTAGCTACCTGTGCGTTCCCCATCCCTGGAAGTAGCCCCTGCTCCATACTCCTGTGACCCCCAGAAACACACATGCTAAGACACCGAGATGAAATTTCCTTCGGTCTGCCGTTGGTGCCCTAACTGACACAAACAAGCGTGGTTTTTTTCTTTTTTTAATATTTATTTATTTATTTATTTATTATCTATACGATATTCTGTCTGTGTGTATGTCTGCAGGCCAGAAGAGGGCACCAGACCTTATTCCAGATGGTTGTGAGCCACCATGTGGTTGCTGGGAATTGAACTCAGGACCTCAGGACCTTTGGAAGAGCAGGCAATGCTCTTAACCACTGAGCCATCTCTCCAGCCCAAACAAGCGTTTGTTTACTGTTTCCTTGGAAAAGTCCCACAGGGTGCTTCCACCGGCACCGAGAGAAACCAGAGTTTGGGAGGGGTGGGTGCTGAAACAGTCAACTGAGGCCCATCTGTGAGGGTACAGTGTCTGCAGGGACGATCCTTTTGATAGGTCATATGAAACGGTGTGCTTTGTTGATGAGGGGCGGTTGCCTGCTCCCTGCAATGGGTGATGGGATGGCTAACCAAGCGTGAGCCATCCGAAACTGGTATCTTCCTCGAGAGATTGCCGGTGTGGCCGTGGTCCTCTCCATCAGCGGTTCTCGATCTTCCCAACACTGCAACCCTTTAATAGCGTTCCACAGGTTGTGGTGACCCCCACAATCAATAAAGTTATTTCGTTGTTCCTTCATAACTGTAATTTTGTTGTGAATCCTAATGTCAAGAGCTGTAAGTGCAGGAGAAGCGGAGAGACTAAGTAATAAAACTCATCCCTCCTCGAGACAAGAGCTGCATAGCCCGAGGAGACTCGATCCCTGCTGGACTGGTTCACCCAGCAATTGGTACTTACTACTCAGGGCTAAGGTCCCTATGACTATCAGGCTTTGGAGGGCAACAAAGGATAGACAGCTGAGGTAATTAAGCCTGAGGGAGGCCTTTGATTCCCAGTTCCCTAGGCCGGATTCAGCAGGGCCCTTGAACTTGGTAAGGGGCTTTAGAAGTCTTACTAAAGCCCCAAGGGGTGGGTGTGTGTGTGTGTGGGGGGGGTGAGCTACAGAAAAACCAAGAGGTTCTGGAAAATCTGTACGATTTAGAGAGACATGAAAATTAGACTTGTAAAATGTTAAATCAAAGGGAGTTGAAGGGACAAAGCAGACAGGGGTGTCTATCTGTCTGAGTTCTCAACGGCAGGTGTGGCATGGCTGATGGGGAACCCGAATAATGCGCTTGGGAGCTTCTGGAAGGCTTGAGCAATGGGAGAAATAAATGGCAAAGCAGTACAGGTGGACGATAAGCTTGAGGCAGTGGTCAGCAGTTATCTCCAGAGTAAGCAGAGTAAGCGATATTTCTCCCGTGTGTAGTAGGGACAGAGATTGTTCAGCCTGAGGTCCTTTTAGCTGTAAGTGTGGTTGATGGCAATGTGGCAAGGGCCATCTGCTGGCTGGGAGTCAAAAACTCAGGAACTGGCTCTAGAGAGAAATATGGCAAACAAGAGTATGGCCCTGAGCTAGGCTGAGTAGTACTCGCTGGACAGCTAGGACCATGGGGGATGGGGAGATGCTCAGTGACCCCAGGGCGGCGACAGCTCCCTAGGAGAGGGAGGCCAAGTGGCTTACGGAAGAAGACTGTGGGCTAACAGGGTAGAGTCTTATCCAAGGCTTTCATACCCAACGCTGCTCTTGACCAAACAACTGATACAAGTGATGCCCTCTTCCCAGCTGCTCGTTAAAAGACCCTTCACCGGAGGCTCTACTGCTTAGTCATTTAAAAGCCTGAAATCTGCTCACTTGCTTTGACTGTCTTTTAACAACTGCTATATCTTTTCTTTAATGAATGTGTGTGGACATGCATGTATAGACCAGAGGTCTATGTCAGATGTCTTTCCACCTTACTGTTTTTTTTTTTTTTAAAAAATATTTATTATGTATACAATATTCTGTCTGTGTATATGCCTGCAGGCCAGCAGAGGGCACCAGATCCCCTTACAGATGGTTGTGAGCCACCATGTGGTTGCTGGGAATTGAACTCAGGACCTTTGGAAGAGCAGGCAATGCTCTTAACCTCTGAGCCATCTCTCCAGCCCCCTCCACCTTACTTTTTGAGACAGGGTCTCTCACTGAATCGGGAGCTTGCCAATTTGGTTCACGAGCTGCCGGGGAACTTCAGGGATGCCCAGTGCCAGGACTGGTGGAGCCCTCTTCATCATCCCACTTGAAGCATGTATGGGGCTCTGTAAGGGCTTCCTGGGAGAGCGGCTGGATTTCTGAGTGTTAGCAACGCCACCGCTGCGGTGAGTCTTTATGCTGGCACCGGGCCAACCACTCATCTGACTTCCAAAACTGGGCTAGTGGATGCACTTATCTCTCAGGAAACCAATCCCACTTAGTTTAGCATCTCTTGGGAACTTAGAGATGGGAAGCTCCCGTGATGTGTGCGTGTGCAGACAGAACACAAGGAGAAAAGCAAAGCCACTGTCGTTTATTGCTGTCTGTGCTCTCCCGGGGTCGCTGTACTGTTGAGTAGCTACAAAGTGCAGCATCTCCTATATTTCCCTTTAAATGCCATCTTACTGCAGGCACCTAAAGCAACGGCAGCAGCTACAGAATGATGTCTGAGGAATTCTGAGTTCAGAACAAGATCTGTGTACAGGCGGAATAAAAAGATGTTCAATTACTAGTGTGCTGTGTAACCGGAACAAAACGTCTTCAAGGAGAGTTTCGTGTAAACCTTAAGAGAGATGTGACTCACAGAGACCAACAGTAAATTCTTGTTTCCTTTGACAGTTTAGTGAGGTGGTCTGTGTTCTTGCAAACAATTTACAAAGTACAAGAAACGTTGCGTGTGGGCACTAGGCATAAAATATTTCATTTCCTTACATCAGGAGTAGCAGTGGGCCAGGGAACCTAGCGGGCACCCTGCCATCCTTCCCAAAGATGTACAACCAGAATGGCAGTAGATGCCTGGCAGCAAGCCACCCATAACAACTCTTTTTGGTTGTTGAAAATACAAGCACATTCTCACACCCCTCCCTGGCTGTGATTCCACCCAAGTTGGTGGGAGACAAGCCCTCGGCCTCTTGCGTAGTTTCCCCTTAGAATTATGTACAGGATGCCTACAGGTACGGTACAAACTAGTATGAAATCAATGGTGGTCTGCGCTCCCAGACATGATCCTGTGGTTAAATAAATAGACCACGTTGATTGTGAAGATTGATTCCAAGCTAAGAAGACTCAGAAGCATTTGCATCCGTAACTGCAGAAACAGACTTCTCGATGGCTGGGGTGGAGTCGCAGACTCTGTCCTCAACAGTGGCGGGGACCTTGGAAGCAGGGGCCGTCACATCCACAGTGAGTGAGGAGGCAGCCTCTGCTTTTGCAGTAGTCATGACAGGGTCAGAAGGTGGGCCCGTGGCAGGAAGGGAAGACAGTGGCTCCCCAGCGCTGGCTGCAGAAGAGCCCTCGGGAACCAAAGGGAATGGCGAGAGAAACTCGGACGGCAAGGGGAGAGGTGCAATGCCAGTTAAGTTTCGGGGAGGCAAGGAGGGAAGAGGTGGCAAACCTAGGACAGAAACAGCAGAGATCACATATCCTCCCAGCACCCACACGCTGCTATCAAGCCCCTCTCTCTGTGCCTCATCTAGAACCTGAAGCTGAGGAGGGACCACGAGCCACAACCTCCGCTGACCTCTAGCTAGGGCCAAAGTTCCGATTCCCAAGCTTCTCTTGCTGAGTCCCACACTTAGGCATCTGCTGATGGGAGGACAGGTCCTCCCAGAGGGGAAGGCAGCACCCCAGGGCATTTGAGGAGCGAGCTGGCTGTGAGACAGGCAAGGTGCCAAGTCCAGTTACAGCTAACAGGAAGGAGCCATGGAGGAGCACGGTAGCCGCCCCGCACCCGGGGAGGTCCTGAGACTGACGTCTATTTATGCTGTTCTTAGTGGGATCGTCTGGAAATTTTCAAAGCAGGAAGAGCTAAGAGAAGGCAGACTGGATAGTGTCTGTCCATGGCAGGAGAGTCATAGACTTTTTCTCCCCTCTTCTTCATATAAAAGAGGAATGCTGATTAGAAGTGGCTGAAATCTGCTGACTCCTGCACTTAGCTTGCTGCATTTAAAACGGCGGGGACCACGAATCCAGGCACCAGGGAGGAGCAGTGTGGTGTGGTGAGCGTGACTAGGGTTCTCTGGGCCCCCTTTCTTCAGCCTGGCTGAGAATGGTTGAGCTGATGAGTATACAGATGGTGAGGATTGCAAATCAGCCGGAAGTGTGACAGTGACAACCAATATTGAGTGCAGTGGGATGCATCGCTGCAGCGTCACCAGTACTTAGTGCAGTGGGATGCATCGCTGCAGGGTCACCAGTACTTAGTGCAGTGGGATGCATCGCTGCAGCGTCACCAGTACTTAGTGCAGTGGGATGCATCGCTGCAGCGTCACCAATACTTAGTGCAGTGGGATGCATCGCTGCAGCGTCACCAATACTTAGTGCAGTGGGATGCATCGCTGCAGCGTCACCAATACTTAGTGAGTGGGATGCATCGCTGCAGAGTCACCAATACTTAGTGAGTGGGATGCATCGCTGCAGTGCCACAAATGGGCAGTCATCGGGTCGTCAGCAGGAGCAGACAGGGTGCTGCTATTTCCTTTTCACCTGGACATAAAGTCTGAGTCCCACCGGTTGGCAGCCAGACTTCTCAGTCACCACTACAAGCACCTGTCAACAACAGACTACTCAGCTGGCAGGGGAGTGCAGACTCGTGGCTGAGCACTTGAGAGGCTGCGGTGGGAAGACGATCCGTTTGACGCTAGCCTAGACCAGTCCCATTTGAACGGGCCTCGACTGCACAGCACAGGCACCAGGCAGCACTCCCTGAGGCTGCGGCCTTAAGCAGGCAGGAAAAAGCGGGACTCGGGCACCTCTAGCAGGTGACCCACACCACATCATCAGATTCAGCCACAGTGCCACTCCACTGACCCCTCTGTGACAGCCTGTCTGCGGGCAAACCTGTCAGGCTGTAGAGAGAAAAGGGGAGGCAGAGGCTGACTCACAGACTAGACTTCTGTTTTCCTTCTCTTCAGGAAAAGATGAATACTGATTACAAGAAGCTGAAATCTGCTAAGCTGATTTGCTCTAGTGGAAAAGACTGAGCTGGAGGCCTCGCTTTCCTGAAGAGTTTTTATTAGTGAAATCCTAGGAGGGTAAGGCAGGCAACATACCCGGGTTCCCGAGCTCCGGCAAGGTGACCCCTGGCATGATGTGCGGAGCAGGGAGGTTGAAGTTGGGGAGGCTGGGGAGGTTGGAGAGGTTAGGCAGCCCTCCTGTCAAAGGCATCAGACCTAAACAGAGGGGAAGAAAGAGCACACGGTAAACTGTTTGCCCGGGAAGGAGAGGTTCCTCACATGCTGATAAAAGTACTCCTCCCTCTTCAGCTTCACTTCCTGTGTGGTGGCTTCCCATCAGAAAACACACACAACAGCTAACTGTCACGTAGCTTAGCATGTTCTGGTATCTAAGTGATTAGACTGTGAAAGCAGCAAAGGTTAACAACAAGTAGCAAATGCCCCTACACCCTGGAAAAGGGGGATGCTGCCCAGTAGTCCAGAACCTGGAGAGAGTCCACCAGCAACCACACAGGAAACACAGCTGGATCTTCCTTTGATGGCAGATGTTTACCGTCTCTGGCTTTCTTTCACACATGTACTCACTGAGACCGACATTTGCAAAAGCAGGAATGATCAGCTCAAGTCCACACACTAAGAGCTCACCACGCTGCCCCATCACTCTGTGCGCATGTGCAGCTCAAGGCTGACCACACCAGCACATGCACAACTGCAGCTCTAATCTGAGGCCCTGACAACACACACTCGTCACTGAGGTGACAGCTCACTCGTAACAGCCAGACAGTGGGACTTGGTCTGCATCAGAAATATTAAGGAGAACCTTTTTAACACTTGAGCCATTCAAGACCTAAATAAGGAGCCTTCTCAGCCAGGGCAACTGCAAGAACAGCCATGAGGAAGCTCTGAGTGCAGGCGGGAGGTGAGAACACCAGGCAGACTGGCACCTGCTCCCGGTCTGCTGAGGAGAGCAGCACCCGCAAACACCACCACTGCGCATGTCTCTAGACCGCTGCTTACTTGGTAATGTAGTAGCTGGGTTCACTGGTGGCACAGAAGCAAGGGACTGATTTACTTGCGGCAACAATGGTACAGTTGGTACACCTAAAATAAAACACATTAAAATAATTTTAAGTCAGAAAATAAACAGACCATATACAAGGGGACACTGTCCAGTCCTTCACCATGATCAAGACCCAACCACTGGCTGTGTCCTTTGCTGTATCATCCTTCAGAGCGACCCACCAATGTACAGCCCTGAAAGACACCTTAGTCACAGCTTTCTAAGGATAAGATCACTGGACATCAGGATGTCTGCCACTGACCTGAGATGGGCTAGATCCAAAGTGGGCTCATGCAAACATGGGGCTGCCAGAGAGCCCTACGCCCTGGGACACAGTGAATGGGGACAATGGCAGACATGTCTTAGCAGACAAAAAGACACTTGGACTTCCTACACAGGCCAACACATCTGTCTGTACCAAGAGTGGCTCGTGGTAATAGTCTCCATGTACAAGGGATCCTTGGGATCCACTACTGGTCTTTACCACCTACTCAAGTAGGAGGCTTTCTGATGTCAAAATAATAGTAATACATGTTGAACACCCTTAATTAATATCCAAAGTCTGAGGTAATTCCAAATATGAGGCTTTTTCAGAGCCATCATGACTCTGCAAGTGGAAAATGCCACAGTTGACCTCACATAAGGGATGGAAATCAAAACCCAGGCACCTAAAACTACAGTACAGAACGATCTTCAAGCTACATGTTTGTATTCAGAACAAATGCACTTGTGTTCGGCTCATGACATCTGCTGGTCCAGTGTTGCAAGTAGAGGCAGCACCCGAGCTGCCATGCTGGGCCGGTTTCTGTTTAAACAGGCAGCAGGAATGAAATGTGCCTAAAGGATGAGCCACCATATGCAGCTGTCTTATTTACTGTGTATGAAGTCTTTCCTGAAGAAACTGGAGACATGCAAACAAGGAAGGAGGAGCAGGGAGAAGGAGAAGAGAGAAAGAAAGTAAAGAAGAAGAAAAACCCTAGCCACAGCACTGGCAAGAAAGAGTTCTAGGAGCCCCGGCTACATAACTCGAGTGTTGGAAACGGCTCTCTCCTAGACCACACTATTACCAGAGTGCCTGTTAAAATGCTAACATATAATAGCGATGCTGTAACAACTTTATGTTTCTGTCTTAAACCTTGGTTCCAAGAAAATTAAAATAGGGGCTAGAGGGATGGCTCAGTGGTTAGGAGAACCTGTTGCTATTGCAGAGGACCTAGGTTTGCTTCCCAGCATCCATGGTAGCTCATAATCGTCTGTAACTCTAGTTCCTCTTCTGACTTCCAAGGGCACCAGCAACATGTGTGGTGCACAGACACACACGAAGGCAAAACACCCAACACATTAAAAAAAAAAAGAAAATGAAAATAGCCTAGATTTGTTTCAAATTCTATTTGCTAATAAAATCTTCCATATTGCATTTCTTTCATTTTAAAGGATAAATCCATTCTTTGTATCAAAAAATAACTGGCTGTACCTAAGCCAGGAATTATGGTCTAGGGCCACAAATAGGCTTCACTGGGTCTGACAGCTAGGCATGGAGGTGCACTCCTTTAATCCCAGCAGGAGGCAAAGGCAGGAGGATCTCTGTGAGTTCAAGGCCAGCCTGGTCTACAGAGAGTTCCAGGTCAGACAAGGCTACACAGAGAACCCTGTCTCAAAAAAACAAAACAAAACACCAACCCAAAAACAACAACAAAAACTACAACACACTTTTCTATGTCCACAGTTACTATGTGGAATTCTCAGAGAACAAGCAGAAGCCAGAATGGAAAACAATCTAACAGGACACTGTTTCTGACAGGGTCAAGGCGATAACACTTTAGTCTCAGAAATTCACATTCTCAATGGTGAAAACTTGTGTAGTGCCTTTTAAAACTGACTCAACAGTGAAAATGCTAGTTTCTCTCAGTCTTTTGTGAGCGAGTATTGCTTCATTCACGGTCATCTCTGTAGTACCCAAAAGGCCAGGTCTTTGCAGTGCCAGCTCCAGGGACCTCGGTGCAGATGTCAAACACAGTACTGGCTTAACAGCAGGGTGACAAGGGAGGAGTAAAAGCGAGGGGTCATCTTTTTCCTAAGTTATTCGAACTAGGTAATAATTACTCAGCCACAGAAGGGCCGGCTGACCAGGAATAACTAGAAGGTCGTCTGAGGGACCTAAGAAGTCACTACAGCCACAAAGAACTCACATGTTAGGTGGGAAACAAACCCTTGCCATGTGTCTGTTGACACGGATATCTGACTGCACATCCTACAAACCTCCTGGAGAGCATGGGGACTGGGCACCTAGGGAGCAGATTCTAGATGCAAACCGAGAAAAGCTGTGGGCGACTTGTATGACATGGGAATTCTTTCCACAAAATTGTTAAGAGTCACTGAAGCAAAAGACCCGTGTCAGGTAGAACAGAATAAAGACACGGAGGGACCCAGGTGTATGTCCTGAGAAAGAAAAAGTATCTCTTCACACCCCATGTCTACCCTTGTTGAACAGAGCAGATGTGGAGGTAGCGCAGCCCAGGCTCCACCATGCAGAGGCTAGTGGGATGCTGAGTCTGTGCGAGTGCACATCCTGATTCGTGGGGTTTTACGGACAGGCGCTGTCTGCTAATGCAGAGCACGTGGTCCTGCTTCTTAAGGTCTATGAAACTAGCCCGAGACGAAGAGGCTGCCGACGGGTCCAGCTCTACATACCTGTACTGAGAACACTGCTGACCGCTGGTGGAGATGAGCTAATAGAAAGGCCAGACAGACTCTGCTCAATTCCTGCAGTTCCTGGTGGTGACAAAGATGGGGGACTAACTGAGGACAGCTGGACCTAGTGGAAAAACAAACGTGGGGGGAGGGTTACTTATGAATTAGTTGAGAAACCAGTTGGAAATCTTAACCCCATGATTCCTTTCTCCATCTCGAGATGTGTAGCTCCTCGATGTATTATTCCTTCCAGGAATCCGGTCTCTAGATACTTCAGAGTCCCCGTATTCAGAGTCAGGTCTAGTTTTCTAGTGACTCTCTGCATTCTCACACTGCATTCGCCCTTTCCCTGACTGCCACCTGACACTATGTCTTCTGATCCTAACCTCTATAGGCCCCAGTTAGGGGGTGGAGGAGAGGGCAGCAGAAGGGAACCCGGGGAGTAAGGAAAGGAGGAACTGCTCAAGGCTGCCCGCCTCTGGAACTGGAGAAGGGGAATTAAGCACTGTGGCAGGGTCTGGAGACGGCAACGAGGATTTGCAGACAAACTGAGTTGGGTTCCCCTGCCACACACATGCCGGGAAGTTCACAGCTGCATGTAAGTCCACCTCCAAGGCCTCCAATATTCTCTTCTGGCCTCTTTGGGCATTCGCACGTATGTATGCACAAACACACACACACACACGCACACACACACACACACAACCAATCTTAACCCTGCCTTTACATCTTCTCAGGTGTGCGATTTTTATGTGTTGACAAGAGAGGTGACCATATGGGATGGATTCCTAAGAAGCAGTTAAAAGCCCTGCAGGCACACAATCCCTTACACTTTCATCCCCTTCCACTGGCTAACTTGCCCTCTATGCGGACACTCTACATCTGCACACCAGTCCTCTGAAGGCCAGGAGCTCACACTCAACCTCACTTTGTACAGAGACCTCAAATTCAGCGTGATGCTTAGTGCCTATCTCCTCAACCAGCGCCACCACCACGTGCTCCCACACAGGACCGACCACATAGAAAATGATCTCACCTCCGTAAATCCATCCTTAAGAGGAGTAACGGGTGTGCCGGTCACTTGTCCAGGAAGGGAAATTTTCTTTCCTTCTTCAAACGGGCGTGTAGGTATCCGGTGCAAATAACCATAGCCGATGCCACATCCGAGGCTAAAAACATTTTCTTATTGTTATAAAATACAACTTGCATTTCCTTGTAGTTTTAAAACATATAAGCTCATGCATTTCCTCCCCCTCGAGTTTTCTTTTTTCTTTATTTGAGACATGGTGCCATGTAGTCTGGACTCCTGATCCTCCTCATCCTGTACACACCCATATTTCCATTCTGCCATCTTCCCAGAAGTCTCTAGGGTCCACCTATACCTAACACCATGTCTACCCAGACACTACTCTTAGTTCCTATTTCTCTCCAAACATTTATTACCATTCAACACATGGTATGTTAGCTGTTTACTGTCTGTCCCTCTCAATAGACTATGAAGGCCTGTAGTGACAGAGCCCTTCCTTTTTATTGCCTTAACAGTCCTGGCACTGGGCAGACACCTAATAATTACCTGCTGCAAAATCACAGGCTGTCTGCCCACTGAAGAGCTCTAAACATGCCCACGTGATGCCATCATTTGCAGAGTGTAGCACAAGCCACATAAGTATATTTGATGCCAATTCTCCTAATTTTTCTGCCCACTGGCACCAGAGGCATCTTTTTAAAAGACAGGAGCACTTGCTGCTTTGCAGTCTGTCTCGTTTCTTCCTCCTCCTCTGGGGGAATTCCTGCTGTCTCTGCAATGCTGAGACAGCAACACTCTATTCTGACAATCCAATAGAGCAGGGATGGCCAAAGTCAGCTGATCAACTGCCACCCAGAGCTGAAAATCTTGGAAGTGACAAAACCTGAAAATCGGCTCATTCTTTCAGCAGTGGGATGATGGAGATGCTTCACGTTCTGCTTTTCTATAGCTGTGTCCTGTGTGCTAATCCACATGGCTGTACACTTACTGTGCTGCCAGCTTTCCACACCGCGGAATCAATGAACGTTTACTTACCTGGTTGACACAGTCCCAGAGCTCAGAGTAAGCCAAGTCTAGATCAGTGAGTTTAAGTCCTTTGACAGGAGGGTTCCAATCTATGTTTCCACCCGATCTCTTACCTCCCAAAGCAGCTGGCCCTTCAGAGCCACCACGCATGGAAACCTCTCTCTCCTCTGATAAGGTATATCAAAAGCTGGTGGACCAAGCAACAGCCAGCTTCAGGTCTTCCTTACCTAAATCTGGTTTTCACAGGGGTGCTTTACATTTCAAAACTACACTTCCATTTTCTCTTACCATCAAAACTACATTTTTTTTTTTTTTGCTCAAATTTAGAGGAAGAAAGATTAAGTAATCTATATTGATCAATGTTAGCCTTTTGGGTATAATTACATTTTAAAGCAAATTTTGGTTGTTGTTATTGTTGTTTGTTTTTTACTTCTGCTGGGGAATAGTCTTTGATGGGAGCAAAAGGATCAAGCTATGTAGTCCAGGTTGTAGTCCAGGTTGGTCTTGAACTCGCAATCCTGCTATGTCAATTTCTGAGCACTGGGGTGGACACCGACAGACTGGCTTACAAGGTGCCTGCTAGTCAAAATAACTAGGTGATGACAGAGAAAGAGCTGGCAGCAACAGCAAGATACTGCTGCAAACTCAGGAGAGGCTCGAGATGAACATCAGCTGAGTAACACACAGTTAGCTTCCGAGGAAGGAAGGAAAGGAGGCAGAGATACTCTGTGTACAAATGCAGAACACACTTGAGAAAATGCCCAAAAGACACTGTCTAGAGAGATGCCCATAAAAACCGTATTAAAGTACATCAAAAAAAAAAGTTTTCAGAGAAAAGGAATGATAGATAGCCAGATGTTATAAACATGAACACAGCAATCTTAAAGTGGACTAAAACACATTTTTTTTTTAAACTGAGTCTTATGTGGTCCAGGATGATTCTGAACTTGCGATCCTTCTACCTCTACCTCCTGAGTGCTGGGATTAAAGGCACGTGAGCAACATCTAGTTTTATGCAGCGCTCTATGCCAGGGCTCTGTGCTCGCTAGGCAAGCAATCTACCAGCTGAGCTACATCCCAAGCCCCTGCTGTGGATCAATTATGAATGCCCTGAGAAGATCTCATTTCTGGGTGTGTGCAAGCCTGGACTGTGGCTAGCGATAACATGATCAAGGGCTGCTGCAGACAGGCTGGATACGGAGAAGATACTCCAACTCACTGGTCTTGAGTTACAATGTACAATTCTGGTGGCAAATTCAGCTCAACACATTTAACTTAAGAACCTTAGGTAGGGAGATAAAAATACTGTGAGCATATGGAGCCCATATGGAGTCCTTCCTTGTTCCATGTAGCCAGGAAACCACACAAACTGAGCAGGGGTGAGAACATGTGTAAAGTTTCCAAACCCTGCCTAAGCTTTTCTGTAATTATGACTTACACTCAGGAATTCTCAAATGAGAAAGGAGTTAGTTAGCTCTGAGGTCAGGACCGGAAAACAAGACAGAAGGCTACAGCATGGGTCCTACGCTCTCTAGGTGTGAGCTTTAGAAAATAAATTACTAATTCCAATATTCTACAGCTATTCTTTCTTTTAATGAGTTCTAAAAGAAATCAAGATGTTATTTGAAAATAAAAGCATTCTTTTATTCCTAAAGATTTATTTACTTATTATGTATACAGTGTTCTGCTGGAATGTATACCTGCACGCCAGGAGAGGGCACCCGATCTCATGACAGACGGTTGTGAGATACCATGAGGTTGCTGGGAATTGAACTTAGGAACTCAGGACTACAGGCAGCCAGTGCTCTTGACCTCCGACCTCTCTCCAGCCTTAAAAGCATTCTTTTACAATATGGTAAAATAAAAGCTGCGGCTATCTGACCGCTAGGGTGAGCAGTCATGGTTTCTCTGAGGATGACCTTACCTGCCTTCCCCACCCCACGCCGAGTTTGGTGTGATGATCACTTCTCGACAGTTGTCAGTGTCCGTGTTGTACACGTAGAGCTTCAGGGGCTTCGCTTCGTGTGTCTCAATGAGGCTGAACAGGTCTTCGGACTGCACACAGTCAAGAGAAAAAACTTGAAGGTATTGTAGCTGGGGACAGTGGGTCTCAAAATTTGGCTCCTATCAGAATCAGCTGAAAAACTTCCTAAAATAAATCAACTTCTGGGCCCTACTTTTGACATGGACATCACTATTTAATACCAATCTAATTTTAATGTATATATTAATTCAAGCAAGTCCACTAGATGCCAGGCCTCAGGCTAGTCCCAAAAGCCCTTATCAGTGTTCTTACTACGAATCTTCAGGCTCTGCAGATTCTGCGTTGCTGTGTTCTGGTTACTCAGGTTTGGGTGAACTTCACTAGTGGAGAGACAAGGAAAAGGACCTGAACAACACAGCTGAGCTAAGGGACCTCTGTAGCACTGCCATAACTGAGTGACAAGTCCAAGCGATGGGGTGAAACCATGTTCCTTAGCAATGAATCAGGTCACACTTCCTCTCTGCTGTGTGTGTTCAGGAACTTCACATGCTTTGCATTTAGAGTTAAAATTTCTGTCTTTGCTGATTATGATACTTCATGCCTGAGGGTATTAAATGGAACATAGATCTGGAAGTTGTCTCCTTACGTGTAGCTGTGAGGGGAACATCACAGGTTCTCTACCTCGCATGTTTCCTGACTAAGTGGTGTTCTAATTACCTCATTCATGACAGTATCTGCTCCGATGATGTAATCGCTGTGAGGTCTCAGTCCTGCCAGTGCTGCTGGGGAGTTTGACTCCACTTCCTAGGATGGCACAGACACAGCCCAACTCAACACACAGAAAGCGATAATCCTCCAAGTCTTATAGAGACAGCTCGTAATTACAGTGACCAAAGAACCCCCAATTTTCCCACATTAGAGATAAGGTCAAATTTAAGAAACTAGAGAATACATGTATTTTAAATTTCCAACAACGAAAATTAGGTAATATTTAATAATTAAAATATTTCTATCACTGTCTGCATTATTGACTCTGGTTTCCCTTTCTTGAGTTAAAAAAAAATCGTATCTAAAAAGCAATAAATACTAATTTTCAGAAACCAAAAACATAATAATCTCTCTATAATACAATTTAATACAATCCTTAATAATATTCACACAATATAATCTCTAATAATAGCCACACAACCCAATACAATCCCTAATAATAATAGCCACACAACCCAATACAATCCCTAATAATAATACCCACACAACCCAATACAATCTCTAATAATAATACCCACACAACCCAATATAATCCCTAATAATACCCACACAACCCAATACAATCTCTAATAATAATACCCACACAACCCAACACGATCCCTAATAATACCCACACAACCCAATATAATCCCTAATAATAATACCTACACAACCCAATCTAATCCCGAATAATAACATCTGCATAATCAATACCATCCCTAATAATAATATCCCTACACTCGCTGCAAGCTGGAGATGCCAGTGTCCCTCCAGCTCTCCACGCTGTGTTTACACCCACAGGAGTAGCTCATGTTCAATACCTACCAGCACATGCCAAACGTTTTCGTTGGCTCCATCGAAGCTGCAGAAACGGATGCTCACCCCCAGCAAGCCCTGGCCACCCCACAAGTTGCTGGGTGTAACTGAGGTCTCCCGAAGCTCTAGGGTCTTACTACTATAGATGAGCATTTTTACAGGCTTTTCAACATTGGCTTTTAGTAGATCCTTGAGAGTATCATTGTCTTTATTCTACAAACACACAGAAATCAGTCTTTAATGAATAAAAGTAAAGCAAATTATTATTAATTTAAGCATCTCATAAAAGTAATATTGATAATCAGTATAAATACAAGTTCTTCAGGCAGAAGTTTTATTAACTTCAAATGTTTCTCCCAGTAAAAGAATGTCAGGACATGAGAACTCCCACTGTGAGGCAAGCTGACTACTTTTCTACCATGATTACGGAACACCAACTCGACACTAGAGTGGCCCAGCAACTCAGTGACTAAAGACAAAATACGTCACAAGAACTGCATCTCTATCAAAGTTACAACAACTGCTTTTAAAATCTAAAATATGGGCTGGAGAGATGGCCCAGAGGTTAAGAGCACTGGCTGCTCAGAGGACCCAGGCACACCTCTAATCCCAACGCTCTGGAGGCAGAGGCAGGCGAATCTTTGTGTTTGAGGCTAGTCTTGTCTATACTGAGCGAGTTCCAGGATTCCAGGATGGCCAGAGCTACACAGAAAGACCATCTCGTAAAAAATAAAAACAAAACAAGCAAAAAAAAAAAAATCTAAAATATAGTCAGGTGGTGGTGGTGGTGCAAACCTTGATCCCAGCACTCAGGAGGAGAAGCAGGAGGATCTCTGTGAGTTCGAGGCCAACCTGGTCTACAAAGAAAGTTTTAGGACAGCCAGGACTGTTGCACAGAGAAACCCTAAAATCTAAAATATGTGCTGACTTTAAAGTCTAATCTTAGGCCCTACTTCCTTTTTTTTTTAATTTATTAAAGATTTCTGTCTCTTCCCCCCCTCCGCCTCCCCTCCCCCGCCCCCCCCCCCCCTCCCTTCCCCCCCCCTCGNGTTCTCTGCCCTGTCGGAAGTCCAAGGACCACCCACCTCCATCCAGGTCTAGTAAGGTGAGCATCCAGACTGCTTAGGCCCTACTTCTAACATATGATCTATTGCTAAAAGGGAAAGGAGTGAAATAGTGCTAATATTTCATTATGTAAAGAAAGGTCACTGTGTCAGACACTGACAAATTATGAGCCAAAACTTAATAAGACCATTAAAATGAGCCAGCCAAATAGCTCCTGTTATGAGAATTCCCTTTAGAAGTTACATAATTTCTTTAGGACTGTATCAACTGAAAACACTTTAGAAAAAGCCGTTTTTGGAGAACAACTCTTTCTGTTGTTCCAATAAATTTACAAATCATGGGACTGCGATCCAAGAAAGCTGGCAAGGAGGTGATACTGTCCTTGGCCATTTGTCACCGGCCTAGAAAAAAAATCAAACTTTCATATACGAAGAACAAATCTGCTTCCCTAAGATGATGTGACATTCTAATGTTTATTAGCATCTTTCCTATAAAAATTAAACATGCTGGGAATAGGGGTGCACACCTTTTGTCTCAGCACTTGGGAGGCAGAGGCAAGGGGGTCTCTGAGATCCAGGTCAGCCTAGCCTATAGAGTGAAACCTCTCTTGAAAAAATAAGCATATTATAATTGTGTGCACAGCTGTTTTTTTTTTTTTTTGGCTCTGTGTGTACGTTTGTGTGAGAGAGAGGAGAGAGGGAGAGATGAAGAGGGAGAGAGAACAAAAGCAAGTGCTCATGGAGGTCAGCAGAAATTCTGGAGTCAGTTTTCTCCTTCTACCTTTGTGCTTGTTTCAGGGACTGAACTCGGGTCCAGAGACGCCCATGGCGAGCATCTTTACCCAACGGGAAATCTCACCAGCCTCTAACATGATTACTTCTAAAAAGTAGCCGACACATACCTAACCTAATTTAGAATAATTCCACTTTTAAGAATATCACAAAATTCTATATACAAAACCATAAAAAGCTGAACTTACTAATCTCGAACCGTTAATAGAAACGATAAAGTCAAAGAAAGGCTCCAGCCCAGCTCTGTGTCCTGGGGAATTTTCCTGTACCTGTAAAAAGAATATCTGAAATGAATACTTGACACTGAAAAACAGAGGTAGGGGGTGGAATGGGGGTGCCCTCCCCCAGATCAGCAGATGACAAGTCAAACAATCACTACAGAGACACATTCCAGCATTGATTCCCCGGGCACCACTCATTTCTACAAAAACAAAGGACCAGTGTCAGGGCAGCCTGCTAGCCGTGAAGAGGATCAGGAAGAGGAAGGGAGGCCTCTAATCACAAACCTAAGAGATTCAGAACTGGGACGGAGAGCGCTCTAAATGGGAAGATCTCAAATCGATTAATTACCAAATTTTCTAAATTCATAGCACACTGACAACTAGCAATAGAAATATAACCAATAAAATCTAAAGTGAATCTGCTTTTCCAAAATGTGTTCATGTGTATATTTGTTGTTGTTTTGGACAGGATCTTACTCTGCAGACCAGGGAGGCCTGCCTGTGCTGGACTAAAGGTGTGTGCCATCACACCTGGCAGCAAAAGGGATTTTTATTCTGCATGAGGTTATTAACTCTATCAAAACTACCCTAAAAATGACATTTGCACTAATATTTGCAGGCTGATTTTCTGTAACAGACCAGATAGTCCTTTTCTGGGTATTTGGAAACAGGGTTTTATGCTGTTGTCCGGGCTGGTCTGGAACTGCTAGCAATCTTCCTACCTTAGCTCCTAAGTTCTAGCATTACAGGTGTGAGCCACCATACCTAGCTGTAGACCACATGGCTCTAAGGGCAATTCTGAGGCTATGCAAATTAAAGTTCCTACACATTCATATGCACATAAGCTGCAGATATCCCACAGGGACACGTGATTCTAATGCTCTGAAAATGGAGCCAGGATCATTCCTAGAATATATTTCACTTAAGGCCAGTATCATTCAACAGTATCATTCAAAATTGTACTTTATTTCCTGAGTCAATGTTTCTTTTTTCTTTAATATCTGCTGTAGAATATTAAAGATTGCTGCATTTGTTTAATGATGTGAACATGTGTTGCATTTGTTTAACTCTGTAAAGCTGAGTTACTTTGCCTGTCTAAAACACCTGAGTGGTCTAAGACAGTTGATTGGCCAAGAGCCAGGCAGGAGAAAGGCTAGGTGGGGCTGGCAGGCAAAGAGAATAAATAAAAGGAGAATTCTGGAAAGATCAAGGAGCAAGAAAAGGAGGAGACAAGGACATTAGGGCCAGCCACCCAGCTGCACAACCAGCAAAAGAGTACAACAAAGGTATACAGAGCTAGAGGTAAAAGCCCAGAGGCAAAAGGTAGCCGGGATAATTTAAGAAAACTGGCAAGAAAGAAGCCAAGCTAAGGCTGGACATGCGTAAGTAAGAGCAAGCCTCCATGCCATTTATTTGGGAGCTGAGTGGTGGGTCCCCCAAAGAGTAAAGAGCCAAAGATTAAAAAAAAAAAAAAGAAGAAAAGAAAGAAAGAAAAGAAAAGAAACAAACCAAGAACAAATATCATTAGCCCTAAACAACAAAAATATATTTTTCTTTTGCTTGGTAGGCAGTGTTCCATTATAGAGATGGGTCAGCGTTTACTGTATTTAAAAGCTTATTTCTGCTCTATTCTGTTTCCCTGTAACTTTGGGATTAAGTCTGCGGGAACATTAGCAAGACATAAACAGGAAAAGGAGTGGGCTACCTAAGATGTTAGCTTCTTGTTCACAGAAGACAGTGAGGAGAGGGTGGAAGGCAGGAGGAGCGAGGATCTGAACAGGACTAACAGTGAAGGGGACCCAGAGGCTGCGTGTAGTGGACTAGCAGCTCGGCTCGTCTCATCCTGCAGACAGCTGTTTGCTAAGAGCTCTAACTTGCACTTTCTCCACGGATGGGTCTCTGCCTCGCTAGATATTCAATTCTTTGTCCATCTCAGTGGTTCCCCCCTCCCCAGTACAAGTCCTTTTTATAAATAAGTTGAATATTAAAGAAAGTAATTAATTATTAAAGATATTAGTTTTCATAAAGAATCAGTGTTAAAGGGTCTCATTCCATAGTTATTTCTCTGAAGATTTTTGAGGGGCTGGGAAGGCACAGTGGTGCACGTTAGTCCTGGTCCTGAGGACACAGAGGCAGGCAGAGCTCTTGAGTTTGGGCCTAGCCTGGTCTACATATCACGTTCTAGGCCAGCTGGGGCTAACTAATGACAGTGTGTACCAAAAGATAATAAATACATACAACTTTATTTTTATTTACATGTACATGTATGTGTCTGTGTATGACATGCACGTGAGCACAGGTGCCTGCAGAAGCCAGAAGCGTCAGATCCCATGAACTGGAATTATGGGGGGTGAGCTGCCAGGTGTGGGATGGAAACTGAACTCTGTCCTCTCTAAGAACAGACTCTGTGCTCTTAACCACTGAGCCATCTCTAGCCCCAAGGGTGTTAAAGCTCATTTAAAAATCAGAATATATTCCTCAATTTCCTCATGGCTAGTTTTCTTAAATGAGAACTTTCCCACTTTATGCATTATCAAAATGGCTAAAAGTCAAAATATCAAACAGATTTCTTCTCAAATAGCAACTTGAAAAGGCAGCTGGGGACGGCCTGGGGCACGTGGCACATGCTTGTAGTGGGGACTCAGGGAGCAGAGGAAAGAGAACTGTGAGGCTGAGGCCTGGATGGGCTACAGAGCAGAGAGATCAAACCCAACAAATCAAGTTATAGTTGGGGGAGGGGAGGGTGAAGTTACATTTACTAGTCATGAACCTCCAGCCACAGGTGGCTGTCAATTACATGTGAAGTGCCCCAGGTATGAAAAAAAGAGATAAACCACCCCAAGAATGAGTTTTTCCTTTTTAACTGGGTATGTAATTGGATTATCTAAATATGAATTATCTCAATATAGCTTCTAAATTGCTGCTGATACCACTTTATCTAGAATCCAACTAGTTTACAGACAGATCAATTTTGGGCTTCTTCCCTGAAAAGTTGATCTTTTAGTTAAGAAGAGCCAAGGTCAGTACTTTTGCAACAGCGTCAGCTCCCAAAGGTGACCCCACACGGATTCCTAGCATGCTGACCCCACCTGCCTCACAATGTAAAGTTCAAAGTGTGTCTGAGCGGGAAAGCTTCCAGTAACGTCAGAAGTAGCCTTCCTGTAACTCAGAGCGGATCCAATACTTAGTCTGAATTCTAAAAGAAATAAACAACCCTTTCAATTTTTCCATTTCATTTGCTAAAAACATTGATTCCATCTGTTTTTAATGGACCTTGAAATTAATTTCTTTCTCAAATTTATTATACACCATTAGAGCCCAGCACAAATTAGGGCAAGTAGATATCTTAATTATTGCTAGGACACCAGCAGAGGGAGCTCTGGAAGTCAGTCTCTGGCTAGTACCCCGTGAGTCACAGCATGGAAAGTAAGGCCTGCAGGGCTATATGAAGGTGGTACTTGCTACTGCCAAGACTCTCCTCAGCTCACCCCCAGAATCAAGACAATGTCAGTATTTTCTGTTCTGTAAGATCTCGAGTGTTCGTTTATCTTCTGCTTCTTTCAAACCCATCTTAATTAAAACAAAACAAAATAAGACAAAACCATATATGTCTGATTCCACGGACCATTTGACACTTATTACAGGGCCAAATATCATATTATAGTAATTTAAGAGAAATAGGTTAAATTTGAAATTTGTTTTAAAATTGTATAATGAAAAGGTAAAAAAAAATTTAGGGCTGACTGAGACAGTTGTTGGTGTTTTGTTTGTCTTGAGACAGGATCTTACTGAGTTAGCCTTGGCTAACTGGCCGGGAAAAGACCAGTGCTGGGATTAGAGATGTGTGCTATTATCCCCAGCCAAGACTGACACAGTTTTAAGCTGTGAATTTGTCAATGACTGTGTATATGTTAGTAAAGTCTGTTTATTTCTCTGGACTCCATCCTCTTATCTGCAAGTAAAGGACAGTGTCGTCTTTAGACGCTGCAAGGCTGCACCGAGCAAAAGCTGGTGACACCCTCCAAGCTCTACCACACCGGAAGCAGTTACTACCTGGATACTAGTTACTCTTTCAGCTACTCTTTTTTTTTTTTAAAGATTTATTTATTTATTAAGCATACAATGTACTGCTGGAAAGGAATGCACCAGGTCTCATTACAGATGGCTGTGAGCCACCATGTGGTTGCTGGGAATTGAACTCAGGACCTCTGGAAGAGCAGCCAGTGCTCTTACCCTCTGAGCCATCTCTCCAGCCCTCAGCTACTCTTTAAACAAACAGTGGACTAACAGAGAGCTAGCTGGGAGACTCATGTAATAAGGCTGCCTCTCCAAGATTAAGTGCAGACAGACGGCAGCTCAAAGGTCAAAGGAAAAACAGAGCTCACAGAGAATGGCAAAGGAGAGTGTCTGAGACCTTCCAGAGTGCAAAGACTTCTGAAATGTATATAAGAAGCAGTATTCAACATTATAAAAAGTGACAAACTGTACACCTAGGAGCACCTGCTCTTCAGAAGGCAACTTGAGAGAAGCCACGGCAGACACCCGAAAGGGTCTGGATCCTGAACAAACCCCGACCAATCTTAATGAAAGGACGAGAAAGGCTGGGAAACAGCTCAGCTGGTGAAGCGCAGGCCACATCAGCATGATATCCGAGTACTACCCCAGCCTACCTAAAACCCAGGGGTGCAGTGCAGGCTTGTAAAACGAGCGCTGGAGAAGGGGAGCCGGGTAGATACGGCTCTAACCAGTCAGCCAAGGTAGACCTCTGGTTTCCACACACAAGCACACACGCTGTCACAAACAAACTAACAAAGCCAGATAAGAAAGCACGCCTCACCCCTTAGAACAGCTACAATTAAGAAAAGATAGGAACAAATGCTGGCAAGGAGGTAGAGAAGCAAACAGCTCCACACTGCTTGTGAGAATGTGAAAAGGGGCAGCTATTGCAGAAGCTGTCAAATCCACAATGTTAAACACAGTTAGGACATGACTAGCAATTCCATTTCTAAATATACAATGTTAGAAATGAGAATATATATCCAGACAAAACCCGAATAAAGCCGGGTGGTGATGACACACATTTTAACCCTAGCACTCTGTTCTCTCTCCTACATGTACTGTACCCTCACGTGTATTTGCTTACACACAGGCATGTATTACTGGCTAGGTTCTGCATGAGGGAGGACATGAACTTTCTTTTCTTTCTGAGACTGTGTGACCTCACTTAGTATTACACATTCTAAGACCATTCACTTTGCTGCGAATTTTATGACTTCATTTTTTAAAGCTGAATAGTATTGTTTTACATACATGTACCAAATTTCCACTATCCATTCATCTGTTGATAAACAAGTAGGTTGTTATAGGGAATAAAGCAACAATAAATATGGAGAGGTAAACACCTCTAAGGTACAGTTTGGTACTCTTTGGGTATTTGCCCAGGAGTGAAATAGCTGGGTATATATGGTCATTCCAATTTTAACTTTTTGAGACATCTCCAAACTGATTTTCACAATGACTGTATAAATTTGCACCCCAACAGTGAATGAGGGTTCATTTCTCTACACATCCCCTTCAACACTTGTTGTTGGATATATTAATGATAGCTATTCTGACTGGGGTGAGGTAGTATTTCAGAGTAGTTTTGATTTGCATTTCTCTGGTGCTTAGCGATATTGAAATAGATTGTGTATATGTGTATGCCTGAGGTCGGAGGGCAACTGGGTCTTTCCTGTGGCAATTTCTGCCTTTCTTTTTGAGACAGGATCTTTCATTGACCCAGAACTCATCAAGTAGGGTTACACTGGATGTCCAGTCAGTCTCGGGGATCCGCCTACCTCAGCCTCTCCAGTGTTTGGATTACACACTTAGTTTTCTATGCGAGTAGTGAGGGTTAAACCCAGGTCCTTGTACTTCACAACCACCTTGCTGAGCTATCTTACCAGTGCAATCATACCAGATTCTTTTCCACAGTCTCTTTGAACGACTGTACCATCAGTGCCACGTGGCTCTCAATTTAAGCCCAGCATCCTTGCTTTTGTCCTGACTTAAAAGCAGCAGAGATGCTAAACAAGACCAGAAACGCCTGTATATGGTGTGTCCACCTATCAATCCAGTTCTCAGGAGGCTGATGCAGGGAGATTACCACAAGTAATAGATAGAGTGAACCCAAGCTGGGCTAAAAAGTGAGGTCCTGACTCAAAATCAAAACTAAAAAAAGATTAAAAAATAAATCCCAAGCATGTGACCCCTGGAGAACTCACTTCAACTGCACACATAAACCCTTATGCTACATGTGTGCTTACACGGCCACAGCAATGGAAGATTTGCAATGTGACTTCTCAAAAACAAAGCCTAAGTGATCCACGGCAACAGGAGACACAACATGTAGTAATGATTCTGCAACAGGCTACGAGATGTTAGGTCTCACTCACCAACAAATTTTCCTCTCAAGTTCTTCCAAATAACTCAAAGGGCATGTTCTGACACTGGCCCTGTGATGTCACGCGTAACATGTGAAGCAATTTTAATTGAATGATTTATTAAGCTGCAGCAGTAGGCCTGTAGTACCAACTACTCAGAAGGCTGAGACTTTAGCTCACAAGTTCCAACACAAACAGACCCCATCTCAAAACAAACAAGCCCCCCATTTCTGATGACCAAAAAGAATTGGCATAAAATGGCAAAAAGACCTGCCATTACACGTACCAGCTTTCTAGAAAAGATCTGGGATTGGGGAGCAAAAACTATCCAAATCCAGCTCAAATACAGATTTACACGTTTTTCTTGGGAAAGGAAAGCTTGCTGTGTGATTGGGCAAATCAGATCAACCTCTCTGTGCTTTCTCTAGCTGTGAAGAGAGGCAGCCAACCAGACAGTCCGTGAGGCAAGAAGAACACCAAATGCAGATCGCCATGATCACAGGGTTCCTAGGAACTTTAATGACTGTATCCAGTCACAATGGGGCAGAGCAGTGAGGAAGGCAAGGGTGCTCACCTGAGTCTCAACAGTTTCCTCAAAAACAAAAATTCCTTAAAAGGACAAGTACCATATATGTGTGCACTTTAGGGACAGTAATTAAAGGGTCGGATTTGAGTCAAGATTATATCTTAACTTCTATATTTTTAGCGTGTGTATGAGTGTGCAGGACTGCACACACTGTGGAGACTGGAGGACAACTCTCAGGAGTCATTTCCCTCCTGATGTTCTGTGGGACCCAGGGACCAAGCTCAGGTTGACAGGCCTGTGCACAGGCACATGTACCCAACAAGTCACCTTGCTAGCCCTCAAGCTAAGTTTTTTTTTTTTTTTCCCAAGACAATAGTATTCACTTGTTTTCAAATTATGTTCATGTCTAACGTGTGATGTGGGGCTGAGGGCACAGCTGTCGTCTCCTTTCAGCTAACAGGCAGTGTGAAGAGATTCGCAGGGAGCTGAGTAAAGCAGGGGCTGGACTCCACTTCCCAAGTGTGCTCTTGGGTGGACCACTAGACCGGTCTCTCAATGTATCCATGTCCACGAGATGTGGTTGGTTCTCTATTTCTGAAAATATGTGTGGATCATCTCAAAAGGTGTGTGTGGGGAGGTGTGGGAAGAACACAGAGGAGACCGCAGCCCCATTCTTTTCCCTAGAGCAGAAAGTGCATCTGCACCGCCAACAGGGCAGTAGACAGTCTCCCAGGACCACTCTGCTCCGAATGTGACTTTTAAAGACACGAGACTACGAAACAATCACACTTTCCTCAATATGCAGTCAGATTCCAAAGCTCACACCGAGCATCACAAGTATTCACCAGTTCACATTTTTAGCAGCAAATCAGAAGAACAGAGTCCTGTCAGTAGACTACTAAGGGGGGAGTGCGGCGCTGTCATTGGCACCATCACGACATCAAGCTGACTCCTTGCTGAAGCCACAGGTAATGGAGAACAGGAGGAGGTTTGGCCAGTGAGGAGCCCGGCAGGTCAGATTAGCCGGCTCAAGACTTCCGACATAGCTTACGTTCACTGACACAGCGGTTACAAGTGCCCTACGGTTGTGTATTGTGTTCCTGGGCTTTAGTAAACTGAAAGCATCTGCTTCCTGCATTAGAAGGTAATTTCAAAGAATGTTTATGAATCAAAAAGCTTCTTGGTGTTAAACTGAAGAGATCAACAGGGAGGAAGGCAGAATCTGCGGGTGGTACTGGCATTCTAATTACTTCTGGGGGAAAAAAGTTAACTAGCACAGCTGTGTGTGAGTGTGTCCCCTGGTAGCGGTAGCAGGGTTTCTCTCCGTTAGCCAGTGAGGCGCCACCAAACAGGGCAGCTCCACCTGACAGCAGACACGGTTCAGGTTCCGTTTACACAGGACTAACTCCATTTGCAGCAACTCTGTACTCTGAAACCAGCACCTAAATGCTGTCGAGTCTGCGGCAAATGGCTCAGGTTAGGCCTCTGATTACAAGGGAAATGCAGAGCATCTCAATAGCTCATTAGTCAATACACCCCGAAGAGTAACACAGCAGTTCCCATGTCTCCAGAGGGCTCCGTTCTCAAGGAGTGCTACGTACAGGCCAGAATAGTTTAATTTACAATGCCCATATCTATGAGGCCACTCCAAAGATGTGACCTTTGACAATGGCTTTGCTGGACTCGCTGGATAACAAATGTCAAATGGAAGCAAGAGTTTGGCAGGCATTACTGTAGGAGGTAACCTGCAGAAACTTCTAGCAGAATCTAGGAGCCCTGACAGATACATTCTCCGCCTTCCATTAGGATTCAAGGATGGGAACAGAAGTGACACATCGCTCTAACCTATTGTTTGAAGCTGTAGAAACAACCGTCTTGTGTGTGTGGCACCGTGGCGTTCGGATGGGAGGCAGTCCTCTGCCGCCATCACATGTGTCACAGGGTCAACCAGGCATCAGGCTCGCGCCATCTCAGCAGCCCAAGACCCACTGGCTAAGGAAGCTGAAATGTTATTTGAAAGGCTTTGAGACAAGTTTTGAAATCTTCCATCATCATCTTCTGGGTTGAGTATGGACCAGTAGATAAAAGTGCTGGCTCTGCAAAGCAAGGGTGCCTGAGTTCAGATCCCCAGAGCCCCAGTTAAAAAGCTGGGTGTGGACTGCAATTCCAGTGTGGAGGGACAGAACGCCAAAGAGCCCTTGGGCTCGCTGGGCAGCCAGTCTAGCCAATCAGTGAGGCCTGGGCTCAGTAAAAGATGCCTTCTCAAAAAATACGGTAGAGAGTAATGAGGACTTCACCCCCTCTGTCTTCATAGGCACACATAAGGGCATGGGAACACGGATGGGGACACACACACACACACACACACACACACTCAGATCTTGTTATACAACCCTAAACTGGCCCCTTACCTTATCCTCACAAGTGTTGGGCTTAGAGGTGTGTCTGGCCTGGAACTCAACTTGCTCTGTGGACCAGGCTGAGTCAACCTCAGAGATCTGCCTGCCTCTGCCCCCAGAGTGCTAGGTATCAAGGCATGTACTACAAGAAATTTGTAAATTCAGTTATATTTTGTGTGCTTGGGCATGTGGGTCCGTGGGCACCATGGTGCACATGCAGTGTCTGAGGACAATTTTCAGGAGTCAGTTCTCCTTTTCTATCATCCGGGTCCTACGACTTGAACTCAGGTTTGTCACGTTGGGTGGCAAGAGCTTTTACTCTCTTAACCATTTCGCCAACCCCAAGAATCTACTTTCATTTTTAAGGATTAATCTTATCTTTAGTGGTGTGTTTGCGGGGTGCGAAGGAGTGGTACGCACATGCGCCCGCACAGGTCAGAGGTATTACTCCTACAGTTCACGTGGGGTGGGAAGGAGTGGTACGCGCTTGCGCCCGCACAGGTCAGAGGTATCACTCCTACAGTTCAAACAATAGGGTTGCCGTGCGGCACCCAGTCTGGACGCTGGGAACCAGACTCGGATCTCCTGCAAGAGGAGCATATGATCTTAACCACTGAGCCATCTTTTCAGCCCAGGTATCCACTTTTAAAATAAAACTTTTGGAAAATATCCAGTGTTGGAAAGCTTTTCCTCCAAAGCACAACTTTCTAATGAATGCTTAAGCTTCGCTTCATTTACAAGAAATAGATATTCAGGCTGGAAGGCTAACACACCCATGCGCTTGTTCTCGTTTTCTCTCCGTAACTAAGCTTGGCCTAGAACTCGCTATGCACTCAAGCCTGGTCTTGAACACTTGGCAATCCTGCCTTCCCTCACAAGCGCTGGATTACGGGCGTGACCGACCACGCCCAGCTCTAATCCATATTCTGCCCACACTCTACTTGATTACGCCATCATTCAAGGCTTTTGTGACACATGGATAGGGGCTGAGGAAAGCACAGGAAAATAAACGACAAAGACGAACATGCCAGCAGTAGTTACCTTTAGACACCGCAGTTACAGGGAACTTGTGTTTTATCCTGAAACTTGCTTAAACGTTCTCTAAAGAACAGATAATCAGAAAGCACAGCAACTCAGCAAAATGGAGATCAGTATTTGCAGAACATTAAAATTCCGTAGTTTTGGAAGTGTATATTTTAAGTCAAACAAAAAGACTGTAAGGTCCCCAGAAACTCTTTTTAAGAGTTTAAGACCGGCAAACTCCATGCTCAACACCAGGAGGTGCTAGCTATCCACACTCCTAGGAAGCTCAATTCAGTGAGGCTCACTGCCAGTTAAGTAACTTTACAGTGAGTGTTATCATATGCTTCCAATAGTTACACAAAAGAGCAAAAACCTGAGAAAACTGACCAAGTGTGCAAACAGATGCTTTTTATATACATTAAACACACTGGATGGCCACACGAGAAACTCTCAGGAATGGGCAGTCACCTCTGGGGATGACGAGTTGCATATCATGGGATCATAACTGCACTGAGCCATGCAGGAAGACAGAAGAAATACACAGCACCTAACAGACAGAAATACACAATTATCTAAGAAGAAAAGTCTTCTGCTTAAAGAAATTGCCGGATCTTTCAGATTGTCCTCTGTAGATTTGTACGGCAGAACTGAACAGTAAGTACTGAAAATAATCTCTCAACGGCAAGTTTACTTTATCAATATGCAGAAGCCTGAAATAGTAGGACGGCAGCAGATACGGGCATCAAAATACGAAGCAGTGTTTTCATCCCCAGGGAGTTGGTTATCAAAGAACGTGAAATTAGATCAGTTTAGAACTTATCAAACATGGGTGAGTTTATCTCAAGAGTTCCCTGTTGCAGACACAGTGGTCTAGCTCCGTCCTCTAGTGGAACGCGCCACTATGCGTTTAGGCAGTAACGGATGGAAGGAAGAAAATAGATCTTGTTCCTCTGAAAAACACAGGTAAGGAAATGAGTGCCAGAATTAGGGGAAGAGAGGGTTAAGAACGCAGAAACATTCGCTTCATGACACAGTCACTAAGCCTCCCTCTGATCAAAGCTCTCTAGAGAATTAGCTCCTACTTTACAGCACTTGTGCTCCAGATGCGGATGGTAACTGAGGCTGCCCCTCAAACTTCTAAAACCCAAGGGGGAGAGTAATAGCACACCTGTACACCGACTGTGCATAGAAACCCTCTGCCGTGCACCTATAAAGAAAACATACTTCCAGCTGGTGGAAGCATAGGCCTTTAATCCCAGCATTCGGGAGGCAGAGGCAGGCAGATCTCTAAGTTCGAGGCCAGCCTGGTCTATAGAGCAAGTTCCAAGGGTACATATACAGAGAAATTCTGTCTTAACAACAACAACAACAACAACAAAACCCAACCAACCAACCAAACCCCCAAAACAAACAACAAAAAACCAAAGAAACCAACAATAAGAAAGGAAGTCTTTTTGGGCTGGAGAGATGGCTCAGTGGTTAAGAACAGTGGCCGCTCTTCCAAAGGACCTGTGTACAATTCCCAGAGCCCACATGGCGGTTCACAGCTGTCTGTAACTCCAGTTGCAGAGGATCCAACATCCTCACAGACACATATGCAGACAAAACACCAAGGCATATAAAATAAATACCTTATAAGAAAATGTATTTCAACCGTCTTGCATAGGAATGAAGTCATTAAACTGGAGTTCTGTTGATGCGAAGATTTGTCTTTGGAGACCCTAAAGACCGTTCCCCCTCTACTCATTTACACTCATGTGTCTTACTGGGTTTTCCCAAGTGTTTATTATTATAAAAATACCGCTGGTCCCCAAGGGTTCATGGTCACAGTCAGCCACTCTGAGCATTTGCTAGTAACAGGAGACAAATCAAAATCAGAGCAGATTTAAAAAAAAAAAAAAAAAAAAAAAAGCACCGCCATTAATTTTCCTTCAAATCCGGGATGGGACAGTTCTCTATTTTCCCATCACTACGACACTTAGGAGTCTGGTTAGCTGAAGGGAAGAGGAAAGTAATATGGCTTATATACAAACACCCTGGCAAAACAAACTGCTAAGAACTGGACTTCGAGAGGCTCTAGGAGCGGAATGGAGAGGCAGCTAGCTAGGCACCGCAATCCGGGACAATCAGAACCCATCACAGCCCCAGCATTCAGATAACTTCAGAAGGTTAGCTCACTCGGAACATGGGACCCAGGGCAGAAAAGGAAGGTAGCAAGCACACTCTCAGGGAGGATTGTCTTGTCTGAGAAGCAACCATCTTTTGACACTACATCGTCCCTACAAGGCGCTGCAGACGGAGGCCACTCTGTTCGCGTCACCACTCACACAGGTGCCGCCGCATTCCTGGTTCCACGAGGAAAAGACATTCACAGGAGGATGTGTCTTTGCCACCCTGGTGTCTGGCGCTGCGTTCCCCTACCAACCCTGACTATTTTGAAAACACTCCTCCCCATTACTTTGTACTACAGCGACCTAAACCTTTATCTCCCTGATTATTTCATCTAAGCTAGAAGAACGGAAGTCCCTCTCCTCCAGGAAATGTAGAAGAGATCTGGAAGGGTCAGGAGCGACCCGGAACGGAAAAGTCCTATCAAAAAAAATCAAGTAAATTCAAGTCCGTCAAATCTGGTTGGAGGCCATTCGTTCGTCTTGTCCTGCCCAGATGGCCTTTCTACGCATCCAGGGGACGCCGAGGTGAACCGACACCTGGGGCTGGCATCCCCGGAGGCTCGGTCACACTCCCTGGGAACCCAGGTACCGGCTCCGGTCCCTTCTGAAGGCGGTGTCCCCTGCCCTTCCCAACTCGGAAGCTCAGATCAGGACGGTCGGCGAGGCCGTGCGGAGGGCCGGGGACAGGTTGGCGGGTCCCCGGCCGCGTCGCCCGCAGCCGCGCCCAGGACACTCGGCGGACTCGGGCCTGGCCGCCCCGGCGTCCCCAGGGCCTCCGCCCCCGCAGCCCTTACCCGCAAGACATGGTAGCCTTCCGTGCCGCCGCCTGGGATCTCGACGCTCTGCGAGGAGCCCATGGCGGCGGGCGATCCGTACGGCCCGGCCGGCTCAGCGCTGCTCGCCCTCGCGCACCGCCCGCTCCGCGACTCCGCGTAGCACTTGGGACGTGGCACTCGCAGCCGCCCGAGCCGGGCCGCACAGCCCGCCGGGAGATGGTCTCCCGGCAGCCGGGGCCGCTGCGACGCCGCAGACAGCGCCCCCTTCCGGAAGCCGGCGGGGACGGCACGAGAGCGGGCGGCCGGGCGGCCAAGGGGTGGCGCGGCGCACGAGAAAGCGGAACTACGGCTCCGAGCGCGACGCCTGGCTACGGGGCTCCGGAGTAGACAAGACTCATCTAGGCGCGAGTCTACGGTCCCGGAAGAAAAGGGCCTTGCTTGCAGCGCCTCCTGGTGGCCAGAGTCAGAAAAGCACGCTGGGCACTTGGTTTAATCTAGGTCTTGTTTAATAAGAGTTCGCAGTGGCTTTCTGGGATTGGAACATCAGGTCCTTTCAATTCACTTTTATAAAGAGCAATGTTCCCCGAAATAACAGATGTCCCAAATTTTGCTGTTGTTCTTCTCCTCTTCCTGATAGAACATAGTCCAGAGCGGGGAAACAAGGTTGCATTTCCTTGGCATTTTGCCTCTTGCCTTTTGATACCTCACTACACCGCGTCTAAGTAGCTAAGCTTGATTCACACATTTCTCACGTTTGTTCCTTTCGCCCTTTTCACAGCTCCTCCTGACCCTGTTCTTCCCACCCCCAGATACTGTAGTCAGTCAGTTCGACTCTCGGTAAGGGTGTGCCATCCAGGTGTCAACTGTCTTTGGTGTTTGGCAAATGTGAACTGCTATTAAGGGTGACGTGTTCTAGTCCCAAATGTTTTTTTAATAGTTACCTAGACACGCCTTCAGTTAGATCGCCCAGTTTAAAGGCTAGAGGAATGGCATCCCGAGAAAGCAAGGAAATACAGCCCATGGACCTTGCTTGCACACGACTGGCCAGCTCTCCATGTGGAATCAGAATCGTAAAAAAAGAACGCTGCCTTGAAAGAGATACCATAGACATAATTAGAAAATACAAGGAAGAGCTTGAATGGGGATCTTGTTACCGTTTGGATCCGGAATGTCACCCCAAAGACTTAAGTGCTAAAAGCCTTGGTCACTAGCCGGTAGAGGCACTGGAACCTTTAAGAGGTGGGACCTGGTGGAAGTAAGCTGGAGCCAGTCCTTAAATTAGTAAGACCCTGCCCATTCCTTTCCCTTTTTGCTTCATGGCTGCCCTGAGACAAACACCTTTGCTTCCTACTGTGATGCACGACTTTGCCACAGACCCCAATATAATGGAGCCAACAGTTATAAACTGAAACCACAAGTCAAATAAATCTTTCTTTCTATAAGTTAATTACCTTAGGTGTTTTGTCACTGATCCAGAACACTAATACAAAGCCAGTCTGAAAAAAAAATTCCTATCGAATGGAGAGGTGGCTTAGGGATTAAAGTGCTTGCTGCTACATCACGAGGATGGGAGTTCAAATCCCAGCACCCACATCAGACTGTTCACAATGGTATGACTTTGGCTCCAAGGTATCTGGCACCCTCTTTGCTGTGTGAACACACACACACACACAGATATACACACAAAACAAATTTTTTTTAAAAGGAATTCACCAATTAGCTGTGAAGGAAATGGTTTATTTTGTTTTGTTTTGAGCTGGAATCTTGCTGTGTTTTCCTGACTAGTTTTAAATCCTGGTGACTCTCCTGCCTCAGCCTTCTGAGTAGCCGAGATATTCCAGTGTTCCTGGTTTGTAAAGGACGTTTTTGGTTCCATTGGATGAATTTGAATATGGTCATTAGAATACTGGAATTAGAAGGGAAATATTTATTTTTATAAAAAAGAAGTTAGTTACTGAGGGAAAAAACTGGCTAGAAGACAGTCTGAGTCTGTAGCATATAAAATAATTTTCTTAAATATAAGATGTATATTAGTGCATTCCTCTACCTAGAACCATCTGGATGATAAGAACTATAATAGTGATCTCTAAGTAGGAATAGAAATTTTGTTTTGTTTTCTCCTTTGCTTTTCAAGATAGGGTTTCTCTGTGTAGCCCTGACTGTCCTAGAACTCATTCTGTAGTCCATGCCGGTCTCGAACTCACAGAGATCCACCTGCCTTTGCTTCCCAAGTCTTTGCTGTTTTTATATTCTATTCTATAATGTTCAACATTATAGAATTTTCTTTTTACTAACAAATTTTATTTAAAATTTGAAAATAAAGTATCATTTCTCCCTTTGCTGTTAATAAGACAATTAGCACATCCTTGGAAGGTTAAACAAGTATGTAATGAATAAATGAAGGCTCCAGGCATGCGGCTTCTCAAGAGCAGGGAGTACAGAGGAGTTGGCTCCATGTCGCCAGTACTTACCAGGAGGCCTGGCAGCTAATTCAGTAAATACATATTTACTACAAGAAAATAAATATAATAACCGGATTTGATGAGAATGATCTTATCTTGCTGGATAGTTATCATTTTCTTCATGGTACTGATACATTGCCAAAGCTTTAGATTAGGAGTTGAGAGATGGCTCGGTGGGTGAAAGTGTTTGCTGCACAAACAAGAGGACCTGAATTCAGATCACAAGCACTCACGTTTCTGAGGGGCCTAGGGGTGTAGCTCAGTGGCAGAGCGGGAGGGAGTGCAGTATATGATATGTCCTTTTACTTTTGGTCTCTAGTGTATGGCGCGAACATCGCGTTAGCGTTTGTCGGTTCATGTTGGCCTAGCGTGTGCAAACCCATGGCTCTATCCCGTATTTCCCCAGGTCAGTAAATTAAAAATATTATTGACTTGAATTAAATGCATGAACTGAATGAATAGCTTCGCAACCCTGCCCCCAACTCAGTTACTGCGACCACTGTTTCTACCTCATCAAAATATGTATTCTGTCTTTCAGTACCAATTGACAGCAGGCAAGGTACAGATCTGAGCATTTTAAAAATACGACCATTGCTGCTGTTCCTGGTACCAGTTTGCCTTCTTCACTTAGTTGGGGAAAATGCTCAAAGGGAAAGCAAAGAATAGAATCCCAAGGACACTGCCAAAGCTAATACAACACGCTGGAGGAGAATGCATGGGAAATTATTGTCCAGGCCAGTCACAGTCTGAGTCAGAAACCGCTGCAGGCAAGCTGGCATTTTGAAACATCGCAGGCAGCAAAAAAGCGAGGTCCTGCAGACAGAAACGTCTACAGACTAAAACAGTCAAACCAGAAGCAATTTGCTTCCGAGGAAGCAGCATTAGCGTGGCTGATCTGGGCTTTGTGAATTCTGAGTTCTCATGATGGAAGGGCCCCTTTTCATTGCGTCGATAAGTGCAGTTTATCTTCCAGGCCATAATCTGGGAAGGTCTGACTCTCAGTGTGTGGATGGCAACCCTTCCGGAACAGATCGGTTCCACTCGGCGACCCCTGCCTACCGCAGCCTGCCTTGCTGCTTAGCAAAACAGTCACGCTGTGTGCCAGAGAAGCCCCGCCATATCTGCCCAGACTTCAGGAGAACCGACGACCTGTAGGCAATGCGTAACTCCACTTAATAGGAACACATGAAGCGGCCTTTTAGGAGGAGTTCTGCCCCATAAAACACAAGAGTGAGAGCTGGGCTGAGCCGATAAATGGATTGCTTTCGGAGAACGGGCGAACCGAAGAGGAACACAGTGTTTGTCATTTGCATATTAGCACAGCAGCTGTGGCTGATGTGTGCCTGCGTGTTTAGCTGTGTGTTAAATTGTGACAGAGGTTTGGCATAGAACAGCTTCTCGGTCAGCGGCTTTGAAGGGATGCGGGTTTGTGCGAGTGTAATGTCAATAGGAAGCAGTAGAGTGTTGGCGTTTCACCCCGGGTGGGAATAGGAACTCGATAAAGATATAAGCCCTAGCGCTACTATGTCCACTTCCATGATGGGTTTCCGGTCCGCACGTTTGGGAACTTCCTACTAATGCAATGCCTAAAAAAACCTGTGCTGCTTTAATGCTGGGACAGAAACTGTGGGAATTGAATGGTTACAGACTCAAGTTGTACTGATATTCTTGTGTATAGTTAGTTGTTTTCTACTCTTTTCTCTTAGCTTTTGGGGGGCCTGCCACCCACCTCCCAAATAAATACACGGAGGCTTAGTCTTTCTTAAAAATGCCTGGCCTCAGCTTGGCTTGTTTCTAGCCAGCTTTTCTTAACTTAAATTGTCCCATCTGTCTTTTGCCTCTGGGCTTTTACCTTTCTGTATACCTTTCTTTGGTTCTTATTCCGCAATCGCTATGTAGCTGGGTGACTGACCCCTGATGTCCTCCTCTCTGTCTCCTTTCTCTCACTTCTCCCTCTCCTCTTTTGCTCCTATTTATTCCCTATGCCTGCCAGCCCCATCTAGCCTTTCTCCTGCCTAACCATTGGCCATTCATGTCTTTAGTAAAACAATCAGGCTTAGACAGGCAAAGTAGCACACCTTCACAGAGTTAAATGAATGCAAAATAAAAGAATGTAACACATCTTTGCATCTTTAAATAAATATTCCACAGCATAAACAAATGTAACACATATTCAACTGATCGTCCACAACACTTGTGTTCCTTTAATACTAATAACAACTTATTGTCAAAGTTATTTATTTAATAAGGCAATGTCTCAGTGTAGAGCTCAAGCTGATTTGGAAGTCACTACGTAGTTCATGGCTGGCCTTGAACGTGCAATTCTGCCTCAGCCTCCCAAAGTTATAGGAGTGTGCCACCATACTTGGCTTGTTTATTTATTTTTGAAATGGAACTCTTTGTTTTGTTTGTTTATTTTTTTTTTCTTTAGAGGCTTCTTTAGCTTTCCTCTCTATAGTCCTGGCTACCTGGGAACTCACTCTGTAGACCAGGCTGGCCTTGAACTCACAGAGATCCGGCCCCCTCTGTCTCCCACATGCAGGGACTGAAGGTATAAGCCACCACCTCCACTGTTCTTAGAGTCACAGAAAAGTCATAGACAATGCGTGCAGTTCCCATGTGCTCTTCACTCTGTTTTCCAGTTGACAATATCTTACATCACCATGGTGCATTTGTCAAAACCAGGAAGCCCACATTTGCATCATGAGCTGAAGTCTACAGATTTTTCCACATTTCCCCCTGCTTCATTGATTCAATGCATGAGCCTACTTCACAGTTATTTCTCATATCTCCTTTTGTCTTCTCTGACTTGTGACTGTGCCTCAAAGCTTTCCCATTTTTTCACAGCTATGACAGTTTCAAAAAGCCTTGCTCAGATATTTTAAAGAATATATTCCATTCGGGCATGTCTGCTCTTTTTCTCATGATTAGACTGGGGTTGTGGGTTGTGCAGAACAACAATAGAGAAGTCCATCCTCACTGTCATATCAGAATTTTGTGCTGTGAACATGGCTTACGGTTGGCCATGATAACCTGCCCACTTAATGCTGTCTGCCTGTAAGTAGTCAGACTCCGGGCCAGGAGCTTGCAGGTTCTTCGTTTCCTATGCAAGGATTGAAATAACGGCACACGCAGGTTACAGACCAGCAATGAAACTTTATTCAAAAGCAAAGCCGTGGTGAAGATCAGGAAGAAATACGCTGCCGAAAGTGACCGCAGCCACACGAGTGACAGTGCCCAACGGCTCTGGTTGTTTGACGATTCTCTTTATAGGGCTCGAGAAAAGGATGAATTCGTTGCCAAGGGCTATAGTGCCAGGTGCTTCTCTGTTTTGATTGACGTGCCCCTTTCCCATGATGCATCTAATTTCAATTATATGCAAGCTCAATTATCTATTTCAAAGATGGTAAATAGGGGATTCTTTCTAAAAATTCACGAAGAGGGCAGTTTGTCTTACTACACTTGCACCAAAACCACTTTGGGAGCTGTGTGTATCTCCCAAGTCAAGGGGAGTCCCCGGTTACTAAACTATTCCCTATGCTTGCCTGTCTGATTAATAACAAGCTACGTTTACCCTTTCCCAAGGAAGCAAGCCACCATGTCTGGACACGCTTAAGGAGTTAGTTGCAAATGTGTTGGGGGAAGGGAAATTATGTGCAAAAATTATTTAATTCTTCTGTAGGGAAATTTGCTCCGTGTCTGTCATTTATTATTTGTCATTTATTTATATCATCATGACCCCATGTATATGTTATTCTTTGCTGGTGGAATGGAACATGAAAGGTTTTGTTGCTCAATTTGTACCTGTGTTCTCTGGCTAATCACTCTACCTTTTAACTCCGGGAACCACAAGTCTTTCTTCTAGCCTTATAATTTCGTGAGTTTGCCTTTTCCAGGCTAGAACCACACAACACATAGCCTTTTAGGTCTGGTTTCTTTCATTTAGAAAGATTCACCTAAGATTCATGTATAAAGCCAGATGTTCATGCCTTTAATTATAGCACTTGCGGGATGAAGGAGGCACGAGAAATGAGTTTAAGGTCAGGTTTGACTGTCTGGTGAATTTGAGGTCATCCTGGGCTATGCGACCCTATCTTAAAATTAGCTAATTAATATGTAAATAGACCCTGTGTTAAAATTAGTTCATTAAAATATAAATGATTTTCTAAAAAGAAAGAGGGAGAGAGAAAGAAAAGCTGGGCACAGAGGCACACGCCTGTGAACTCAGCACTTGAGAGGTAGAGCCAGGAGGATCAGGAGTTCAAGGTCAGCCTCAGCTACTCGGCAAGTTTGTGGCTATTCTGAGCTATATGAGACCATGCTCAAAAAGGAAATGTACACACAGTCAAGCAAAAGATTGTATGTTGTGAACTCTGTTGCATGCTAGACACTGAAAGACATTTCGCCTTGTGGATGTGTTTATTTAGTTTTGCTATTCATCTATTGGGAGATACATAGTTTCTAGTTTGCTTTGTTTAATTGTCCATGAAGCTGCCATAGAAATAATGCATATGTTTTAGTGTGGACATGCTTTTTTGTTAAGTTGAGTAAAAATAAAGGATAAATCTGTTGGATCGCATATGGCTAAGTTTATATTTGGCTTTATAAATAACTGCAAGCTGTCTTTTATATATATGGGTGTTTTGAATACATATATGTCTGACTATCACTTGCTTGCCTGGTGCCTGCCATGGAAGCCAGAAGAGAGTGTCCTATTTCCTGAATCTAGAGTTACAGATGACTGGGAGCTGCCATGTGGGTGCTGGGAATCAAACCCTGGGTCCTCTAGAAGAGCTGCCGGTGCTCTTAACTGCTGAGCCATCTCTCCAGACACAAGCTATCTTTTAAAGTGGTTGTTCCTGTGGCTGGACAGATGGTTCAGCAGTGAAGAGCACTTGTTCTTGCCGAGAACCCAAGTTCAACTTCCAGCACCATGTGATAGCTCACAGCCATCGGTTACTCCAGTTCCAGAGGATCCAACACCCTCTTCAGACCTCAGCCACGAGGCGTGCACATGGTGCGCGGGATTACATGAAAGCGAAATATTCACACATATTAAACCAAAAAATTAGCTGGCTTCTCTTGAACCAGGTGTGGCAGCACATGCCTTTAATCCCAGCATTATAGAGTAGAGACTGAGGCAAGCAGATCACTGAGTTTGAGATCAGCCTGGCTTACGTGGCAAGTTCCAGGCCATCTAGGGATACTAAAGAAAGTATCTTCAAAAAAGAAAAGAAGGAAGGAAGATACTGGATGAAATAGCTGCACTGATTTACAAGTGCACTTGCAATAAATGAGCATCCCTGACAGCCTGCATCCTCAGCAACATTTGTCATCTGTGTGCGTGTGTGTGTGTGTGTGTGTGTGTGTGTGTGTGATTATTGCTGTTGCCGAGGACCAAACCAAGGGCTTTGAGCATAAGCAACCACTGTACCACTAAACTACATCCTCGGCTCCTTTTGAGGGGTTGACTATTCTATTGGACATATAATAGTATGTAATTGTGGCTTTAATTTCCATCTCCTTGACAATTCATGCAGCTAAGCATCCTTTCAGGGGTTATATACCATCCTGTATCTTGCCTTTGAAGTGTCTGTTCAGATCTTTTCCTATACTTAAATTAGGTTGTTTAGTTCTATATTGTTAAGTTTTTATAAGTTATTTGTATGTTTTGGATATGAATCTTTACCAGGCATGTGACTTACAGATATTTCCCAAGTTTTCATACTCCTAACAGTATCAATCACAAAACAATACTTCTAAATTTTGATAAAGTTCAACATATCATATTTTGCCGTTAACATAAAAAATGATTACTAAACCAAGATAATGAACATTTTCTCCTTAGTTTTCTTTTCTTTTTCTTTTTCTTTTTTTTTTTTTTTTGAGATATGGTCTCAGTGTATAGCCCTGATTGACCTTGGCACTCAGGGAAATCTACCAACTCTGCCTCCCAAGTGCCGGGATTAAAGGCTCTAATTGTACGTCGCCTGTCTTGATGTCCCATTGTTCTTCTTACCTTGTAGGCTTTTACCTAAAACCTTTATTATTCAAAGTAGCCTGCCTGGCTTTTTGCAGATGAAAGAGTCTATTTTAATGCTTCCTTCCCAGATCTGCCTCTTTCAACTGTCTCCTGCACCAAGTCTTTCCAGCAACTCTGCCTAATTTGAGGGAGTGTTGCCCACATTATTACCTGTGGGTCCTTTGAAGATGAAAGATACAGGCAGAGCCCAGTGATCAGTGCAGAAGGGACTCTTAATGTCCGGCTCCTGATACTTAGCTTACTTGCCTGATGGGCCCTTTTGATTTTTCTCCCTTGATATTGTGAAGAGTTGAAAATCCACAAGCTGCACCAAATTCAGGCCGTGGAAGAAGTTGACAGTCGCCATATGGTTTTCAGTGACGGAGAAAAGCTTATTCTGCCATCTTAGGCTGTTTATTTTTCCTTGACTCCTGTTCTGTAACATGGGACAATGTAATCATGCTGTTACAGTACAATGTGTACCTCGATGTTAAAAGGCTTATGCTGAAGGTCTCTTAGCAAAAGGCCACACGGTGCATCAAGGGGCTTTTCAGGGTCCTGTTAAGATAAATTCTTCCCTTCCACAATGCCGTTAGCAAGCGACTTTCCCTTGGAGGACATACGATGAGGGTACATCTAGGGTTATGCAAAATTCTCAGTTGGATAACTATGACTCGGGACATTTCTTAAGAACTGTGTTGTGAGCCAGCAAGATGGCTCAACGCATCAAGGTGCTTACTGCCAAGCCTAGCCACCCAAGTGATCTCTGGGACCCATGTGATGGAGACCAACTCCCACAAGTTGCCTTCTAATGTCCTCTTATGGCTTTGTTGTTGTTGGTTTTGATTTTTTTTTTTTTTTTGAGATAGGGTTTCTCTGTGTAACAGCCCTAGCTAGCCTGGAACTAGTTCTTGTAGTCTATGCTGGCCTCAAACTCACGGAGATCCTCCTGCCTCTGCCTCCTGAGTGTTGAGACTAAAGGAGTGTGCCACCACTGCCCGGCTTTGACATCCACTTATGGACTGTGATACCTGTGTGCCCCTCACCTCCCTCCCAAAATAAATAAATAAGTAAACGAATAAATAAATATGTAATAAAAATTTTTAAAAAGTGTATTGAAATAGAACTGGGTGAGAGTGATGTTGTCAATAATAAAACATTGAGCCTGCTCTAGTGAGACTAGAATACATTTGCAAATGTTGATGCATTGTTAGTTAGGCTATATTTGCTGATGACACCAACATCACAAATTCATTCCTTCATAGTCAGAATGGGTTGGGCAGAGTTTGAGAGACATGGCAGCAGTGTGGGACACAGGAATCTGGACATTTCAATCCCTTCCTAAATAATCTGCCTACCGCCCAGTATGGTCAAATTTGGTTTCTCAAAAAAGAGTTCAAAAATCAAAATCCTCATATGAAGTTCACAACTGGTTTTAAAGAGCCAGTGGTGAGGGCTGGAGAGATGGCTCAGAGGTTAAGAGCACTGGCTGCTCTTCCAGAGGTCCTGAGTTCAATTCCCAGCAACCACATGGTGGCTCACAACCATCTGTAATGAGATCTGGTGCCCTCTTCTGGCCTGTAAGTATACATGCAAGCAGAACACTGTATATGCAATAAATAAAGATTTAAAAAAAATAAAGAGCCAATGGTTTGTGGGCTAAAAGAACACAGATCAAATAAATGTATCTTGGAGATGTAATGGAGGGAAGGCTGAACAGGTGCATCTGTAAGCATCAGATTCTGATCTCTGGTTTAGAATCTACGTTACTGTTGTGGCTTGAATATGGCATTCCCCCATCAGCTCCTGTGTTTGAATACTTGGTCCCCAGCTAGTATCAGGAAGTGGAGCCTTGCTAGAGTATGTGTGTCCCTGGGGGGCAGGCTTGGAGGTTTTGTAGCAAGGTTCTTCTTCCTGGTCTTTTCCTGGTTCTTGTGTGTGAATGAAATGTAATCAGTCTGCTTCCCCATGGCCAGCCTGGCACTTGCTCCTGCTGCCATGCCTTCCCTGCCACGATGGACTGTATCCCATCTGCGCCTGCAAGCCGAAGTAAACTCTTCTCGAACTTCCTTTTGGCCAGGTCAGGGTACTTAATATCACAGCAACAGAAAAGCAGCTGATACGGGCTCTTTGCTGATGATTGTTAGTATTTATTATGTGATGATTGTTATGATTTAGCAAACATACCAACAATATCTTAACCTTGTTAGATGTACTGGCAAATGACATGCCGTTTATGATGCAGAGCAGGGTCAAACTTCTTGTTCGATCCTACGGAAATTATCTGTAGTCTCATCTCTCTCTCTCTCTTTTTTTTTTAATGTTTTCTTTTTATTATTTATTATGTGTGCAGTGTTCTGCCTGAATGTACACCTGCAGGCCAGAAGAGGGCACCAGATCTCATTACAGATGGTTGTGAGCCACCATGTGGTTGCTGGGAATTGAACTCAGGACCTCTGGAAGAGCAGGCAGTGCTCTTAACCTCTGAGCCATTTCTCCAGCCCTGTAGTCTCATCTTTTAGGTGGGGGAGGAGAGAGATTGTGACTTGACTCGATCACAGGAATTGATGCGTAGCAGAACCAGAAGCAGCGCTGAATTCTGACCCCACGTCCAGAAGCCTTCCTGTCTGCACCGACAGCTGCAGCAGCGACTGTGGCTTCCCGTCACTGGATGACTGAGGCGCCTTTCTACCTCCTCCGACAGCTCATGTCATCTCTAACCATCAGGACATTGCTACTCCAAGTGGGAATTATATTAAACTCACTTTACACAGAGAGAGAGAGTAACCGACTTACTTACTCAGGACCCCACAGCAAGCAAATAGCCAAGTCTGAGTTAAGATCCAGTCACATTGATTCCGAAGTTCATGCTTTTTAGCTACCCCAGGATTCCTCGTCTTGGCGTGGAGACAGAACTAAACGCCGTGTCTGTATACACTCTCACCTATCCTTCCAGGCAGGCAGAAGGGGAATTGAGGCCGGGGCTTTGAAGGCAACACTGAGTCTGCCCTGAGGTTTTGTCTTGTTTTCATAGACCTGCCTGGGGCCACGTAGGGAAGTGGGGGTCAGGACTCCACTTTAAAGTTGGAGTCTTTAAAACCTCTAAGCTGGTTGGAAGACACCCTATGATTATAAAACATATTTTAGAAAAGCTCATAGTTGTTTCATCTGAAGGATTGATGATAATATTGCCATATTAGTGTTCTAAGAGTTCGTTGGGAGATGGGAGAATCTCATTAAGCCAAAAAAAGCTAACTGTATATATTCTGTAAGCTTCTACTTACCAAATGGCTAAGAGCATCATTATATAGCATCTGAGGCCCGATAGCCAAGCTGTCTCCACGTTGCTTTAACCCACCTACTTAAACCGTTGTGTATTTCCAAAGTTAAAAACTGGCAAAAAGAAAAAAAAAAGAACAGAATATGTAGTTGGTGACAACAGCAGGGATCGGTGGTGATGCGATTTTAATTCACGCGGTGGTGATGCGATTTTAATTCACGCGTCAGAATTTAAAGCACTTGTTCTAAACATAATGGTCAAAGCCAACACAGGCGCTAAGGTTATAGCGCCCTTGTTCAGAGTTTCATTTTCTAAAGACAAAGGGCAGCCAGAGATGGATGCAGACGTGCTGGCTTGCTTGCCTTTAGCTCAGTTTCGCCAACTCTTACACAGTTCAGGAACTCCTGCCTAGGGAATGGTCCTGACTACAGTAGGCTGTATCCCACATCTATGAACTTAGTTAAGACAATCCCTCGCAGACACGCCCACAGGCAAACTCCTTGGAGATAAACCCTCATTGAGACTCTTCCCAGGTGTTTCTAAATTGTGTCAAGTTGACAAAGCTAACTACCACAACAAGTAATGTCTGAGTAAATTTTTTTTTTGAGACAGGGTTTCTTTCTTTTTTTCTTTTTTGATTTTTATTGAGCTCTACATTTTTCTCTGCTCCCTTCCCTGCCTCTCCCCTCCCACCTTCAACCCTCCCCCAAGGTCCCCATGATCCCAATTTACTCAGGAGATCTTGTCTTTTTTTCTACTTCCCATGTAGATTAGATCTATGTAATTCTCTCTTAGTGTCCTCATTGTTGTGAGACAGGGTTTCTTTGTGTAGCTTTGCAGGCAGTCCTGGATCCTGCGCTATAGACCAGGCTGGCCTCAAACACACAGAGATCACCTGCCTTGGCCTCCCAAGTGCTGGGATTAAAGGTGTGCAACACCACTGCCCAGCTGAGTTATTCTTTTTTTTTTCAATTGCATATTTCATGCATTGAAGCTTTTATGATTTATTTATTTATTTATTCTATGTGTCTTTTACATCATGTATCTTGATCCCATTTATTCCCCCCATCCCTTCGCATCTGCGCTCCTTCCCTGCACACCCCCCAAAGAAAATACAATTTAAGAGAAAAAATANAAACAGGGTTTCTCTGTAGCTTTGGTGCCTGTCCCGGAACTAGCTCTTGTAGACCAGGCTGGCCTCGAACTCCCAGAGATCCGCCTGCCTCTGCCTCCCGAGTGCTGGGATTAAAGGCGTGCGCTACCACTGCCCTGCTAAGGGAAAAACTTTAAAAAAAAAAATCTTGTCTTGGAAGCTGCAGTATGATAGAGTGAGTCACACAGTAAACCCCTTTGTCCATTTGGAAGTGTTCACTGCATTGATCTGGTTCGAGGCCTCTGGTTTCTACTACCCGGTTGAAGCTGAGCTCTTGCTAGGGAGCCTCTTGGAGACCTTGTTGTTGTCCTGTATGTGGAGATCTTGCAGTTTGGGGTCTGCAGGTCAGCTCCCTTCACATGCTCCAGCAGATCATAGTAGATAATGATGTGTGGATAACGGGGCGAGCCAAATCATATCCTTTGCATCTTGGTCCCCCAGACGGGAAATGGGGACAACTCTCCCATGCTTACAACTTCGGGGTTGACTCACCCACACTTGCACTAACAGGGTTGGCTCTATGGTCCTGCCCTGGAGAGATGACTCGATGGTTAAGAGCACCAGCTGTTCTTCCAAAGGACTCAGGTTCAATCCTCAGCACCTACATGGCAGCTCACAATTGTCTGTAACTCCAGTTCCAGAGGATCTGATACCTTCACATCAATGCACATAAAACAAAGTTAAATAGATTTTTAAAATGTCTGAGTAATCTTAAATACTACGCATTCTGTTATTTGTTAAAACACCTAACTTTCTCCCCTCAGAGCTGGGGATCAAACTCAGGCCTCATGTTCTCAGGGAAGTGTTCTCCTTCTGAGTCACCTCCCCAGCCCCTTTCATTTCTTTCTAACTTGCTGTACTATTGAAGTGTCCAAAAGACGGTTCGTGTAAGTGCAGCCTTCCTCTTGGCTAGATGGCAGGAGAACACGTCACTTAATGTGATGCTTGCTTGAAGTGCTCGTTCACCAGTCTATTGCGGTACGATAATTTTCCACTAATCTTGCTTAAATTTTTATTAAGAAAGCTGCCAGAGTATTTCAAGTGGGTTTTTGTCATATTCCTAGATTTTTTCATTAACTTGTGATAATACTTCTTTTTTAAAAAAAAATAGTTAATCTAGTTTGCAGTCTGAAAATAAACCCTTGGGTCATGATATTATTAATTATTATTATATATAATATATTATAATATATTTTTACTAAACTTATATATTCTATTTGTAGTACAGTTTTTCATCTGTTTAGAGAATCTTAAATCTATAGCTGAAATTGCTATGTAATTCCTTTTTAAATTTATTGACTATAGTGCTGCCTCGTCTGTTACGTTGCCTCCCGTGATGGACGCCACATATTTAACTGCTTGCGTGTCAGCAGCTGGAGAGCCGGGACCAGGTCATGTTTGATTTTCTGTCTTTTGTATCGAGCACAATGCTTAAGGACATGGTAGGCGCTTGATGAATCTGTGTTGAACGATGAGAAGAACAGTGTCTGGACACACTTTCCTACAATCCAATCTGGCCCACTCTTGACGTCTGCCATGTATTGTCTTCATAACTCACGTTCCAGTCCCGGTAACTTTGTGTTGTTCATTTTACTAGTTCCCGTGCAGAAATACCATTGTTGAATTCAGTACTGTAGCGAGACAATTCAATTAGAGATCTCTGCACCAACATGGCTATATCTCAAAGATGTTAAATATGACAAAAATAAAAAGAGCATAGGCATAATTTGGGTAGGCGTACCCCAGTTCTGTGTGTTAAATACTCAATGCTACCGGAAAGTGACGAAGTCTTCAAGAGGTGGGTTTGATGAAGCTTTGAGGCCTTGGAAATGTGCCCTTAAACAGTACTGTGAGATGTTAGTCTCTTCTCTCTCGTATCTGGGTCATGCTGCGTGCACTTCTGTTCTACTGGGTGTTTTTGCCATGATACGCTGCCAAATCACCAGTCCAAAATCAATGGGACCAATTATGGATTGAGCCTGTGAACCACCTTCTCTCTGAGCTTCGATTCTCAAGCATGCTGTTAGAATACTGGGATGTTGACTGATATGAAGCTCTAAACATCCAAACACTAACCTGGATGTGGTGATACACATTGGTAATCCCAGCACTTGGAAGGCGGAAGCAAGGGAATCTGAAGGTACCCCCCCCACTACATAGCAAGCTTGAGACCAGGAGATGCTGGACCAAACAGACAAAGGCTAACAATGTTAAGCACTTGTATTAGGTTTGTTTGTGCTGCCGTCTCTAAACTCTGCTGATTCTGTGTATCCTTCTGGCGCATTGCTCTGCATCAAGGGGCTAAAATCTATGTGAATGGCACCCATGTGGCAGGCTTCTGATTTGGTTTTGCCAATTCGAAGCACTGGCAGGGGACTGAAAAGCAGCAGAGAGTGAGATACCATTTTCCCCCCTGTTCCTGGCAGTACTGCAAATATGGCAACCCCAGCAATAGGAAGAGGGGGCAGAAGAGGCTCCATGGTTAATTCAACAATGCTATGCTGACCTTCAACAAGGAAGTAGTCTGTTAAATTGGTAGGGTGGTAAGGGAGGATTGTCTGTACTCTGTCAATCATGTTTTAAATAAACACTGATTGGCTGGTAGCCAGGCAGGAAGTAAGTAGAGGTGGGACAAGGAGAACAGGAGTATTCTGGGAAGAAGGAAGCTCTTTCTGCAGTCCTGCCCAGATCACCGAAGAAGCAGGGTGTGACCTACCCTGCTGAAAACGGTACTGAGCGCGATGTGGCTAACATAGATAAGAATAATGGGTAAACATAAGTTATAAGAGCTAATACGAAGCCTGAGCTAATGGGTCTATCAGTTTATATCTTATGGAGACCTCTGTGTGAACTTTTTGGGGGCTTGCCGGCTGTGGGAACTGGGCAGGACAGAAACCCAACAAGCAGGACCTAATGTTACAGTAGAGGCTCTGACCTCCACTTCCTCTGCCCTTTGCCCTCTTGCCATTGCTGCCCATTGTCCCAAACCAACCGGAAGCCAGAAGCCAAGGCAGTCTGGTGAGGTAATTTGTATCATCCGGTTTCCGAGCACTGAAGGAATTAACTTGGAGGTCAAGCGGAGGAAATGACACGAACCCCACTTTTCCACCTGCTTCTCTAACTTTCCAAATCTTTGGAACCAATGCCAGTGCCAAATCCCTTTATATGAAATACACTGAGTTGTTCGTACTTTCTTATTAAGAAGTGATGAATTCAGTCTAGTTTATGGGTACAGCATCTGTAGCCAAGAAAGAAAAATTTACATGAGAACAAGAAATCTCATATTGGAGTGAATGTTTGCTCTGGGTGGAAGAGAACAGAATGGAAGGGGGAACAAGTCATACAGACATCATATGTATCTAAAACATTTAATTTTCAAAACTAGCAGGTAAATGTATTTTTTTTTAGTTTCTATGTTTATTAATTTAGTTCTATGTTTATCAGTCTATGTTTTCATTTGCTAGACCTATTTAATCATTACCCAAATCCTGTGGGTGTATACTATAAATGAATGAAGCCAACTTTAGTTAATATTCTTTGACTGTGATGAAATATCCCGACAAAGGCGACTTGAGGGGCAAGAGTTTATTCTGGATCACAGTTCAAGTTATAGTCCATCATGGTGGTGGGACTTGAGCTGCTCACGTGGTGTCCACAGTCAGGAACCAGAGAGAAGAAAGCAGCTGCTGAGCTCACTTCCTCCTTATACAGTCCAGGACCTTAGGGAATGGTGCCACCCACAGAGGGCAAGTCTTCCCACTTCAGCTAACCTAATTAAGATTCCCCCTGCACCTGCAAACTCAGGGGCACCTCTCACAGTTAACCCTAGATCTCATCAGGATGCCAATTGAGATTAACTTTCACCAACCCTGAGGGTGTGGATTCTGGCTCTACAGCCAGTTTGAAGTTAACGTAAATTAAGGCATTGAATTTCTTGTAATCTTTGTATCCTCATCCATAAGGATAAGGACAACAGTGTCCACCTTATAGGATCACTGTCATGATTAACGGGGATAACATATGCAAAATTCCCAGCTTACTGCTTAGGAGCCAACAAGCCCTCAAGGGATCACAGAGCCTTCGTTGTGAATTTCGGGAACAACAGGGTGTGGTCCTATAAACTGCCCTGTGTGCTGCACCACGATTCAAGGGGGCTGCATTCTTTTCTATTTGAAAACTCAGATCAAGGTCCTTCTCTGCATACAAGAGCGATGAATGCTCGATGCAGAAAGTACTTAAAAATATGAGAATATACAGGGACGAAAATTAAAATGTTGCTGTGATTTTGGCAGAATTTATAAACGAATATAAATTACGTAATGACATCACTTCTGGCTGTGTTAATATTCTAGTGGCTAGACGAGGGTTGACTTATTTATTATATTGACTGTGGGATATTTGGTTTGTTTCTCTAATGTTTAATTGCTATGATTAATGCTATAGTAGGCATCTTTGTTCTGATATATATTCTTGTATGATTTCTTTGTGCAAAATATTTGTGGAAATTTTAATTAAATATTATGTATGTTTTATGACATATAATACACACAGAGAAAGAGAATTCTTTGGGTACCATGGTGAGGAGTCTCTAGCCATGGTGAGGTAATAATCTAGCTATGGTGAGGAGTCCTATATTCCCCCAAATTACTTTTCAATAGGGGAACTGCAGCAGACATGGATCTGCAACAGGGGACTAGCCACTTTGATGAGTGAGGAATATCAGGGACATGCTACAGAGCAGGACTTGCACAGGCCAATGAAAGCAAACTTCAACAGACTCCATGCAGGGAGAATCTCATTCAACTTCTTAAGTGTAGTTTCTATCTACAGCCAACTAGATGCAGACACCAGCTAGAAATGATCCGGTACCCAGACCGTGGGTTTTCTGAATGGAGGTCTTGTGGTGACTTAGTTGGAAAGCTAATGGGGTAGAAACAAGTGTCACATCTCTGGCTGACCTTGAGATGTGATTTTCTTGTGTCTTGGCTACTCACCTTGTACCTGTCCTCCCTTCTAGCATGTGGGTTCTTAGGTCCACTTTCAACTGCCTAAATGGGGAGACGAAGGGTAAGTATCAACTCCCAAAGCCTTCCACTCACTTGTTAATTAATTTCTGCAATAAAATCCTACCGGCACCTGCCCGCTTCAGACTAAGATGGAGCCAATGAATTTGAAAAAATAACTAAAGTCAATGAGCTGCTCTTCTGATAGGGTCCGGAAAACTCAACCACCGTAATTAGTGAGACGTGCAAAGTGCGGAGGTGCCACTTGCTGATAAAAGGAACTTCTTCCAGGCATTTCGACAGAGGACCCTGCCCGTATGGGAACACCTTGCTCCATTGACTCAGAAGAGCGTTGCTGGGTTTACAAGCGGAGAGTACTAATCTGGAAAACGTCTCCCCTCGGCTGAAATAGGAGATCTATTTCCTTATCCCTCCCCCCCAGACCATTGTGTCAGAATGTTGGTAAGAAATTGCGACAGTCTCTTCTGAGCTCTATGAACCCCAAAGCAGTCTGCCTAACTCTCTACCTCTATATGAGAAAAATAAGTTTTGGAATTAAGGTGATGGAGAAGCTGCATCTTATACGGACAACGGCTGTCCGGGAGCTCAGTTTGCCTGCATGGTTTCAGGAGAAGTTTCTTGAAAGCCACTGCAGAGAGTCTGACACTGTAGGTTTGGGATCTGCCTTAGCTGGGAGGAAGCCATGGGTCTGGGCAGAACCTCATCTGTGTTCTAGGTTCTACATTCTATTGGGAGATGATTAGACATAGGGGTGGTCGACTGGGCCTTCTTTTCTGTGTCTTAACAGAAATGAATTTATTTTAATTTATACTCAAATAATTCAATTATACATCAAAACCTCAGTTCACATTTATAACCAAAATACTGTTTTTCAAAATTAACGTATATAGGCTTAAAATAAAATGAGTGTAAAGGTAAACTATCTTAATGCAGATAGAACTTGACTTTGCATTAATTGAAAATACTAAAGAAAACTTTCAGGTTGCTATTTTGGAATCCAGCTGTCAATAGTTCTTTAGAGTATAACAGACTCCATCAAAGTGAGGTTAATTTTTATTTTGCTTATTCAACTCGTTATCTTTCTTTTGGTTCTTGACCAGCCGACCTATGGAACAGCGCCTGAAAAGGGGAGAGAGGATTAAAGAAAGAGACAGTAGACAGAAGGATAGACTGTCAGGAGGGTTCTCAGTGACTGCAGCAGCCCCAGATTTATTTCTCATAGCCCTTTTAGACCCAAAGCAAAGGAGGGAGGGTGCAGAAGACTTCCTTACCACGGTTCAAGGAATAAACAAGCACAATCACCTTCTTACCTCTCAAACATCTAGTAACCATTGCTCAAATACCCTGCTATTTGGCCTTGAGGAGCAAGAGCAAGCTTGAACTCTCTGACCTAAGGTCAAGATGGAGTGGAGTCACTGTGGGATCCCACATCCCATTAGTCTGAGGCATCTGTGTCCTTGACAGGACCATTCTTAGTTTATGAATGCTCACTCATATGAGTACACTCGCTCCCCCCAACTCTGTATCCTAGGCTGACCTTAAACTTGAGGCAATCCTCCTGCCTCAGTCTCCTAAATGTTGGGATTTCAGGCATGAGCCCCTGCACCTGGCTTCTGAAGAGTTAATTTATAAAAGTCATCAATATTGTGCATACATACACGAGAAAAACAAGGGAGCTCTGCCCATCAAGCTATGACCCGAAGCTTCTTCGGCATCTAGAGTTGGTTTTATGTTTAGGAAAAGCACTGTGCCAAACTGCCTGGCAAAGTTCCTCTCCCCGTGTGTCACACTGCTCCTCGGAGCCCTTCTCCACCACAGTTACTTTTCCTTTTGCTCTGAATCATAGCACGATGGTTTTTTTTTTCCCAGGGCATTCTATCAACAATAAATTACAAGTCCTGTGCTACAGACAATGCTATTACTCAGTTGAGGGACCGACGGCTTCGTAACCAAGCTGGTTCGCATGTCGACGGCGGATGCTTTCTTGCTGTATTCAATTTCAAAGGAATGAAAGAAAGGCCTTTACGCTCACTGCAGTGCACGCCCAGACTGACCCCCGAAAATTTCTTCCTTCCTCGCGTCCTGGGTTTTTTTTCCAGGAGAGATCACAAAGGTGAGATGGATGCTTTCAACAAATCTTGAAGAGAGGATTGTGTCAGAAATCAGAACTTGGCCACTTTATGTTACCCTGTGATGTACGAGGCCTCACTCATGACAGCCAGGCCCGGGCAGTGGGGTCATTTCCTCGGGCAGCAGCCTGTTATGGGACTCTGACGAATGTGCCCAGTTCTCATTTGACTCAAGGGGTGGGCTGTGAGGCCTTGCCTTCGTGCTTCCCAGGTAACTGCTGACAGCAATAATTTATAGCTTCATGCTCGGTGAAATGGCCTTTCTGTGAGAATGACCTCCCACAAATGCACCATGAAGGCCACTGTGGACCCAATCATTGTCATAATTGTTTTATATTTTCCACTAATCAAGGGCATAACCCCAAGGTAGATACCATTATCTGTTATTATAGCCTTGCTCGGTGTACGAAGCCACCGAGGCACAGAGCTTACCCTGCTTAAAGACGTAGCTCACACGAACGCAGGCAGTTTGGTTCAATCTTTTATGCTTTTGGCAACTACACTGTGTTGCTGCAATGCTGCCCTACTGGAGAGCTGGAATGGAGGCTAAACACGCATCCGATTGTCTTAGTTTACAGCGACTTAACAGAGGGGAGGCTGCGCGGTGAGTCTCCCATAAACACTTTCTGCTAGTTGGTCAAAGGATGAGGTGGACAGAAACGCCCCCACAGTTTGTTCAAACTAACAACGGAAGTCCCGCTGTCAGTGAACCTGGGGTCAGGAGAGGAAGGGAAGACTAATTTCAGCTTGGCTATGGGGTGGCGGGTAAAGTGTCAATCTAAAACAGGGAGGAGGTCAGTCACCCGAGATGGCTGCACCAACGCAGTGTTCGGGGGTCCCCGTAGAGCTACCCTTATGACAGCCACCTAGCCCTGACATCATATCTGGAAGTCTTCGAGCCACGTTAGTGAATTACCTTGACGGAAATAAAGGAGTCTAAAGTCTCAAGTCACGATCTGGTTTCCAGCGAGCTGTGATAGGGAAGTTAATTAAAACTAGGAATTGAATTTTTTTCTTTTTAAGAGAAGTGGCCATTGAGTGTTAATCAGCTGTAAAGAAGGGAGCAGAAAGCCAGGGGAATCTATAAAACCGCTCTGCCCTGTAAGCACAGTTACTTCACCTCTGACCTCCGTAGCTGAGCAAGGATTTGGCTCCGGCAATCTTCTCTGGGAAGCCAGCGGTTTGAACTGCTGCCACCAGCAAATGAGTTTTCTCTACCGAGAATGAATTCTCCTGAAGTGCTGAAACAAAGGTCTGTGTCCCGGGTGGCTATTATTTATTTGCTGGAGATGCTGCGAAATATCCCCTACTGTTTTCCCTGGGTCTGGGAACTGTGAGCCATGGTACTTAGCCTCAGGTCTAACGGAATGAAGCTCACCAAAGGGAGAAAGTGGCGGGGTGAGGGACAAGAAATATGAAAAGCGCCTACTAATACAGGCCTCGAAGTAAGCGAGTCATAAAAGCGAACAAGCCTTGTTTACTGACCTCCTCCCGTCTTGAGGATGGGGCACAGGACTGAATTAACTCTACAGCAGTGGTGTTCGGGGCAGACAAGGGAGGGGGCCGGTTTGGGGTGGTTCTGAGACCTTCTCTCAGTGAGCAGCAGTGAGTGACCAAACAGCAGCTGCGGGTTTACATTCTGGTTTCCGGTTCTCTCCAGTCAAGAGTCTGAGCTTTTGCGTGACAATGTAATACACATAGATCACTGTGAAAACGGCCTCATGTCCCACTGCATTGTCAGTGCGGTAGGGAGCCTTGCTGCCTTAGTCTGTAGGAAAAAACAGGGAGAACTGGCTTCTCTCATTCACGGTTTTTACATTTTAGTAATAATCTTCTTTGCGGAAATCAGGTTTATAGGGTGATCAACAGAGAAATATTTATAATGCAAAAGCCAAGACTTTGGTAAAATAAATCTTGGTATTTTCTTAGAATACTATGCTTGAAATGACTATGTGCAGATATCTTTAGCAAAGAAAAGAGTTCTGAATATTGGGAAATTTTCTTTTTCCTTTTTTTTTGGTTTGAGTATCGTGCTTAGTGAAAAGTACTGTGGAATAATTAACACGAGTAAGTTGGTTTCCTAAGAGGGTTTCTAACATAATGATGCTCAGATGAAAGCCTGGGCCACTGAGATGAGAGGCGGTGGTTAAAGGTGCTTGCAGCCCACACCTGAGTTCAATCCCCAGGACCCAGAAAAAGGTGGGAAGAGAGAAAGTGGTTTCTCAGAGTGGTCACCTGACGGCAACACAGCATGTGTGCACACACAACAAAAAGACACTCAGTAATAGTAATGACAATAACGATGTCTAGAAATACCATGCATGCAAAATACCAACAAGGTGCTGGAGAGAAGGCTGCAAGCTGGGTGTGGTGGAGCACGCCTTTAATCCCAGCATTTGGGAGGCAGAGGCAGACAGGTCTCTGTGAACTGGAAGCCAGCCTGGTTTACATTGGGAGTTCCAGAACAACCAAACCAAGGCTACATAGTGTGTGTGTGTGTGTGTGTGTGTGTGTGTGTGTGTGTGACAGAGAGAGAGAGAGAGGGAGGGAAGGAGAGAGAGAGAGAGAGAGAGAGAGAGAACAAGTGCAGTGGGTTGCTCTTCCAGAGAACCTGGGTTAGATTCCCTGGGTGTCAGTCCTGCATAACAGCTAACAACACCTGTAACTCCACTCCCAGGGAATTTGACGCCTTCTTATGGCCTCCTCCTTGGATTCTGCAAGCATGTGGTAAACAGACAAACAAGCAGGCAAAACACCCATACACATAAAATAAAAATAAATAAATCTTAAAAAATATTGAGAGTGACAAGATTATAGAAGCTTACATTTTAATCTTTTTACTAATATGCATTTGTAGTTTTTGAATGAAGTACATGGATTATTTGATTAATAAAATAATTGCTATAAATTTTAATACGATAGTGGATAAATAAAATTTGGTCAGAAAAGTATATATTTTTTTTCTTTTTCTTTTCTTTTCTTTTTTGGGACCGTGTTTCTCTGTATAGCCCTGGCTGTTCTGGAACTCATTCTGTAAACTAAGCTGGCCTCAAACTCATAGAAATCCATCTGCCTTTACCTTCTGAACACTGGGATTAAAGGTGTGCACCACTTCTGCCCAGTAAAAATAGTATATCTTAACTGTTCTTGCATACACACTCATGTAACCATGTGAGGTGAGAGATTTACCAGCTGACTTGATTGTAGCAAACATTTCATGAGAAACACATTTAACACCACCATGTAGATACCTGCAGTGGGATGGTCTTTCTGTATGCTGTGAATATGTATCACTCTCATTGACTGATAAATAAAGCTGCTTTGCCCTATGGCAAGGCAGGATAGAGCCAGGCGAGAAAACCAAGCAGAGCTACAGGAGAAGGACAGAATCTGGGAGACACCAGCCAGCCATTGAGGAGGCAAGACATAAAGATACGCGGTAGTAAGCCATGAACCACGTGGCAAAGCATTGAAAAAAATGGATTAATTTAAATGCAAAAGCAATCTCATAATAAACCTGTGTCATCAGCCAAACATTTATAATTAATATAAGCCTGAGAGATTATTTGGAAGTGTCTGTAAGACTGGGGGGAACAGAGAAACTCTGCTTCTAGATACCCTCCAAATATACAATGTTATTTGCCAATGTGCTTCAAAAGATGGAAAAATATTGAATAGATATGGAGAGAGTGTCTTGTTCCTGATTTCAGTGGAATTGCTGGGAGTTGCTCTCCATTTAGTTTGATGTTGGCTGTTGGCTTGCTGTATATTGCCTTTATTATGTTTAGGAATGGTCCTTGTATCCCTGCTCTCTCCAAGACCTTTATCATGAAGGGATGTTGTATTTTGTCAAAAGCTTTTTCGACATCTAATGAGATGATCATGTGATTTTTATTTTTCAGTTTGTTTATATGGTGGATTACATTGACAGATTTTCGTATGTTAAACCATCCCTGGGATGAAGCCGACTTGGTCATGGCGGATGATGGCTCTGATGTGTTCTTGGATTCGATTTGCCAGTATTTTATTTAGTATTTTTTGCATCAATGTTCATGAGTGAGATTGGTGTAATTCTCTTTCTTAGTAATGTCTTTCTGTGGTTTGGGCATCAAGGTAATTGTAGTCTACCATCATTTTGAGTGAGGTAACCCAGACACAGAAAGACAATTATCACATGAACTCACTCATAAGTGGTTTTTAAACATAAAGCAAAGAAAACCAGGCTACAAATCACAATCCCAGAGAACTTAGACAGCTATGAGGACACTAAGAGAGTCATACATGGATCTAATCTACATGGGAAGTAGAAAAAGACAAGATCTCCTGAGTAAATTGGGAGCATGGGGACCTTGGGGGAGGGTTGAAGGGGAGGGGAGAAGCAGGGAGGGGAGCAGAGAAAAATTTATAGCTCAATAAAAATCAATAATAAAAAAGCACTGCATTAAGACAATAAAAAGATGGAAAAATAATTGTACAGAACATAAAAGCACAGAATTTCTATAAATTTCTATGAGGTTATTTATAATATTTTCAGGCTGAAAGCTTTCTTAAAGAATACCTGGGCCTGGAGAGATGGGTCATTGGTTAAAAGCACTGACTGTTCTTCCAGAGGACCTAAATTTGATTCCCAGCACCCACATGACAGCGAACAATGATCTTTAAGCCCAGTTCCAGAGGATCTGATGGCATCTTCTGGCATCTATGGGTACCAGGCAGACGAGCATGCTGGCAAAATACCCAAACCCATAAAATAAAATCAATAATTATTTTATTTTAAAAAGAACACCTAAGCCTCTTATTTTATTTAAAAAAAAAAAAAAGCACCATAGCAGTGAGAAGGAGACAGATTTTGGTCTGAGTGCAGAAGTTCAGGTTCTAAATTCCTGGTAAGGGACCAAAGAGATGTTTCCTAAAGCACCAGGGCACTTGTGTAACCTGGCGTGGGGGCACAGTCATTTACTGATGCCAGGAGGTCTCAAAAATGCCCAGATCACTGCCTGCTCAACAGAGGAGAGAACTCTCAGAGCGTGAGAAATCCCCTCAACCCTGCGCCCCGGCCCCGCCCTGGCTCCGCCCCAAGACGCCTGGTGAGCTGCGCTTCCCCACTTGCCAGGTGAAGTCCGCTCTAGAGAAAGCTGTTATAAAGAACTCCCTGTGGCAGGGTGTCGACGACATCTTTCATGAGAAAGGCGATCAACTTGGCACCATGTGCAATTAAACAGACCCCGGAGGTCTGAGGAGACTCACAGGACCAGCCTTCTTACTGTGCGCGTTGGGCTAAATTAATAGATCAGCTGGGATCGATACAAAGGGAAAATACTAGAGAGTCTTGTTGCTATGTGCTGCCCTTGGAGAGGCCCTGCCGGTTCAGCTTTGGGATCTGGGTGACATTTGGCATTGAATTCCGTATCTTAACATCTTTATAGGAGGCAGTTAGGCTGAGTAAAACCCTTTAGAAAGCCTGCCGTCCAACTTCCCCACCGGCTTTCACTTCCGTTCTAGTCTCTGCTTCTTCCAGGGACTTGGACCCCAATCTAGGAAGATTTAAAATCATTTTCTTCTAGCCTGGCAAAGGACCACCTTGCCATTTGGGGGCTGTGTGAAGGCATATTTTCAGTTTAGAGAGGCATCCTCCATTTTTAAGCCGATCTGGCATGTGCTTCTTTACACTGGGGGGTTGTTACTCAGAGTTTTCTCTTTTTACTTTTCAAGGGAGGCTTGGGCTAGCAGGCTTGGTCATTAGAAGCCTGGAGGACTTACCTAGATGATGCAGGAAACAACATGGGACCAGGCTAAAGTGGAGACCTTTGGCCTAAGAGGCACTTACCTTCTTTAGGTAGCTTTACCCTTTTCTACTTTAATTCAGAATGCATTTTTTTTTTCTTTTTTCGAGACAGGGTCTTTCTGTGGTTTTGGAGCCTGTCCTGGAGCTAGCTCTTGTAGACCAGGCTGGTCTTGAACTCACAGAGATCCACCTGCCTCTGCCTCCCAAGTGCTGGGATTAAAGGTGTGCGCCACCACCGCCCGTCTCCAGAATGCATTTTAACTTGTAAAAGGACGCTATTTCCCCATCTCCCCTTTCATCTCTCTCTCTCTCTCTCTCTCTCTCTCTCTCTCTCTCTCTCTGTGCGTGTGTGTGTGTGTGTGATATGTGTGGGTATATGTCTGCAGGTGAGTGTGCGAGTGTGTGAATGAATCTGGAGGTTAGGGGAACAGCCTTATGTAGGAAGTTATGATTTACCAGGCCAAAAGGAGCCAACCTGCAGGAGTCTGCCCAGAGCTGTTATAAGTCCTGATCCTCCCTAGTCAGTGAGGGGTGACCACACGATGCCAATGGATCCGAAAGCCTGNGTGTGTGTGTGTGTGTGATATGTGTGGGTATATGTCTGCAGGTGAGTGTGCGAGTGTGTGAATGAATCTGGAGGTTAGGGGAACAGCCTTATGTAGGAAGTTATGATTTACCAGGCCAAAAGGAGCCAACCTGCAGGAGTCTGCCCGGAGCTGGTATAAGTCCTGATCCTCCCTAGTCAGTGAGGGGTGACCACACGATGCCAATGGATCCAAAAGCCTGGGTGCTGGGAGGGTATGTACGTTTTTTCCTATTGTTAGATAAATCAGTCTTGGGTGTCATTTCTCAGGTGCCTTCTACCGTTTGTTAATGACAGCATTTTCTCCCTGCCTGGAGCTTCAGCAAGTAAGCCAGACTGCCCGGGAGAGCTGGTCCCTGGCATCCTCAGTCACCAGCCCCGTGGCCTGTCCATGGTTTTTTATTTAACTAAGTGGCTCATGACAATGGAACCACCAGGGCTCAGAGGCTGTCTTTATTAGCTGAGCATCTTTCTGACCCCTCTGAAGAGCTAGGAACACCCTGGAAGGGGCATTGAGCTGGTATGTAAACATGGCCACCAACTGCCTGCTGAGTGGGAGTGGGTGAGGAAGGAAGTTACTCGAACAAGGGAAGTGCTGAGCAGAATTAGTGTGTTTCAACCACTTAACTATTGGTATCTGCCGTTTGTCATTCTGTCCCTCACAGGTAGTGTATTTCTGTAGATGGCTTTTCTGTCAACTGGAATGAATGAAATTTTGCTCATGGGGATTTTGAGAGGGAAGTAGGTCTTGCTTATTAAAATAGCCCCAAGAAAGGACTCATGATGCATTTTATTGGGGTGCTTTTGGAGACTGTTAAATAAAAACGGTTTAGCTATAAAACTGTTGGAGTTAATCAGTGGAATAAAAATATGAGGGCTGTTTAGGCGAGGCAGCGAGCGTAAGTCCTATTCAAATGGGAAATAGGAGCCCAATTCTAGCAGTGAGACAGAGCACGGACTAAGAGCTCAATGAACACAGTGTACTAGTTTCTCAGGGCAACCTGCCTCTGAAAGGTAGGGGCTTTTATTCTAGAGGAACTGTTACAGAAAACAAGGGCATGGAAGACCACATCCTGGTGCTGTGACTGGGTTTGCCTTCAGAAAGGGACTTGTGATTTTTCTGGCAGGAAAGCTAGGACCCTGAGTGGTTTGAGTATCCCCCACAACTGTAGAGAGGTAACTTGAGAAGGGAATGGCTGTGACAGTCCTGTGAAGCCACTTGGTCCTCCCTAGTCACCCCCCTCCTGTGGGGGTGATCAAGAAGCAGATATCATCGGGGTCTCTTATATGGCTTGAGATGCAACAGCAAAAGCAGGCTTTTCTCACTTGTGTGCAGTCTAAAGGTGAGTGGAGGAAGAAGCAGGGAGGATCCCAGGACCAGAGTGATCTGTGAACACCTGTTTTTGAACAAGGATATATGCATATCTTCAGCCCAAAACATGTCTGAAGAAAGTCTACAGTGGTCCAGCTTGGGAAAGAAAAACAACGGAAGGACAACATTGCCTTCAATTTTTTGTTGTTCGTTCTGACTTTTCAAGACAGGGTTTCTCAGTGTATCCCTGGCTGTCCTGGAACTCACTCCTTGGACCAGACTGGCCTCAAACTCACAGAGATGCCTCTGCCTCCCGAGTGTGTGGATTAAAGGCGTGCACCGCCTCCGTACAGCGCCTTCAAGTTTTCAAATGTTAGAAAAATGCAAAGTTGCTGACGTTTATTTGTGTGTCTGTTTGATTATGTGCTTGTGGGGGTACATGCCATAGGGCATGGAGGTCAGAGGTCAACTTCTGGTGTTTGTTCTTTCTTTCCATTATGTGGGTCCCAGGGAGCACACTCAGCTTGCCAGTCTTGGTGACAAGGGCTGTTCCTTGCTAAGCCATCTACCTTATGCTATTATACACAAGTATATGCTAATCTTATATGATAATTATGACAGTTTCATACGTGTATACAATAATATATTTAGCTCATATAATAACCCCTTACTCCTTCCTTTCTCTTCTCCCCATTTACTAATTCCCTTTCGTCTTCCTAAGTTTGCCTTTCTTCCTTTTTCTTTCTTTCCTTCCTTCCTTCCTTCCTTCCTTCCTTCCTTCCTTCCTTCCTCCCTCCCTCCCTCCCCCTTCCTTCTTTTCTTTCTTTCTTTCTTTCTGTCTGTCTGTCTGTCTGTCTGTCTGTCTCTGTCTCTCTTTCTCTCCCCTTCCTTCTCCCCCGCCTCCTTTCTTCTTCCTCCACCACTTCTTCTTCAGTGTGGGGAAACCCAGTGAGTTTCATTTAGGTTGCTTATGGGCAGGGATTTGCTTGCAGGAGTGTGGCGCCTTACCAGTGGTTATACCACTGAAGAGAAGCTCTCTCCTCCCTCTATCAACTGTTAACTGCATATAAATATTAAAGCAGGGATGGGGCCCCATGATCCTCTGCCTTTCCAAGATAGGCTATTGATGGGTCCAATCAGGCAATCACAGCTGCTTTGGATTCAGAGAGCATTCGCCAAACTATCCCTGGAAGTTAATGTTCCATACCATAATCCCTGCTTCCTTTTGCTTAATGTAAGAAATCTTTTCGTGCGCCTTATCTACAAAACATAAAGATTTTCTTGGAATCGGGTTATAGTAACAACTTCTGCTCCAGGACCAGACTGCTGAGAGCAAGCGGGGGAAGATTCAGGAGGCTTTGATGGCAGGCAGAGCTGGGTGTGTTCCGAGGGAGAAGACGGGCATTGACTTAGAGTCATCCTTGCAGACGGTTGTATTTTTGCAGGATAAACTGAATCTCAGAAATCTTCCCTTTAATTTCACTTGTTGTTCTAACAGCACCCGGGAGCCAAGGCAACCCATCTAATTAAGTGTACTTGTACAGGCAGGTGTTCCCATTAGAGAAATAAAAATCAATGGAAGAGTGTGTTAATTTTCACAGCCAACACTATTGGCCCACATTATCGGACGGTTATATACTCAGTTTGCTGTCTATTTATCTGTTGGTTACTTTTTCTTTTAATAACACCATCAAGTGTAATTATCAAGCAATCTTCAGGGCATAGAAGGAACTTCATTCAGCTCCTCAGCAATGACAGTCATTACTGTCCTCTCTGGGAACAACTGGCTAGTTACTGGAAGCAGCTGAAGAGTTTCCCAATCCAGAGAACTGCAAATTACAGAGCAACGAGTCTGTGTAACTCCAGTTTTAATTTCAATGTAATTAGGAGAGCAGGAATAACTATGAATCGCGGTACATGCACAAACTGTTTACAGGAAACTCACACAGTTATGTGTGGTTGTCTTGGGGTTTCTATTGCTGTCATGAAACCATGACCAAAGTGCAAGAGGAAAGAGTTTATTTGGCTTATACTTCCAATTGTAGTTCATTATTAAAGGAAACCAGGACAGGAACCAACAGAGCAGGAACCTGGAGGCAGGAGCTGATGCTAAGGCAATAGAAGTTTACTGCTTACTGACTTGCTTACAATTTCAGAAGTTTAGTCCATTATCATCACAGTGGGGAGCATGGCAGCATGCAGACAGATAAGGTGCTGGCAGCAGGAAGAGAGAGCCGCTGGGCCTGGCTTGGTCTTTGTCTACCCTTAGTAACATACTTCCTCTAAAAAGGCCATACCTCCTCCAACAAGGCCACACCTCTGTTGGCAGAAGTTTCTGTCCCACAACCTGTGCCCAGGCAACCACATAGAGACTTGATGTTAATTATAAATGAGGGGCCAATAGCTCAGGCTAATTACTAGCTAACACTTACATTTTAAATTAACTCATAATCCTTATATACCCTCTGCCAGGTGGTGGCACCTTCTTTCAGCATTCATCTTGCTTCTTTCTGCATCTCCTGGGACTCCTGACTCCGCCCTTCTTCCCCCCAGCATTCTCAGTTTGGCTCTCCCACTTAACTTTATCCTGTTTGGCTCTTGGCCAGTCAACCTCTTTATTAAACCAATCACAGTGACATATGTTCATACAGTGTAAAGGAATATTCCAAATAGCGCCACTCCCTGACTAAGCAATCAAATATATGAGCCTATTGGGGCCATTCTTACTCAGTCCACCACAGTGGTACGCCCAGAAAGGCAAACCCAATACTAAATGCTGATCTAAATAAATATTACTTTTAGGCACTCTTCTTCAGCAGAATGAACGCCATCTGTTTTGAGGTGTTAATGGGGAATATAGTGAAACAGAACTTCAAGAGAATAATATTTTGTTGTTTTAAAATAACTTGTTGAGGTCTGACCTGAAATGTTCCCTATAACTCCAAGCATTGAGGTCTTGGATACCAGCCGATGGGCTTCTGGGAAGAGAATGCATCCTGAGGGCTCTGACGTAGTGGATAGATTAACCCCTTGATGGGGTCATGACAGGACGGTGTTTTCAGGAGGTGATGAAAGAAAGGGTGTGTGACTTAGTTGAGGAAGTCACTGGTGAGGGGCTGTCCTGCGGGGGCGGAGAGGGGGGCGGGCAGCTAACTCTTACCTCGCTTTCTTCTGTGTCCCCTATTCCCTGCTTCCCGACTGCACCGACAGGAACTGCTCTGTCTCCCCCGCCAAGATGGACTCAGCCCTTTGAAATAGTGAGAAAAAAAAAAAAAAAAAGAAATAGTGAGCAAAATCAGCAACTGTCCCTTTAAAGTTCTCCTTCCTTCACAGAGGCCAGGAAAGGGACACAAGACTGAACGCCCGGAGCAGGAATCCTCACTGCTGTATGGTTTTTAGGGCAGAGGGTTATCAACAATGACAGGCAATGATTGATACAAGAGTCCACACACTCCCCCACCTGCTACCATGCCAGCGCTTAGACTTCAGTTTGAATTTGCGGATGTTTGGTCATTGTCCGAATTTAAGATTGCCCAGTAGCAAACTCAAGACTAAGTTTGGCTACAAGTAGCTTATAGGTGAGGTGATCTCGGGAGCATCAGGAAAGACAGGGAACGAGGAAGTGAGGCCAGGAGTTGAGGGCGTCACTAAAACGTGTGGCTACTGGCAAGTGACTGGAGCTTGAGGCCGCTGGGAGTCTGCAGCCTGTGAGAAACTGGACAGTTATCCCCAGCAGAAGTAAGGAGTCCTAAATAGCCACCCGCCTGTGTTCCATCCAGCGGCAGCTGGACGTCCGCTAGGGCGCTCCCTTTCTGGGCTTGGCTGAGAGTGGGCAAAGCAGAAATTAAACAAAGGCTCCTCGTCTGTAAAACGATGTTTGTAGAGTGGATGAGCTCGCACGAGTCAAACTCCAGGCCCCCAGTAAGTAAGTGGTCAGCCATAACTATCAAGCTTTTTCTTTTATGGATTTCTCACTTCCTTCCTGTACTTGTTTTCACGGCTTCTATCCGGCTTCCTGAAACCACCGACACCATCAAAGGGCGGTCATTGTCTTCTTCCCTTCCTCAAGCCGCATCCAAATAAAACATCCCTGGTCCCTTCAAAGGCTGCAGCCCCGTGGTGGCTTATGCAAGCTACCTCCCACCTGGGCTCATTGCCAAACTCTTTCAATTGCCTGGCCATTCTGTCCTCTCCAGGTGGCTCCCAGGCCCACCACACATGCTTCTCTAAATGTGGTTCCCACAGGACGGAGGACAATGAGGCTAGTATCATTCCGTGCTGGACAGTGCACTCTGATGTATCTGGCCAGAGATCTCACTGAGTGTGGTGCCGGCCACGCCACAGTGTCAAGTTCAGTCACTGTGTCCTCTGTGACTTGGTTTTCAGTTTGCTCAACCTTCTTTAAGTCTCCCCCTCCTTCAATGTTAATCCAGTCGATGTACTCCAACACGCCTTGCTAGCATCGGTTCTATTAGCATCCATCTCATTAGGGAATGAGTGAATGAATCTGTGTATTGATGGTTTTGTTGTATTCTTTTGAGACGGAGTCTCACTCTGTAGCCCTGGCAAGAATAGACCATCCATGTAGACATGCCTCTGCCTCCCAAGTGTTGGAGTTAAAGGCAGGGGCCATCACCCCAACTTTTTTTTTCTTAAAAAAAAAAAAAACTGTTGACATGGGATGTTGGCTGAGGGAACTTGTGGTGTCCAGGTGACGAAGATGCATTGGTTACCTCTCATCCATCAGTCATTGGGCTAGAGCATCCTGTATGAAGTGAAGCTGTGGTTGCCTGGCTCTTGCGGTACTTTGTCCTCCATTTAAACCATCATTCAAATTTCCTAATGACTGAAATTTAGCCTCAGGGAGTGGAGGGGATTCTCCTCCTTCTAAGCTAAATGATGGAGAAGACGTCTAGGAGGTCCACTCGCAGACACCGGGGAAGCTTAACAAGGGGAGCCGTCTGCTTGGGCCGAGGCGTGCAGATTTGTCCTCTTCTAAGAGGAGAGATGAGGGTGGCGAGGTGGTGACAGCAGGGTCAGGAGAGGAGGGTGACTGCCGAGGAGTCACTCGCTCTAGATAATGTGACCGGGATCTAACGGGCCAAATCCACGCTGATGAGGGTAAAATATGGCTGAACGAGAGGAGTCTGGTAGGACTCCCTAAAGGAATAAGCGAAGCTGAGTCACGTGAGCAGCTGTGCATGGCAGGGGGGAGTGGAGGTGGTCCTTGCCTTGAAGCAAGCGTGTAGTCAGGCTCTACAGTCACCAGAGGGAAAGCCCCCCACAGCATCCCCTTAGGTACAGGGAAAGCGGGAGGATGGTACCAGAGGGTAGACGGTGTTCCAGCCTCCCCCCCCCCCCCCCCGCCCATGCCAGGAGAGATGAGAGCAGCGGCAAAGGAGCAGGCCTTTTACTCCAATGATGCTTTCAACCCAGCATGATGCTGGAACTTTATTAGACTTTATCGGATTCAGTAAACAGATGTGACCACAAAGCTGAAGAAGCTACCCACAACTTTGTTAGGACACCCATTACCCCATGGGCAATGAGATAATTCTTTTTTTTTTTTGAGATAATTCTTAACAGCTGGAGGAAACAGGAACCATTCCAGGGTTCTGTGAATTGACTTGGACCTTCTTCAGAAAATGGTTATACCGTGTGACTTTTAGGGCACTCTCTGTGACAGTAACCTCAGTTGGTGCTGATTTTAGCTTCCCGTTGCTGCATAATAGACTCTCATAACCACTTATAGCCAACCCCTTCACCCACTGATAGTTCTGCAGGCCAGAAGTCGGGGTGGGCTCAGGTTCAGTCTCACACTTGAGAGGACATCTGGGCAAGCTTCCCATCGGATGCTCTTGGCTTCAGAGATTCACTTTCTACTTACTCAGGCTGTTGATAGACTCCACCCCCTTGCTGCCTTAAGTCTAAGGCCTCTGCTTCCTCACTGCTGTCAGTCTAGGGATGTCTTGGGCTACTGAGCCAATGAGCAACCTTCTAGCCTAGTCCCATCCATGGACAAAACAGCCACTATGCGCCGATTCTCTCTCTCCTGAATCTCTCCAAATTCCTCTGCTTTTGAGGACTCAGGGGACTGGGGCAGGTTCATCTGGATAATCCAAACTAGTCTCCTTATTTTTGTATATTTACTATTTTGTGTGTGTGTGTGTGTGTGTGTGTGTGTGTGCATGCAATGGGGACAGAGGTTGACACCAGGTGTCTTCTATTGCTCTCCACCGTATTTTTTGAGACAGGGTTTCTCGCTGAACCTGAAGCTCACAGACTGGTCCAGACTGGTTGGCTGGTAAGCTCCAGGCAATCTAATCATTCTCAGCCTGATCAATGCCAGGGTCACTGATATGTGTCACCATCTCTCACTTTTTATGTGGATGCTGGGGGACCTGAACTAGGACCTCATGTATATGCACAGCCAGCATTTTATCCCCAGACCATCTCCCAGCCTCTAGCCTCCCTATTTTCAGACAGACTAATAATTTGCTGGCTAGAATATGGACAGGTACTGACACCATTCCAGAGAACGGAGGTTATGCCTTTAGTAACAAAATAGAAGCCTATCTCTGGGGATACTGCACAGAAGAGTGTCTTAGTTATGGTTTCTATTGCTGTGAAGAGACACCACGAACGTGACAACTCTTATAAAGGAAAAACGTTTAATTGGGGTGGCTTACATTTTCAGAGGTCTAGTTCATTATCATCATGGTGAGACATGGTAGCATACAGTCAGACATGCTGCTGGAGAAGTAGCTGGGTGTCCTACATCTTGCAGGCAGCAGGAAGTGAACTGAGACACTGGGCCCTATTCTGAGCATATGTGAGACCTCAAAGCCTGCCTCCACGGTGACACACTTCCTCCAACAAGATCATACCTACTCCGACCAGGGCCACACCTCCTAATTTGCCACTCCCTTTGGGGGCCATTTCCTTTCAAACCTCCACAAAGAGCAACACTGGGCTGCTCGTTTCTGAACCTTTCACACATGTAAGAAACACACTCCTTTTTGCATCTGCTGGTTCCCACACCATTGCTCTCCACCCCCGCACCTCAACCCAATGCTAATGGACATGTCCCTTCAGGGGTAGCTTGACCGCAAATTCCTTTAGTGGTTTCTGGCTGAAGTTCTCAAGAGGAAGATGTTTCTTGGTTACCACCATCAGACTCGGAAGGTAGCTTATTTCCTAGTCTACCTCACAAAGAGGCAAAAATGTCTGTGTGTTTACAAACTAAATGCCTTAAGAAGGCTTTATTCTTGTGTTTCCGCCTTTCATTGCCTGGTTAGCCGGCTGCAAGGCCTTAGGAGGTGATGGAAAGATCACATGGGAGGAGCCTGGGATCCTGAATGCAGCCAGCATTCCCTAATAGAGTACAAATGTGTATCCCAGGGCCCTCCTCCTTGCCTGTAGATTGACCTGTGGTTCTCCTTCCTGAGGAAGGATTGTGATTGTGTTTCTCCCATGCCACACCTTCATCTAGATGTTTTAGGCAGAACCAAATTTTTAGAAAGGACTGAGCAGCCAACACATCTTCCCCAATGTGACAGACAGCCTTCAATGAGCTAAACTGTGTCTCCACTCCTGCCTGTGCCCCGCCAACTCCAGGAGGCTTGTTTAGACTCCCTGTGGGTGGCTCGTTTGCCCACTAGGTGGCGCCCTGGGAGCCCGAGGAAGAAAACGGGGATGGGGGTGTGGGGTAGGAGATGGGGCTTTTCTATTAAGGCACAAAGGACGGGTTCTTTTACTTTGCGCTTCCCTATTCATTCCGCCGTCCAACATCACCGCCATCCCCACCCCCAGTCCTAAAAGTAGCATTGAAACAAGGCACCTTTCTATTCTCCTTCCCAGGGGATGCCCGTGCCTTCAGTAAAGCGAGAGGCTGGGGTGGTGTCTCAGGCTAAAACCAGTTTCCTTTGCTTTGGGGCTGTAATTGAAACTCAAGGGCACCTCCCTTTCACCTCCTTCTTCCAGCCTTTAGCTAAGGCCGGGAGATTAAGAAGCTTAGGGACAGATCCCCTTTCTCTTCCTTCTACGTCTCCTCTGCCTTTCAGGTCTCCCCGTTCCCAGTTTGCTTTGGAAGGAGGAACGGTGGGAGAAGAGAATGTCTACTGTCCGTTAGGCAGGATTTCCCTGCAGGGACAGCACAGCGCACGAGTGGCCGAGCCGGCAAAGGGGCCCTCTGGCCCCAGTGGGAAGTTTGCTGCGTTGCTCCTACGGGACAGAAACAGAATCTGTGTCAGTATAGGATGCAGCCATTCATTTCCAGGGAGTTCAAAGACGTTTATACTTTAAATAAAGTTTTAAATGTTGAGGGCAGGGGCCAGGCGCCTGGAATTTTGCCTTTGAGTTCCTGAAGGGAGTCTTATACAATTATCTCCACAGCCAAAATCCGCCTGGGAGCAGAGCAGGAGCCGCAACCTCAGTTAGCTGAGCCCTGTTTCTCTGGGGCTGCGCCTGTCACCCAGGGAACTCCAGGCCCATTTAGATTCTTTCTAGTTAGTCCAGAAAGCCTTAGGCAGAGGATTCAGACTTTCCCTCCAGCCAGGGTGGGTCCTCTGACCAAGGCTGCGGCAGACTAAGTTTTGGTTGGTGCTCCCAGCCTTACACGGTAGAACACACTTCTGGGGTTTAAAGTCTCCAAGAGCCGGTGGTGGCGCACGCCTTTAATCCCAGCACTCGGGAGGCAGAGGCAGGCGGATCTCTGTGAGTTGGAGGCCAGCCTGGTCTACAAGAGCTAGTTCCAGGACAGGAACCAAAAGCTATGGAGAAACCCTGTCTCGAAAATAAAAAAAAAAAAAAAAAAAAAAGCTCCAAGAGTTGCTTGATTCAGGTAGGGAAAGGCCAATAGGGCATGTTCTAAGCAAGAAAACTGCTCCTTTCCATAGAACCACTGGACTCTGCCCTCTCAGACCCCCCCCCCACCCCAGTATGGACTCGAATCCCCCTGTGGCTCCAAAACCAGGGCAGCCTGTACCCCACGTTTCTCAGGTCATAGGAAATGATGCCTCTCCTCTCTATTCACTCTTTCACGGGTTTCTGGCAGTAATTCTTAGGAACGATCTGTCTTTCTCTTAAAAAAAAAAAATCTCGGAGGGGCGTTTGCAGTTGATTAAAAGAGTCTCCTGTTTGTGCTGACTCATGGTCTCCGGACCATCAAGTAACTGAGTAACTGCATTGTCCCGACAGGGCCTCGACTCTCGCACACACAGTGTTCATGTTGGATGCTGTCTTTGGAAGCTGTGATTTCCAGCAAATACCACTGTGCGGATGCGGTTAAGGATTCAGAGGCAGGAGATTACCCCTGACTTTCTGGGTGATCCTAACGTGACTGCCTGGGTCCTCTAATGAAAAGAACAGGGCAGGGGTCGCAGGGATGGCACGGAGCTAAGGGATGCAGGCTGCCCCTGAAAGCTGCAGAGGCTGAGACGACAGATGCTGCCCCACGCCTCCAGCAGGCACACAGATCTTTCAATGCGGTGATTTCAGTCCATGGGGCAGGTTTTAGGTTTCCTTACAGAATCATAGGAAAGGACTTTTGTATTGTTTTAAGCCAGCAAATCTGCGGCAATTAGTTTCGGCAAGAGCCTTCCAGATAAATGCGGTCCTTGTTAGAGAATGGATTTCATTGTTACGTGAATCACGGTGTAGATTTGCAAGATGGGGGGTGGGGGTGGGGCACAGCTCCAATTTTCTTGTCAAGCTCAGATCATGAAAGGTTCAAGTGTTGCTTTCTTCCTGGACTCTACTGGGCCTGCGGCTTTATGACTACAGGTCCCGAATCTCGTGAGGCAACCTAGGGTGGGGAGCACTGACTGACCACATGCGGAAGAGGAGAGTGAGTGGGGCTGCCTTTCCAAATTACGTTGGGGGAGAACGAGGAATAGACATTTATGCGAAGTGGAAACAGTGTAACACAGCCCTCACTCAGACATGTCCAGTCCACTTGGAACTGGGAGGCCAGAGAAGGTTTGAAGGGTTTTTTATTAGAACAAGGAAAAGTCTCATGTGCTAAACTGATCATATAAAGCCCCATTCGTCTGCTTCAGTACAGTGAGGTCCCTGCATTCCCTTGTTGTATGAAGCACCCCTTACTGTGTAGAAAGGTGTAAAATCTGCATGTAAGTGTGATGCATGTGTGTGCGTGTGAGTGTGTGGTTTCCTTACTGTGTGAAAATAGAATCCCTCAGCGTCCAGAGGCAGAGCTTTTCGGTGAGACTAGAATGTTCCCTGCTGAAAACAGTCTACCTTAGCTAGCAGTAGTTATCTTTGTCATCTGCCAGGTGGCCAGTCACCAAGATGACGGTTTCAAGCCTCACTTGTAAACTGGGAAGCAGATTCAGAGGCCAGCTTGGTTCCCACAGTTGTTAAGTCCCAAAAAAATCACAAAGAGGTCTACATTAATTACAAACTGATTGGCCTAGTATATCAGGCTTCTTATCAACTCTTATAACTTATATTAGCCCATAATTCTTGTCCGTGCTAGCCTTGTGGCTTGGTACCTTTTTTAGCGAGGCAGTCACATCTTGCTGGCTCTGTGTCTGGGTGATGACTGCAGATTGAAACTTCCCTCTTCCCAGAATTCTCATTGCCCCACCTCTACTTCCTGCCTGGTCACCCCCACTTATACTTCCTGCCTGGCTACTGGCCAATCAGTGTGTGTATGTGTGTGTGTGTGTGTTCTGTCCCTTTAGAGGACCTAATATAATTGTTGCTTTATGCCATATTGAAAAAGGTGTTAGTATTCTTTAAGTTGATTCACAGAATTGAGAGTCTAGTAAAAAATTCCAGCAGGAATCCTTTTGTGCAAGCTGATGAATTGGTCCTAAAATTTATATGAAAGACTAAAGGGATAATCATAGACCTTTCACTCTCATAGAAGAATCGAGTACAAAGACCAATTCAAGGTATCAAGGTAGACTAAAGATTTAAACACTAAGAGGCATCAGTTCTCAAAGCCTCGATGTCAATACCTGGGGATGTCTTCATGACTTTGGGACAGGAAAGCACTTAAAGATGATATGCAAAAACAGAAACCACAAATAAAAGCATAGAGAGCTTTATTACATTAAATGAAAGAATGCATGCTTTTCAAGAGAGTATTAACTGAGTGAAAGGCAGAGCCCAGATCAGGAGAAAACAGCTGCCAAACATATAATTTAGAAAAGATTAGAAGCAAGGCATGCCTCGGGACGCAGAGGCAGAAAATTCACAAGATCGAGGTTGGCTTGAGCTACATAGCAAGAGCTGGTCTCAAAACAAAAAGAGAAACCAAACAAGCATTGGGAAGATGTAAAAACCACCTAAAATGAAAGGGAGGAGCTATCTCAACTGAAAACTGGGCAAAGGAGTCTTTTAGATCACAGGTGGTTCATAATAATAATGGGGAAAGATGCCCACCTGTGTCTGCAGCCAGGGGAGACTTTACATCCGCAATGAAACACCATCTCAGGCTCGGCTGTATGGTCCAGAGGATTATCTATCTACAACAGCAAACATTTTGGTTTCAGAGGAGTGGGTTTATTAAGTGTGTGGCAGGCACAAGTAAGGGTGAAGAGAAACTCTCAAAGCGCCCACCAAATCGGGCGCCCGCCACATCCAGAAGAAACACGTGGAGCGGGCAGAGAGCAGTGTGCTGGAAGGTTGATACACACGTGACACAAGTTAGAGTCACTGGGAAGGAGGAAGCCTCAGTTCAGAAAATGCCTCCATGAGATCCGACTGTAGGGCATTTTCTTAATTAGTGATCGACGGGGGGGGGGGGGGGGGGGGGGGGGGGGGGGGGGGGGGGGGGGGGGGGGGGGGGGGGGGGGGGGGGGGGGGGGGGGGGGGGGGAGTGCGCGGCAGGCCTACTGTGGGTGATGCCATCCCTGGGCTTGTTGTCCTGGGAGCCATAAGAAAGCAGTCTGAGCAAGCCAGGAGGAACAAGCCAATAAGCAGCGCCCCTCCATGACCTCTGCATCAGCTCCTCCCTCCAGGTTCCTGCCCTGTTTGAGATCCTACCCTGACTTCCTGCAGTGGATTATAAACCTGTCCACGCCCCGCTGCTCTGGTCTTGGTATTGCTTCACAGCAACAGTGACCCCCAACTAAGAATGAAATGAATTTAAGCCCTGGCAATGCTGAAGCATACATGGGCAGCCCATATATGGCGGTTCTGTTGAACTTGTCCATATTGGGTTTCATGGTCTAAGTTGATGAGGATGACTGACCGGGTATCTTCCTCAAGAGGGCGCCAGATCTCATGACAGATGGTTGTGAGACACCACGTGGTTGCTGGGAATTGAACTCAGGGCCTCTGGAAGAGCAGGCAGTGCTCTTAACCGTGGAGCCATCTCTGCAGACCGTGACTCCCAACTAAGACTAGTTAGGTAAAAGTGAAAGACAGGAAGAAAGCAGCAGCTGATGACATCAAGGGCACTTGCAACATCCCACAGCATCAACGGAGGAAGACCCACCCCCTTGAAGCAGTCAGCTGGAGTTACTGAGTCTCGGTTAGAGAGCTTTCTCTTCCGGATGAGTGTCCAGCTCCTTGTTCCCAATGGCAGCCTTTTCATACTACGGGATAAACAGCGGTCCCCTCTGTTGGAAATGGTGTGTTCTCAAGGATGCCATGTTTTTCATACCCTCAGCTGTGTGCTGCTTTCCTTCCCCTCTGTCTTAGACTTGGGGGTCCAGACTGCCCCAGGGCAGGGGATTGGGGGGGGGCGTGCGAGTAACATGCCTGAGTCATGTTCAATGATCAATCTAATGTATACTCTGACTCCAGAGTGCAAAATTTCAGGCCAAGTGATGGTAAGGCTAGGTAGGCAGTGAGGCACACAGGGGCTGGACTTGACACTCCAGCGTGACTACTGCTTTACCAGTGGAGTTCAAGTGCACAGTGATCCAGCCCTGGGGAAACGCCTGGCATTTACTCCCGAAAGCATGCTCAAGTCACCTGAAGCATACGCTATAATGCAGATAGCAGTGGAGCCGGGAGAATGAACTATCAGGGCCAGAGAGACGGCTCAGTAGTTCAGAGTCCTTGCTGCTTTTCCAGAGGACCCAGTTGGATTTATGGTACCCATACGGACACTCCTAAACACCGGCAACTCCAGTTCCAGGGAATCTGGTTCCTGAGCACAGTGGGTAGGCTGCACATGGTTTATAGACATCCACACAGGCAGACCACCCATAAACATAAAACTAAAAACAAACACATCTTTAAAAAGTTAGTTATTGGACTGGAGAGATGGCTCAGCAGAATAGTGCAGGAAATGAGCCCTTTTTCCTTATGATCCAGCAGCTAGCTGTATCTCTTAAGGAAGTAGGCTGGAGCCACTGCACAAGCAGAGATCACAAGCAGCTGTGGTTCTGTGACTGACAAAGATGCCGGACGATCTAAGGTCCAGACTAGAAGGGATATTTTCCACTACACTCACCACCGTGACCTTGGGGCCCGTAACCCTCCCTGAGGTAGAGGGTGGAACTATTCGTTTACTGATGAAGCATGCAACTCCAAGACACAGACAGCAGAGTGAGGGACAGAGCTTGCTCTTCCTTCTCCGGGCACCAGGAGCAAAGACAATTTATCGACAGATCTGGTGACTTTCTCGATGAAGGGCACAGGAACCTGCAACAGTTGGTTAAGGCTCAGCTTAACCAGGAGCATCTCCCAAAGCCAGCTAACGGGAAATGAACGGGCCGTAGATGATCCCAAGTAAAGGTTCCTGGGCCCTTCTTATATATGAAACACAGGTTGGAAGAAAAAGCAATGGTTCGAGTTCTTTTATTCATGGAGAATATTTATTTCTTTATTATTTATTTCTTTATTTACTTCTTGCATACTCTAAAACGCACAGTGTGGGTTTCATTTCCTCAAAAACACTTGTGGGACTGGTCAGTGTGTCAGAGACCTTCAGAAACATTGCCTTAGGTTTCAGCTAAGCGAGTCACAGAGATTGGTCATGTACTACTACAAAATTACAGGAGATCTAGCTATTATTATTCAACAGTGATGAGAAAAGCTCCGAGAACACCTGACATACAGCCAGATGGGGAAAGAGAAAAGCAGAGGCTACTGAAGCAGGATTTCCATATATATATGATTCTATGTACAGTATCAGAATTCTTTTCCAGACAGTACACATATACTGAAATCATTATAAGGGCACTCTAATATAAATGCAAGTCTCACTAATTTTCATTTTTTTTTCTCTTTGGCTCACAAATGCACGAAAATACCATAAACAGTATTCAGAACTTACTTCATTAATATATAAATAAAATACATTACAAATGGGAAGAAAATACAAGATGCCTCTTTAACAGGGTATATATCTGAATATAAATAAGCAAATATTTCGCTGACATACAATTAAATCATTATATGTGCTCCCCCCCTCGCCCCCCGCCCACAGACAGACAACGGTAATATACACAGTCTACACAAACTAACCTCTAAGAACGCAGCAACAGCATGACTGTGACGGATTCAGCTACTATTTCCCCTAGCAGGGTGCTAACAGGGAGGGTGTGATGTTTGTCATCTCCTGGGGCTGTCTGTCATCCATCGCCCCTTCAGGTGGGAACAGCTCTGACAGGGACACAGGCTCCCACCAGCAGCATTTTCCCCGGGGTCCCAAGGACGCAGCAGTGGGGGCGCCATCTGCCCTGCAGTTAAGACTCTTAATAACTTGGGGAGGTGAGGCTAGTTCTCTGGGGGACGGGAGACATGCTTGGTCTAGGACTAAGTCACACTCACTATACATACATGTACATAGAGAGAGGTATATATAACTGTACATATATATTGTATTCCTATTGTGCAGTTATTTATTTTTTTTAAAGAACATTATTTCCCGCTAACGCTAACAAACAAGCTTACGTGAGGTTGTGACAGATATTTTCCGAGAGATTATAATTCCCTTCAGTGAATGGCCCCGGGTGAGTTAGCTACTGAAGGGTGCCAGAGGGAAAAAGCGTGGCCGGGGACTCTGGTTCAGCGGAGGGGACTTACAGGTCCTGGCCCAGCCTTTCTATTTCCTCAATGAGGAAGTCGATGTCAGACTGAGTGGCGGCTGGGTTGGAGATGACCATCCGGAAGAAGTTGGCTTTGTCCCCCTGTGGCTGGTAGCCGACCATGGTTGTCCCTGACTCCATCATCAGGGCTTTGATCTTGGGAGCCACCTTGTGATAGAGAACAGAAAGTCAAACTCAGCACCGATGGTGACAACCCTCTTTTATTATTATTATTATTTTTAACAGACCAACTTGGTTTACTTTGTGGTATTTGTCTAGAACAACAGAAGCACTTTTAGAACTACGTATTTTTCACAGCCAATATCTAAACCCACCCAACTATGAGTTCACTTAGAAAGCACTGGGCAGTTGAATCTGGAACGTCAATCTTGGAACAAAGATAATTAAATGGAAAAAGAGATAAAGGCAGACAACACTACAAGGTACGGCCTAGAGTCCAGGATACTGCCTGGCACACAGACTGAGCTTAAATATCCGCTCAATGACTGCATGCCTAACGTGTTACACATATACGCCAATGATTCTGAATGGGTAAAACTTGACGTACGACTCAACAGAGAAGATGAGCCAGCACTCGAGTAGGCTTGGACTTGGCAAAACAAAAGACACAGCAGAATGTGGAACGTCCCAAAGAAGATGCTTATTGTTCACCTGCTGTGTACAGAGCCTCTGTAATGAAGCACCCTTCCGAGGTGGGCCTCCATCTTTCAGAGGCTCCTACCTTATCTGAACTGTGGCAAGGGGGCAATGCAGACCCCAGAAGTATAAATCAAGATGTACCACCCCACTACCCAGAAGGCCACCATGAGGTTTTGTTTGTTTACCCCTCCCCTTTGAGAACAGCACAGAGGCAGGAGGATGGCCTGACCAGGGAGACAAACAGCAGGGGGTGGGGCAGTTGCCAGTCCTTACCCTGTGTAGCTTTTCTCGTCGCTCAGGGCTATCTGGAACCCCTCGGAGGCTTTGTGGAATGTACCAGAAGCAGACGTTTGTGTGCTCGGGCTGCGGAAATTTCAAGAGACAACCAAGCAAACAAAAATAAGATGATTACAACTTGACCAAAAGCCAGAAGCAGTTCTGGAGAAAGGTTTTTTTTTTGTTTTTTTTTTTTTTTTTCTCCTTTCCCCATGGTCCAAAAGAAAGTGGTCTGAATGGCATCTGCAAAGCAACTGGGAGCATAAATACACCAGGCAGGAAGCAGAGCTTATCCGGTCTCACCTGTCAAGAGTGTTGACTCCCCAACCCTCCCCCAACTTTATAGAGCCCCAACCTAGTGTCTTTGTACCTTGAAATGACAAAAACAATGGCATTTGAGCCATTCAGAAAAGGGCATTCCTTTGATCTTGGTGCAGAGGGAAGCTGCTCAGCCTACTTTATTAATGCAGTATGTGTTTGTTGGTGAGAGAGGCTTGCAGTTTTCTCCTTTAATGTCCACCAGGACGGTGCCTGCTTCTGGGTGGTTGGAGGCTGGAGCCATCATAGTTCTCATTTCAATCTTTTTTTTTTTTTTAAAGACTGGGTTTTTCTGTAGCTTTGGAGCCTGTCCTGGAACTATGGAACTAGCTCTTGTAGGCCGCCTGCCTCTGCCTCCCGAGTGCAATGTTTTTTTTTTTAATAGACTTATATATCTATTATACACACAGTGTTTATGCATAGTGTTCTGTCTGCATGTTACCCTGCAGGCCAGAAGAGGGCACCAGATCTCGCCAGATGACTGTGAGTCACCATGTGGTCGCTGGGAACCGAACCCAGGACCTCAGGACTCAATTCCATCCTCTACTGGAAAGAGTAAACTCGCACCCGGCCGATAAGCAGGAGCATGCTGACTGTGTGTGCATGGGACTCCGGCGGATTTTGGTGAGTCTCGGATGAAGTCTTGAGAAGGGTAAATAGACACCTGCTCGTTGTGGTGGTGCTCGGTTACAGCCGGTTAAGAACGGGCTTTCTTTTACCGGGACTGGCAGTAATCACACACTTCTTTATTCAACTGTGAACTTGACCAAGGCAGACCCAGTATTTATTCTGGCTAATATATAACCCTGTGTCCGGCGCACAGCTGGCATTCAGGAAACATTGGGCTAATAGGTACTTTACTGTGTATAACCAGGGGAGTGTGTGAACCTGGGCAGAGGCAGCTTAGCTGGTTCTCTTCGCAGTGACTCCAGGGACAGCAAACCCTCATTTAGAGCCAATCTTGGATGATGAGGATACGCCTGGCCTCTAAGCTTCTTAGGCTTTGGGAGATACTTATGGATAGAGTTCAACTCAAGAACAATGAAAGGTTAGGACCACAGAAAGCAATCTAGGTGTGCAGGGCTGGCTGAGAGCTTTGTGCTTTGGGGCTCAGCACCTTTAACTGTGCTCTGTTGCTTCAAATGGGGCTGAATGACTGGGTGTGGGGGAATGGAAAAAGACTTATGGTTATAGAATGACCAAAACTTACCTCTAAATTAAACATGTAACGAATTTGGGGCTTGCTGGCAGCACTTGCCTGTGCTGCACCTTGTCGCCTTGCTACAGACTTGGTTTTGAGCACAAAACAGTCACACCTGTACTGCACATGCCGTACAGTGCCCCACAATGTCGGGGGGGGGCTACCTGGAACAGCTCCCCTCAGAATCCACACTGCTGCAAGCTACGAACAGCAGAGTTTTCACCGTATATAAAAAAAGTGTTCTGTGCCCATAGAAAATGGCCCAATTGCAGAAAGCAAAGACTTTTAATATTTTCCTATTGACACATTCTGCCATTTTGTTCTATACATGCTATATATGAATGCAAAGAAGAATTCTCTGCATTGAAGATTATAAAATCAAAATCTAAAATTCAACTCTAAAAAATGTTAAGGATCCTCTACATCTTGCAATATCATATATTCAACCAAAATTTTATTCTTTGTGTCAAATAAGGAAGTGCACCCATCTCATTAGTATGAAAATTTGCTTTAGTCTTTAATAAATAGCAAGACTGTTTACCAGGGAATTGCTTTCAAATAATTATCTTTACTATTCATCCTCACTTTGTCTATATTTTATATTTTTATACCTGGATTGAGTAAAGACATCTTGGGTAAAAGGGGCCACGCATGGGAGACATTTAAGTTCTGTTTTGGGTGAGATGACAGACGTCTATCATCTGAGCTTCTGAACCCCCCCCAGGGTTTGTCTGGGAGCACACGTGTGGTCCATTGACAACAACCTACCTCACCATCGAAAACCATCTCAAATTCTTCTCTGTTTTTAATCTTGGTATAGAGGTATTCAGCCAGCTCCAGGCATCTGTTGATCTGATTTTCAAATCCCACAGTACCCTGTTTCAAAGAAGAAAACTGTGTTGATATCAAGTTGCATTTCCCTATGAGGGTCATTTGGGAAGGCTATGCTGTCCTTGGCTATGGGCCATATAAAGAAGTATAGTCTCGGCGATGGATAGGAAGACCATCTAATCAAAGGTGCTGGTAGGAGGAACCATCTATCTAATCAAAGTGCACAGCTTCTTCAAAGCCCTGCACGCAAGAAAATGCTTTTTTTTTCCCCTAAGACTTTTGTTTGGTCCTCTTGGAAGTTGTTCTCAGTGGGGTTTTAGCTCCCTCCGAGTTAGTCACAAGCTAGCTGTTTAAGCACAGGGCCACTCAAAGCGGCATATCCGGACTGAGGCCAGAACACAAACTGCAGCATGTCTGGGATGAAATGAGTAGAGAAGCTGAAATTAAGAACTTTTTTTTAAAAAAAAAAAACATTTATTTATTCTGTCTGTTCCCTCCACCCACCCTGTATGTGTGTGTGTGTTTGTGTGTAAGCGTACTTGCACACAGGAATGTCTTGGTGTGTGCCTATGTGTGAAGGTTAGAGGACAGCTAGTCAGGTTTTCTTTTGGCATGATCCTCCTGGGGCTCAGGCACATGGTGGTAAACACTTCTGCCTGCTGAGTCACCCCCTGGTTCCAATAAGAAACTTTAAAAACAAAAAACAATTACATATAACTGTTGATAGCAGTCACAAGCAATGACTCTGGGTTTGTGTTTTAATTTTTCTAACAGTTTCTAATAGGTCCATGATAGGTCAAAGGAACCACCGACTGGTTCTTCATCACAGACACTTTGAAAGACACTCTCATAGAATGCATCTTCCCCAGCCCCATATTCTGGCCAAACCAGTCCCCAGTCCACACAGGCAATCCACGTTTCCTAGAACAATGACTGTTTCCTTCCAGCAACAGGCCAGCAGACAGGTTTGAAAGCCATGGCTCTCAGAGCCCGCTCCAAGACTGCACTAGCTCTAACTATTGATAAACTGGCTGAGCTTGAGTTCAGCATGGCTGATTGGCAGAGCAGCACACAGGCTGCTGTGTGGGCTGGTGATGGTGAGACCAGATGCATGAGGCTGGCCTGGAGATGCTGGTGAGCCTGGGCAGAATCCAGAGCTGGAAAGGCAGGAAGCTCTCTAAGGGGGAGCGCTTCCTCGCAGAGGAATTCCACACTGGGATCTTCCCTCCACACCCCGGGATCTTCCCTCTGCAACCCAGGGGCTAAACCTCCTAGGAACAGTTCAAGAGGTTACTGTTAGCCAAAATGAAGCTGCAATTATGGAGACAGACCATGTGGTCATTATGGCAGTGCAAAATGATAGGGCTCTTTCTCTTATGGCGGTGAAGGCAGTTACATGCTCAAAATGCCTGCAATTACTTTGTAGGAGAAATCAAATCCAGACTCGACATTAAGGCAAGATGGCTGAATAAGGAAGAACACTAATCACCCGACAGTTTTTCCTATAGAAGAGATAAATATCTGACTAGATATTGCTGGAAAGCCTTATTGTTTGGAGGGAAAGGTAGCCCAGATCTGTACTGTGGAAATTATTAAAACTAACAAGCAGAAACAACAGATGTGGAGCAAGGCTGTGAAATCCAAACTGACCTTAAGCTGGCTGTATAGAAACACTTTAGAAACAGTTGTGTGGTGATCTCTCTCCCTTCTTGTAGCTTTATCACAGGTACAGAAATGCAAGTCAAGAGGGTGATGGTTGCACACGCAGTGTACGTCAATGCAGCGGCATGAGTCCCCAGAATCAAGTGTCAAGTTCTAATCCCAGCAGTCCCACACTCACAGAGTTCCACAAATACAATACCACGTACACACAGCATCATACACACGTACCCATCTAGAACACCACACACACCCACACAGGCACCACACCCAATGCACACACCATGCAGAGTAGAGTATAAAGTGTAAGCAATGTGATAGCCATTTTTTTTAAGTAGAAACTTAAACTTCAATATCTGTATACACACACACACACACACATATACATTTCTTGATGAGGTCCTTCATAAAGGAATTCTGATTTATTTTCAGAATAACATGGTAGTTTTATATCTTTTCCTACATCCGCACTGAATAATTTTAGAATTCTTAAGAATTATTGTGGAGGACAGGCAAGACGACGCAGTGGGAAACGGCGCTTGCTGCCAGGCCTTGCTGTCTGAGTCCGGTCTGGGAATCCATAAGAGAGGGAGCCAGCTTCTGCAAATTTCCCTCTAACCCCCACCTGCACACCATGGCACATGCACACTTACACTCATAAACACACATACCCAAAATAGAAAAAAAAATTTTTTTAATTTAAAGAGAATTATTGTGGAAGTCATTATCTTGGTAAACTTTTTAGTAAGAAGAGGATTGTAAGAATAAGAAACTTCCATATGAATTCAAGGGAGAATGAGCTGAGGGAGGGAGGGCTGATGTAGGTCACTGTTGCCATGGTTACTCCATTCACAAAGAAAACATAGTTAACTCGGTTATCTAGATACAGTCACGTGTGCAGTGGATTAGCTGTGATACACCGCTGCCCTCACTCGACCTGTGCTAGCCACATCTCTCTGCTTCCCGCATTTTCCCACTTCATACCTTGGCTTTCCACATCAGCCAGAACTTGAAGATGTCCACGTGGCGGCCACACTGAATCGCCTTGTCCCCGGTATCATAGGAGACATCATACTGCTTGTCCGGCTGGAAGAGGTAGCCTGCACACATCTGGTTGCATCCTTGGAGTATACCCTGTCATGGAAATCAAGACACGAGCAACTGTATTCGCCGGCCAGAGATTCGGCTGCAAGGATGGATTTGGGGACCACACCTCCTTTCTTCTGAGGTCTTTCATAGATTCCTTTAAAGTCACTCCTGGAGGACTCAAGTTAGAAAATGTTCTCTTGTGTTGGATGCCTACAAGGGCCGCACTGTTCCTCTAAGGGACATCTGGAAATGTGAGTGGGTGCTCTGAGGTTTGTCAGATTCAAGGAGGAATTGCTTTGTCATTCTTTGGGCAGGGCTTGGAGTATGAAGAACTTATCCCCCCAAATGCTACCCCCCCAACTCTTCCAATTTATTGACGATCTCTTAGGAAGTTCAGGTAAGTAGAGGAGGGAGCCTGTGTGGGTTCTGACTCCCACAAGAGACCGGCTGGAGTGGGCACCTCTCCTGCAGCTGGGCTTACGAAGCATCAGGACGCTGGGTGTGGGGGAGGAGGGAAATCTGTCTCCAACTCATTTACAGAAGCTTTCTTTAAAAATTACATTTATTTATTTTGCATGTGCACACACACACACATGTATGACTGTGTGTGCACACGTGTACACCATGGCATATATGTGGAGATCAGAAGACACTTGAGGGAGTTGGTTCTCTCCTTCTACCATGTAGATCTCAGGGATCGAACTCAGAGCCTTGTGCTTGTCAGCAAGTACCTTTACTGACTGAGGCATCTGGTTGACCTTCCAGAAGCGTTCTGGCTAGCAGTCCCTGCTGCCCTAAGTCAGTATTTGTGTTTACTGCTCCATCTAATTTTTTTTTAAGCTAATGAGACTACAAATATTCTCTAAGAAATCAAAGTATGTTTCAGTGAGCACAGTTTGTTCTGATTGATTGGGTGACTCAGCAATCACTCTCAGGTCTGTGCAGACATGAAGAAATACTCAAAAGAATTTCACTGAAGGGTCTGTCACCAACAGGGTACCAAGACTGAACAAAGACAAAGGTCAGCCAACAGCAAGAATCCAAAGGAGAATATAGATTGCTGGGAGGGTGGGCAAGGAGAGTCTGCAGCCTCACAACGGGACTCCCAACCATTTCTCTCTCAAGCACTGGGATGTGCTTGCTACCGAAGCATCTCTGCAGGGAGTACAAACCTTTTCCTTGACCAAAATGGCGGAGCACTGTAGCAACACGCCCATCATCTTGTGAGGGTTCCAGGTGACTGAATTGGCCCTGGAAGACACATAGGAACCTCTGAGAAGATTGCAGCAAGGGAGAGAAGAGCCTGTTGTCTTGAGAAAAACCCCACCCAGCCCCACTGAGGTCCCAGGTGCTTTCCTTGCCCAGTCTCCTAAATTGACCCTCAAGCAGAAATGCAAGCTGCAAGCAGTCTCTCAAGGTGTTGCACCGCTGAATTCCATAGGCCTGTGACTGACAACAGCTGCTGCCACTTACTTATGTGTCCGACTGTTCTCAGAACTCTAGGCATATCGACTGGAAAGTGGCTAAGGACTCAGGCTTTGCAGGTGTACTGTGCAAATCGGGATCCTAGTCCTGACATGTCCTAGCTTGTGTGACACAACTCATCTGTGCTTCAAGAGTTCACATCTATCTCATCAGAATGGAGTAAAAGATAAAACACGTTCATAAAATATGCAATGCTTATCACAGGGCCAGGCCTACGTAATTCTCACAGCAATACTATGACATAGACATTCCTATTACTTCTAGTTTAGGTAGAGAAGCTGATGCACAGATGGGTTAACCATATTACCAAAAGTCACACCGCTGGGAGGTGTTGATTTAAGTCAAGCCCAGGATTCTTTTTACAGAGTCAGCACTCACAACCCATACACTAGTAGGCCTCCTTATAGCCAACAGCCATGGACATCTTCCTGCCTTTACTGTTTTTGTTTAAAGAAGGGCTGGTGACGAGGCCCTACCTGCTGATGGAAGGCACACCTAAGTGCAATGATCAGCTTTACTGCCAGACACTCAGACTAGCTAGCAGCGGTGATTAAGTGAGAATCGAAACGAGAATTTTTTTTTTTTTTTTTTTTTTTTTTGCCAGTCTGGGCTGCAATGCTCACTTAACAAGCATGGTCTCCTAGCAACTGCATCACTCTGTCAGATGCAATTAGATGACTAAGGAGCACACTCGCTAGGACATTGCAGAAACAAGTGGAGTGTAATGCAGAATGATTCAAACTTGAGAAATTTGCTTCAGTAGGCTACAGAACCGTTTCTGACGGCCTGGGCCGCAGTTGGACTCTGCCTTTGAATACCCGAGAAGGGTGTTTCCTTTGATATATCAATTGCCTTGGAATTACACCACTGATGCTCTCACAATACTAAGCTATTGCTGTGGGTTTCTAGCCTCTTCCTTAGGTCCTTCATGGTGTGTGTGTGTGTGTGTGTGTGTGTGTGTCTGTGTGTCAGTGTGTATGTGTACTGAGTTTCAAGAAGGGGCAGAGGTTGAAGAACTTTTCCCTTCAACCACGTGATAGAGACCCGGAAGGAATCCCGAGGAAGGTTAACCAAGCGCTGATATCATGGAGAAGAATCCCTGTCAAGCCAGATTTAGAAGGCACGAACTTAAACAATTTCGTCGTCACTGACACATATCAAGTCATTAAACATTATACTTAGATCTCATAAAATGTCTTTAAAAGTAATTTTCTGAAGGTCCCAAAGGTGGGAAGTAAATGATTCCCCGCTGCTCCAAGTGGAAGGAAACAGGAAATAGAGGGGGGTTGGCTCCCTTCAGAAGACATGCGTGCTTCAACGTAAACAAAGAACAAGTCGAGCATCAATCCTTTTGCCTGTTCCCGAATCTAAGGACGGACAATGAAAACCCTCTGAGAAGTCTAAAGCGCAGCTGGGCTGTGATATTCTTGGGTCCCTGCCCTAGCCACGCCCACTCCCATAACCTCTGACCCGCCCATCGCCATCTTGGGACCTCTCTCTCTCTTTCTGCTTCCTTAGNCCGAATCTAAGGACGGACAATGAAAACCCTCTGAGAAGTCTAAAGCGCAGCTGGGCTGGCTCATCTATACTTAGTGTATTTTCCTCCGAATTATAGGGTCCTATATTTCATCTTTCTCAAGGCAGTCTCATGTGGACAATGGCGGTGCAACAGAGACAGAAGGGAGCAGGCACAGGAGCGGCTATGAAGCCGGAGCTGTTGCTGAGAGAGTGCTCTGATGAGCTTGCCTGGCCCAGCTTTCCTACTGGCCTGTTCTTCCACTCTCCCAGTTCGCTCCATGCCCACCGTCCTCAAGATTGTCAAGATTATGTCTCGGGGCCCTGGGATTGATCCTGCCCACTGCCTGGGATAGTCTTTTCTACACCTTTGCTTCCCATATCGCTTTTGCCACAGCTACTGCGGTAAGTCGGGAAGCTAGGTGTATCAGTCATCAGCTACCTCACTGAGGAAGAAGAGATGAAGGGGTTAGAGACCTGCCTGTCCCTCCACTGTTACTTTTTTCTCTGTAGGCACCTGTCATTGGTGAACTGAAAAACTCATTTGACTAGGAAATAAACCATGCAGCACACACTCAAAAAACACCAGGCAAGCTAAAGTTTGCCCCATCAGATTGAGTTTCACCACTGGAAAACATCAAGGCTTGGGGAATTAAGGTTGACATCAAGGTTGGAGGAGGACGGGCTGGACCAAGGTATCTAGGGTATCTGATGCAGGAGATGAGGAAAGGCTACCAAGCCCCACTGTACCTTTCTATGCCGCTGAGTTTGTGGCGGTGCTTCCGGGACATGAGCAGCCCACCACCCCAGGCAGCCTGCAAGGACAAAAAAGAGACAAGAGGAAGCCGTGATGCTGAAGAATCGAAAACCAAGCTGGGCATGGCTCTAAGGAAGCGGAAACAGGCAGATCTCTGAGTCTGAGATCCTTGTCTATACAGCAAGTTCCAGGCCAGGAAAATTACACAAAGGATAACCTATGGAATAAGTCCACACTGAGTTCAAGCTGCACAGAAACCAGGCTCTTCATCACTTCCCATTTCTTTATATAAACTTCCTCCAGAGAATGTCTCAGCGAGCTAGGAAAAGTGGGTGGAGCTTGTGGTGGCTGTGGGCCAAGGCCAAGGGCTCAAAGTGCTGGGCAGCCAGGCATTCTCTCAGCCAGGTACTGCCAGGAGGGCATTGCAGACTGTTTAAAAGGCAGGCGCAGCTAACTGCTTCTTCTAAACTAATTCTGAGAAACTCAGAAAGCACCAACGTCTGCTGGGTTTGGAGAACCCCACAGAGCTCCAGTCACAGCAAGACACTCTTGTGGGTACCATGGTGCCTGGATAGCCTGGCATCGCATGGGACACAGCCCAGCCTTTCTTTGGTAGTCATTTGTTCAACAGTGGGACAGATTGTCCTATTGTGTATTTCCAAGAAATTACATCCAGTAAGAGAATGGACAGGGAGAAAGGAAGGCAGGAAGAAAAAAGAACGAAAGAAAGGAAGGAAGAAAGAAAGAAAGAAAGAAAGAAAGAAAGAAAGAGAGAAAGAAAGAAGAAAACCAAAGGCTCTGATCACATATGTAGGAGTGCACATTTGCTATTGCTGGGACATTCTGGAACTAACTCTCCGAGCTGCTCATGTCTTCCGCGTGCTTCCTGATTTTCCTGAATGCAGCAGACAGGCCCTCTTAGAAGTGTTACAGAGGGGGGATGTAGGCAGGCAATGGAGTGTTCACACTCACGGCCGCTTCCTGTATGTTATGTCTTCTTATTTTTCTCTCTCTGAAATCAGCTATATTTTACTGTGCACCCATTCACCCAAATAAAGCAACCAGGGGAGGCACCGCTCATTACAGTCGACTAGAGAAGGAGCCACACCAGACAACTACTGGCAGTCAGGACAGGGGATGAACCCCAGAGGGTGGCCAGGGTCTGTGGTCGGTACTGGTCATGAATGGCGTGCTGAGGAGTAGGGAAGAGCAGGAGCTGAAGTGTGTAGAGAGAGAGAGACGGGGAGGGTGTTCGGGTAAGCTGGAGGCAAAGCAGAAAGCAGTGTTATTTCTGCCCCTTGCCAGGACCGGGCTGCGTGTGAACGAGGGCACTTACGTCGACGTGGAGCCACAGATTGTATTTCTCACAAATGTCCGCGATCTCCTGTATTGGGTCGAAAGCTCCATAAACAGTTGTGCCGGCAGTTGCGTTGACATAGAGGGGAACGTATCCCTGCGAGGCAAAAGAGATGGTCGATGAGTGGTTTTCTTCAAAAATGTTTTTATTTGTGTGTGTGTGTGTGTGTGTGTGTGTGCATGTGTGAGTGCGCATGCATACGCCACTGCCCTGAGCATGGAAAAGGATTTCAGAGATTCCTAGAGCTGGAGTTACAGGCGGCTGTAACCCTAGTATGGATGCTGGGAAGGAAACTCTGATTCAGAGGAGGAATGGTATGGAATTGGTATGGTATGGAATAGAAATGGTATGGTATGGTATGGTATGGAATGGAATGGTATGGTATGGAATAGAAATGGTATGGTATGGTATGGTATGGTATGGAATGGTATGGTATGGTATGCCTTCCTAACTGTGGAGCCGTCTTCCCAGTCCTCTTATATGGGCTTTTTTAACCTTCCTCGTCTGCTCATTTCTAAGAAAAGTGGAAGACAACAATATTCATTTCGAACTGTGAGCCAAACTGGTGTGGATCAGAGACCACAGCTAAAAGTGTTCTTGTTCATCCGTTCATTCAACGGAGTGATTTTGTTTTGCTTCTTTTGTGTGACTTTTATGTGCCAGGCCTTTTGATGCTGGGAACAAAACAGAGAGCAAGTAGATAAAGAATTCTAACAAGATGGACTTGAATTAAACAAGCAAAATATAGAAAATAGATCACAGTAAAAAATTATATGACAAAAAAAAAACAAAACAAAGAAAAGGTTAGTAAGTATTTGGAGTGATGGGCAGGCTTTTATCTAAGCATTTCACTTCTGAACATTCTCTGGATACTCTTCTCTGCGGGAGCCACTCTGTTCTAAGTGGTTTGACAAGACAATTAAACTCAAACATTGGCGTTTTTAAAAAGAGGTGGATACAAGGACTGGAGAATTAGCTCAGTTGGTAAAGAGCCTGTCTCCGGAGCATGAGGACCTGAGTTCAAGCCTCGGAGTCCCCACTGAAAAAGCCAGCATGTTGGTGCATGCTTGCAATGGGAGAATTGGTTAAGTGGAGGCAGGTGGCTCCTGAGGCTCGCTGCTCCACCCACCTAGCGCACCTTGTGAGTTTCAGGCCGAGGAGAGACCTTGTCTCCGATAAATGTGTGCCTAAGAAAGACATCTGAAGACGTATGTCCTCCGGCTTCCACACACATGCGCACAAAACTTCTGACACATGAACATGAACATGCACATGCTCCCACATAGTAACAGTGGCAGGTCTGCATGCTGGCTCACGGTAAGATGCCAACGGGGAAAAGAGGAAAGCAAAGGAACGAATGAAAAGTGCTAGGACAGGTGGAGGAGACGGACAGGAGCTCAGCTCTTGGTCAGTAGACTCTACCCATCTCTTTCTCTCACACACACTCTCTCTCTCTCTCTCTCTCTCTCTCTCTCTCTCTCTCTCTCTGTCTGTCTGTCTTGTAGACTTAGCTTTGAGGCTAAAAGCTGGAAAGAAGTTGGAAATCAGTGAATATCTAGACAGGAACCTTAGAAATGGAATTATCCTATTATCAAAAATTTTGACTGTGTAGGTCAGAGATCAGTCATTTTTTGGGAAAGTACTCAGTGAAGTTTCAGATGAGCCATATCACACATACCTTCTGCTTGGCTTCAAGAATTTTTGCCTCTAAATCAGCTGGGATTATCTTCCCCCTGTAATTGTTATAAAAAGAAAGAAATTAAAATAAAGAACCAACAAGATTATACAAGGAAAAAAAAACCCTTTATCACCAGCAGGAAAAAGTAATTTAATTGGATATTTTCAACAGACCATTAGCAGCTTGGCACACTGTACCGCGTCAGTCCTTAAGCACAATAAAACAAATTTAACAGATGAACACATTTAATACATCAGGGACTAATGCTCGCTTCCCCCGCCTACCTTTCATTGCACTTTATCAAAGTCACATTGTCGGTTCCAAAGCCAAGCGCAGCCCCGGCTTTCTTTATGGAATAGTGACTCTGCAACAGACAGAGGCTTGAGGTTAAAAGTTAGTCCCTTAACACGCACTGGAGTCCAACAAGGCAGAGTCTCCGACTCACGTGCTCTGAGGTGAAGAGGACAAGCTTGGGCACAGCGGCCATGCCCTTCGTCTTGACTTCCGGGAAGTACTTGTAGCGAGCAGCCATGATGCTGTACATGTTGGATATGGCGCCCCCTATCAACAAGCAGACATAGCAGGAGGTTGCAGGGCTCTGTTGCGTTTTTTTTTAACGCGAAGGTTGAGCTGCTGCTTCAAGACATGAAGAAAGGGAAGGACAGTATCCTGAAAGTCTTACTGGCTTCCTTACTCTTAAGGACTTCCCTCTGGACCCTTTGCTCTGAACTGGAAGGGGCTACACTCATCTCCAAAGCTACGCAGGCAGTTTTGCTGGCGATGACTCGTGTATTTCAGTGCCTATTCAAAGCCTATATAGAATGTAAGAGACAGCGGTGGCAGCGGCAAAGACACAGTAAGTTACAGCCTCCCAGCTTCCATCTTCTGTGTAAGCTGTTTATTGAACAAAGCTGGATCTGCTCCCTGACCTCAGAAGACAGAGAAAGAGAGGAATGGCGCTTGCAGACAGAAATAGAGCATCTCTTGGTTACCGGCTGAGTTAGTGAATCCAGGAGAAGTCTAAGTCTATTCACACAGACAAAACCTCACTCATGTCTCTCCAAATAAAGATCCAAGCAGAAAGGAGATAACTGCCCAAGCCTAACCAACACAAACTAGTCACTCTGGCATTCCCTCAGTTCCCTGAGAATGAAATAGGCAAATCAGTGGTCTGCTCGAATTGCCTGGACAATTGTATTCTTATTTTCTCCCCCGTATGCAGTTACATTGCCTCTACCACCACCTGTACCTGCTTCTTACCACCAAGAACAGCTGCCTTTAAAGGTTTTTTTTTTTTTATTGTATCTACATTGAGTTAGAGACTACAGTAGATCCACTAGTTGGGCTGAAGTCAGTTAACTGATCATCGGATTCACTGATCCCTAGATTTGCTGTTGTCAGAAGGGCACCATTTAGCACGCCCCAGACACAGCCTTGGTCAGCTGGTTCACAGGGGTGAGAGCATGCTTGCTAGCCTTCATTCTGACAAAGACAAGAAGGCAGAGAGTTATGATCATCGACTGTAACACATGCATAGGTACAAACGTTACAACGAAACCCATAGTGTCTAGAATTGACCTGTGTTAGCAATTTTAATAAATAAAAAAGAATCAAAGGATCCATATTGGCAGGGCAATCAGTTACAGAGAAGAAACCTACCGGGAGAAAATATCCCGTCACCGTCTTTACTTGACCATCCGATGATCTCTCTCATCTTCTTAAGTGTTATCTGTTCCATGAGAACGAACACAGGTGCAATCTCATACGTAAACCTGGAGTGGCGATGAAAGGAAGGAGAAAGGGAACATAAACCTACTGATTTGATGAACACAGACCGTTGGTACAGCAGTTGTAGTGGGCACTGAAAATGAATGCTCAAAACCGCTAAAATGATGTCTCCTGAAATCACATGTTGCTAGTCCAGAAGGGTCAAAACCCAGCCTGCTTACCAAGAGAGGTGGTGGGCAGTCTGCTGTGAGATATTTCACCAGCCAAAGAAGAGTTTCACCTGTCTCAGGTGTGGTTCACCCAGAGGAGAGGATTCGCCGTTACTGTTTGTAGGGCAAACGTTAACTTGAGAAAATGCATTTCAGTGTCTACTTACAATTGGTAGAGCCATTTTATTTCTATTAAAGGACTGCCCGTTTCACGCTCATAGGCAGGGCTAACGTCTATGTTTCAGAAACAATGTAAACCTCTGAAAGCTGACTGTGAAGATAATTGGGAATATTGACCCGTGTTTTAAAGATCTCAATGTAATTATCTACATGTTTTCTTCTAATAATCCCTAAGGACAACTATGTATCTATAACTCCCTGGAGTCAATATCTGTCAAAAATAATTAGAAGTGATGATTTTCTAATTACAAATAACAAATAACAAGAAGACGGTCAACTTGCATACGTATCTGACTGTGAGAGTCAGGTCGCCTGACAGGTTGCATTTGTCTCCCAACAGAGAGATGTAAATGAAGCAAGCCATGTTCTTTTTAAAAGAAGTTCAAAGCAGTGGCTCTGTCTGGTAGGACAGTCATCGCAGCAAGATCAAGATACTAAACAGGGTCCAAGAGACGTCAAGGAAGACCATCCACAGAAAATTGAGCCTGAAGACAGAATATAGTTACTAGACTCTGAGGCTCCTTTTCTCTTGTTTTGGCTCGAACTTCTTAAGCTCTGGTGTCTGTTGGCTGAGCCAAGACCATCCTAGCTGAAAAGAGATGCTTGGACCAATCCAGCCAAGTGATACAGGAGGCATTGTCATCACTTAGAGGCGTGCGGCTGAATGCCAATGCCAAAGACTAATGGGAATCTTGCTTAATGATTTAGAAAAGCTAATTTGCAAGAATGAGATAACTATTGCTCTACGTAAAACACAGGTGAAGCCCCTAGCTTTAATCAGGAGCGAGAAAAGCAGTCACATTAATCATGTGGCAATACAAGAGGACACAAAAGATCCAAGAGGATCCTCAGGGGACGTGGCTGGTGGGAAGACGAGAGGGACTTTGTTTCAAAAGGAGTATGTTCATTTTCCTTGTGGGGGGGTCCCCTGAAAATTTGGGAGGAAGACTCTTGGAAAACATGTGTTCAGTTACCATCACCTCTGGAGGTCACACTCATGCTTTGGTTCTGCTCTGAGCCCCATCACCGTAGCAACCAACACTCCCTCATGTCTGATGGCCTGATGAAGGAAGAAGAAGAGAAGGGTGCCTGGTTTAGCCTGGGATGCCGAGGGTAGCAAGAGGCAAACTCATGGGTTGTACCTCCACACTGTTGAACAAATGTATTATCTGCAGTTCCCGTGACTTTTGGAAAGGTTGGAATGACCAAAATGTTTGCATGGTGAAGAGGTACTGGTGGCAGTTTGCGTGCTCGGATCTCATAATATTGCATACCAACAAGAAATCTCCCAAGGTCATGGAAAGGAATGGTGGAGTCACACACTACAGCATCAAAACCATCTCAAGGACTGGATGAGAGTTGAGGTAGAGGCGAATCAGTATTAGATGGTCAGGCAGAGACCATGTTGGGGAGAGAGATGTGTGGGACTGAAAACCAAGGAGTTTGATTTGATGTGCGTTTCAGGATAGAAGCAACTTAGCCCTTACATTCATACAAATCTGTCTTCCTAAGGAAGCCGACCATGGCCATTCCTACCAGGACAGGCAAGAAGAGTCTAGAGCTCCACCGGGAGGCCATCTGGTCTCATGGATTTCAAGTCCTTATCTATGTTGGGTACGTGGTTCCTAAGCCTTCATTAAATTCTCTTGACCAGATACAGAGTGGCTGTTCTGTGCATCACAGTCCCTATGTTTGGAGGAGACAAAGATGATACGAGACACCATTTCCAAGTCTGAGATGGACACTTACTACGGTGAATCAAGCATTTGGTTCTTGTCCTGAGCTGCATCTTGTTTGAGGGTCTCTATCTTGGCCTGGCAGACCAGTTATCTCAGTTATTACTATACTGACTCTGGAACTTAGTGCTTATGTCTTTCCTTTCTTGGAAACTGGGGTGGGGGGGACCTTTTGAAGGACAAGATTTTTGTGTGCCTAAGACGACTATACGTTTGCAAAGTTTTCTCTGGATACTTATTGGTCATGGATGTTGATTTGAGAAATGGACCAATGAGATGTCTTGTTCCTCTGCCTTCTGACCCTGCCTTCTATTTTGGGTCATATTTGTAGTTATACTGAGAGGGGTCTTCCTGCATCTGTATCTTATAAAAGGCTTTGAAGTTTACCCTAGATCAGTAGATCTTGCTCGTTGTAATTGGATTAGCAACACCTTTAGGAATTCTAGGAAAACCATAACCCTATCTCCAGGTAAAAGGTGTGAATATACCATTATTTTATGTACAACTGTAAGAAATTCTTCCCCTTACAACTTAGACCCTAGCTTAAAAAACCCTTCCCTAAGTGACAGGAGAAAGATGATGTCAAGAGATCAAAGGTCAATGCAGATCCAGAAGAAGATGGTGGGATGCTGAAGTCACAGGACATGGTTCATTTCAGGATCCAAGATCAGTTCGGTAGGTCCGTAAAGGGCTCGGGCTACATACAGCCTAAGAGTGCGTGGATTGGAAGCAAGGATTTAAAACAGCAAGATGATTCTCAGTAGGGAGGTGGGTCGGTGAGATGCACTCAGAATTAAATTAAAGTAACTTAAAGTAAACTGATGGTCAAGATGCTGCATTTGGCCAGTCACTAACCACACCAACTGTCTCTTCCTCTGCTACAGTCTGTTACGAGCTGTGCTGTCTTTACTAGCTTCCTTGCGCAACATCAGCATGGCCGGACAATGGCTATGTGGAGTGTTTTGTGTGACTTCTGAGATTTTTTTTTTTTTGCATCCTGCTTTGCCTGCCTCTGCTATGCCTCCTAGCCCTGCTTCCTTCCCTTCCTTTCTTTCTCAGTCCCACAGGCCATCAACACCCTCCTGCTTCCCTGAGTTCTGAAACAGACAGTAAGAGCTGGAACTCCGGTAATCAGCATGCAGCGCCAAGTAACTTTGTAATTGAGAGCTTTCCGGTATACTACGACCCAGAAAGGTAAAAAGGACCCTGGACTTTTGGTGACTTCCAGGCTGAGGACTTTCCTGGAAGACCCTTCCATAGTGGCTGTTGTTGCAATCCTCTTACCCTCCTCTCTCTACAGAAGTGACAGGTGCCATAAGTAAGCTACTTAAGGGGATCTTAGGGAGAGTCTTCTTCGTTCAGAGATGGCAAGAGTTAGGAACGAGAGACAGGAGGCTGTGCGTGTAACATGGGGGGTATGGGTGTCTTATATACCGTAGGCACTTAGGGTGGAGCCAGTGTTAAGTCTTCAGAACCACTATGTAAGGGAAGACATCATTGCCCTGCTTGCAAAGCCAGAAACTCAGAGGAACACTTGGATTTGTGTGAGATTGCAGCTGTCGGTTTCAGGGTCTGAAATCCCAGTCCTTTAGGCTGTAGCGCTTTCTTCATGACAAATAGGACCTGCTTGTAGCAGGCTCTGCTCTGACAGCTCGCCCCTCAGAGTACGATAACTGAAAACTCCCCGAGACGTTTCTCCAGTGTCAACTCCCGCGAGAATAAAGCAACAGATAAGCCAGACCCTCAAGCTCACGGCAAATGTCGCACTTACATTATCACACCGGGTGCTGTGGCGGGTGCAACCTGCCCAGCTGTTCTAGGTGGACTTGCTTTGGCAGAGAAGAGCGGTACATGCCAAGAACAGCTACACACCTGCAGAGTGTTTGTTGTATGCTCATCGATCCTTGCCTGGGGAGGATAGAACAGCACGGACACGCGCGTTCTTTCTTTGCTAACCGGTCAGATGCCCTACGCTTCATTCTCAATGAGGGTATCGGAGCATTCTCTGAAAGGACTTTCCAGAAGACAGCAACCGTGCTCTTTCACCAGGGCTATGCACGCTCAACGGATGCGGGGCGGGAGGGGAGGTGTGAGCATAGCAGTAATCAAATCACAAATGGCCGGAATGAAGCTCTCCTGCCTGTCTCTCCCAGGCTTGTTTGGGACAGCATTCCTGGCTGTGGAAGGAACTGTCACACGGGAGCAAATGTCCCCGCGCATGTCCCTGTGATGCAGCCGCATGTCATGCCCTTCCAGGACACCCGGCTGAGGAGACTGTCTGGAGAACAGTTATCACTTCCTCACACAATGCCTGTCCCTGGAGCTGACAGCAACCCTGTCACTGTTTTAAATAAGCTTCTCTATCGATCTGTTGGATTCGAATCATATTTTACAAACACCTCCTGTTCAGGGGAGAAGCAATTACTATGTGTCATTTAGCTGGCTTGGCCTTGACCTCAGATGGCTGGGACATATTTTAGTGTTTTATGGCTGAGGTGTGCTAAGGAAAGAGTCAAGGGTTTTGATTTTATGAACATAGACCGAAAAAAGGGGAAAGAAAGAATCCATGAGAGTTTTCTGGTTCAAAAAAAGCTTTTAAGAGAAGGTTTAATTATAAATGGTTCGATGGGTAAGCTCCTTTTATTTACCTTGATATTGACTGTACCTATTAGAAGCTGCAGCCAGAGGCCTACAGAACACATATGTAAAGCCTGAGGAATGCACTGTCTGGGTCACTGTGGATATTTGGGTCTTGCTGAACACAAACTTTTTGAGGGTGGGGGTCAGGGAGATCAAATCTAGGGCCTTGAAGATGCTTAGGAAGTGATCTCCCACTGAGCCACACCCCCGCCCAGACGTACACCTACCCTTTCCTCTGTGTTTCCTCACTTGTTTGCTAAATTGCTGGGTTCAAACAGACTGCATTCTCTAATCTAAGTTGTTCCCTCCCGTTAAATGCTACAATTAAGCATTTGTGTATTTGCTTCAGGTTATAATTAGTATGTTATGATGTTTGCACTTGATGATAAATATTTTATTCTACAAACCATAGCAGAGCAAAGATGGCGAAGGGAGGCTTTTTTTCTGTTTGGGGAGGACAGGGAGGCCAATCGCATCTCTGACCCGCGTTCACACCGTGAAGATGTCCTGACTCGTGGGCAGGAAGTGTGAAGCCGCTTTCATTTTTCTAATCAGCTGAATTTTTATGCCTTTTAGCATAAATGGCTCCATTTGCCCTATTTACTTTTAAAATTTTGTCTGAATTTCCGAACGCCCTTTTTAGTATTTTGAGTCACAGCCTTAGGTAGCCCTGGGATGCGCATGCGCAATTGGTAGTTTAAGGAAGCCCAGCTGGCTCTGGGGCCCGGCCATGGCTTAAGGAAAACAGAGTACTTCTGCCCGCTGTCCAGAGGCACTGCTGGCGACCCCACTCATTCTCCTAACTTCACATTTTTTTAGAATCTACTTTGCAACCAACTTAAGAAGTGAGTTGGGGGCTGACATTGTTGAGCAGGACAGCAGAGCGCAGGCTTAGCGTGCCACGGGCCTGGGTCTGAGTCCCAGTGGCATAGAATAACTAGCAAATAACAAACAAACGGCCTCTCAACCCTGCAGCAGTGGCAGACACTGCTCTTATGCGGTTATCATTAAGTTATTGCAGTAAACTTGCTTCATTAATTCCCTTTGGATACTTTAATTGAATCTATGCCGCCGCCTGGATGCATTGAGAGTGGGTAAACACTGTCACTCGTGCTGAGGGCAAAGGTAGTCGTCCTTAAGCTGCGGCGACCCCCATATCTTGTACTGAATTCCGATCCCCAAAGATGACACACATGTACACAGGAAATCTCGGGGTGATTGCCGAGGCTACCCAGGTTGTACTTGCACCTTTAAAATCTTGAAAGCAGTTTCGTATACATTTATTTATTATTTCATATGCCTTTAAAAGATCGCAGAACTAAATGAAAGTGCTGTCTGCACGAGCAAGTGGAGGTTTCCGAAGCGGTAGACGCAGCACAGCCTACCAAGTTATTTTGAAAGGAATACACGCTATATCTGCAGTAGATGAATGCTGCTGCAGAGTGTTCAGTTAATAGGTTGATCAAACTGATTTGTGGGGATAAAAGCTTAATTATGGAGGAAATACTGCCTAAGTGGCAAGCACCAATGTGCATCGGCGGGAAAGGAAACCGAAATCATAGCCCGAAGCATGACCTTTGAAGAAGTGCATACAGAGAAACAGCCTGTTATGCAAGTTCACATAGAAATTTCAACACTAGCTATCATTTCCCACAAGCACACTCTTATTACATTATTCAAGAATAGCTTGTCACTTTGTGAAAATCTAAAAGTTTTTATGGGAAAAAAAAGAACTCTAAGAGAACAGAACCATCGGAGTTGGACGTCTTAACAACAAGCCATATGCATCATGTATGCTTATAGGAAAAGAATACATGAGACTTACATGTTGGTATTGGCGGTTGATGTCAGCCATTCGCCAGCTAAGCCAATGATATCCAAACCCGTGGAGAGCTGGTTGAAAAATCGAGGATGACCTAGAATGGCAACAGGCAAGTATTAAGGCAAAGCCAGGTTTCTCAGTCGATCTTCAGAGCCAAAGGGCTGGACCATACAGTTGTATCTCCAACCTGTGGTCTGACAGAGTTCTCCAAGGGTCCTGGAGAAGGAGGAATTGGCACCAATGATACCCTCGGATGTCTGTTTCAAAGGCAGCATGCTTTTAACTCAAAAAATTTGAAAATTGGATTTGGGACGATGCCTCAGTGGTTAAGAACATTGGCTGCTCTTCCAGAGGACCCGGGTTCAATCCCTTGCACCCACATGGTGGTTTATAGCCATCTGTAACTCCAATCCCAGGTGATCTGATGCCCTCTTCTGGCCTGTGTGACCACTGCATGCACTTGGTACACAGGTATCCACACAGTGTACCATGTGCAGAGCAGAATACACATACACAAATTAGTAAGAGAAGAAGCATAAACCCCAGAACTGAGACTCATGAAATGAACTATGTCCTCCATTATCTTAGTTGTTGACTTTCAGCTGAGCCCTTTTGTCGCCCTTATTTCTTCAATTACGAGAAAGAAAGTGGGAATGTCCTGAGTGGTGGGTGGTGCACACCTGTGATCTTGGTATTTAGGGGCCGGGGCACGAGGATAGTGAGTTCAAGGCCAGCTTGGATTGCAAACTAAGATCCTTTCTTAACCGCCTACTGAAGCTGCCGTAGTCCTTATTCTCTTCCTATCGATTGCAACCTTTGCTTCACTATCCCAAGGATTTTAAGTGCCAGGTTGAGATTGGCTAATGGAGAGGAGGCTGTAGGCTTCAGAGTGCTGTAGATCAAAACAAGCCTGGGCAGTTTCAAGGCAGACCTGATGCAGAGACCACCCACCACTCTCTGGGTCTCTGGGACAAATGTGATGTCAAGCAACAGTGTTTTTTGTCCATCGAGAGTTAGGTGCCCATAAAGTAATGGAGCTAACCAGATTAAGAGCCGAGCTGACCCAGCATCTCCTCTACAAGTAGGCAGATCAGTCCTCGATCAGTTGCTGAACACAGAAACACTTAGGTTCTGCGGCTCAAAAGCCCCATGCAGCCTCAACTGGCTCTGCACTCAGTTCGAAGGTTTTGCTAACTTGATGTTTATTAAAAACTCAAATCCCTGCCATGAAAGAGTCACTGCAATAGATTAGCCAGGGAGAATGTGACAGAGGACAGTGCTGGGGAGATTTGCTGGCTACTCTGTTCCCAGCAGAAACTGCCTTTGTCTGCCAGTAACTGTCAGAGAGCTAGTGGTTGAATGTTTCCGGGTCTAAGTCTCCTCCCTGAGAATCCCCTCTCCCCTCAATGTCCTGCGAGAGGAGGGGTCATCTTTCTTCAGGAACATGGCGGCTGGTAGGTGTCTGCAGTCAGGTGGACGACCCACCCCAGGCACATTAACTGGACTCAGCAGATTAACAAAAACAAAACAAAACAAAAAGATGCTGGACAGTGGTGGTGCACGCCTTTAATCCTAGCACTCTGGGAGGCAGAGGCAGGCAGATTTCTATGAGTTTGAGACCAGCCTGGTCTACAGAGTGAGTTCCAGGCCAGTCAAGACTACACAGAGAAACCCTGTCTTGAAAACAAACAAACAAAAAAAAATAATAATAAAACAAAATAAATCAAAAGGCAACATGAAGGTAGGCGTGGGACTTTTAAGGGAGCCAGGGAGACTGGGAGGGGGGAGTTGGGATGGTTGTAAGCAAGATACATTGTATACATTATGAAATTGTTAAGTAATAAAAATATTCTAAAGAAACACTTCTGTTGATACTCATTAAAGCATATACAGTTCTTAAAACAGTTCCTTCATCCTAAGCTAGTACTGGATTATAAATAAGCTCAATCACACTTTTTTGATACGCACCAAGGCCACACAGAATGGCAGAAGAACACACTACAAAGACAGATATGAAGTGAAACAGTCTGTCCATTGAGATAAGATGCAAAGGTTCCCCAACACCCGTTATCAGATGGCTACAGCGTCTGCCTCCAGAATCCTCTAACAGTTTCTACTGAGCAGCAACCTAGTTTACATTCCATTCCTTCTCCCCTCACCTCCTCCCGTCTCATCTTTTGCTCTCTTTTCTGTGATTTTGTAGATAGGTCTCCTCATGTAGCCCAGACTGTTCTCAAACTGGGGCCTTCTTAACGTCACCTTCTCAGTATTGGCTTTATAGCCACACACCTCCAGGTCCAACCCCAGATTTTAACTTCAATTATGACAGGACACTGAATAATGCATGGTTTAATTTCAAGTAAGGGGAGAAAGTATTTTAAAGTAAGGTTTCCCAACAAACAAACTGCAAAGAAGAAAGAGACGAAGGAAGAAATCAATTGAACAGGATGTGTATAAGCCAACTGCAGTGTGCATGAATGGAACTGGATTCCCGATTCGAGAGAATTGAGACAACATTCAGCAAAAGCTCTTATATATTTATGAGGCGACTGAATATTTCATAGTATTAAGAAAATTGTTTTTTTACAGTTGGAAGATTGATGTGATTTTTTAAAAGAAATTCTTGAACGTGCAGATAGGTGTCGATGCAATAGTATTTTTTTGGGGACTTGCTTCCACACAGTACAGAGAAGGGGTCAGGGTGAAGTGATGTGGGCAGGAGTTGTTAATAGTTAAAGCTAGGTGTTGGGCGCATGGGTTCGTTATACAATTCTACTTGAGTATAAATTCAAAATTTCCGTAATGAGAAGTTAAAAAAAGAACAAGCCAGCAATCCCCTAAGTGGCTGCTCTGATTGAAGGCTGCCTCATCTCTGCGCCAGTTCACGGAAAATCATGTGCTGGCCTTGGTTAATTCATAGAGCAATGTCAAATGCCACCATATCCCCTCTTAGACTGTACCTAGAGGAGTATGCTCCATTATTAGAACCCAACTCATTATTTGGGCACTAATATCCTTCAGGGGTTTGAATGCATACTCAGAATTATAGACCAGCAATCAGGAACTGGCTTTTGATACAGCAGCAATGGTGTCCTTTAACCGGTGCCAACCCTGTGAAGGGCAGCAGGAAGCTCCACGTGGTGTGGAAGGTTACGTACTCTGTAAATGCGAACGTCTGCCTCCGGAAGCTGCTGTGCCCATCAGAAGTGCACAGACTTAAACATCTCAGTGGATTCATACATGAGATGATATGCAGTGACCAAGGATAGGCTTTCTCTGACCTCAGGCGTGAGATGCTGTCATGGCATGATTCTGTGTTTTCTTTGGGAGTTTGTAAATGAATGAATGGATGGATGGACAGATAAATAGATAAACAGGCAGACAGACAGACAGACAGACAGATAAATAGTCTTACCCTACCATGGAGAAAGTATGTAAAGCAAAAAGAATGCCAAAGCAAGTCAAGCTGACACAGGGAATCCTGACTCTCTTCTAAGCCAGCAAGGCAGCACTTCTCCTCCCCAGGATGAGAACCAAGGGGATGGTAGTGGAGCTGGATTGTTGAGTGCTTTCCTTCAACAAACAGCGCAGACTTCATGCATGTGACTGAGTCTGGCCTATTCAGTAACTATAAAATGAGACTATTCTCAGACCAGTGGTGGTGGCTGACCTCAAAAGCTACTCGGAATTCCCTATTTAAACAGCGTCTTTGGTCAGCCTCATTAGTTCATGAGGACAGTTTGTTTCCGACGCCCAAGCCGTCTTACTCAGCTTTCCTGCCACCAGCCCCCCTCCCCCCCATCCTGATCGCCAGTCTATCTTCTAGGGGTTTAGATGAGGGGACGTAAAGGCAAAGAGGGAAAGAAAGAAGCAACACCATGCCATCCCTCACCTCAAGGCTTCCCCCTGTGATGGCAACTGTGACCAGGACCCCCAGTTCCCGAAGATCTGTTTGCCTGAGGGCCCAGTAAAGCCAGGCTTGGAGGGAAAGAGAGTTGCCAGGCAGAGAAACTCTTCTTTATTTCAGTGCTAAGAAACAGTTCCCACAGAGGTTTAAAATGTCTTTGAACTTGGGGTGATTTTTAAAGTAATCACTTGAGCCAGGATTGCTGATTAGAGAGGACTTGGGAAAGGTGAAGAGGGGGCGAAAGACAATCTTTGAGTAGGAAATAGAACTTGGTGACTCATTTGGAATACGATGTAAGTGGGGGAGAAAAGGGGAGGGAAGGAGGGAGGGAGGGAGAAAGAGAAGAAGGGGAGGACAGAAAGGGAGGCTCTCTTGGGTGTTCTGGATTGAATTGTATTCCCCCAAAAGATAAATTCAAAGCCCAATCCTTTGTTCCTGTGACAGTGAATCTACTTGGCAATAGGGTTTTTGAGGTACAAACAATCTAGACAAGGCCATTAATCCAAAGAAGGGGGTGTCCTTATGTGAAGAGAAGATATGGCAAACATTCACAGGGAAGAGGCCATGTGGAGGGAAGGCCGAGGCCACCGTGCGGCATCTAAAAACTGAGGAATGCCAAGGAGAACGCCCAGGAAGACCAAAAACCACAAAATCAAGGTTGGATCTTTTCTGAGCACCTTCAAAGAAAGCCTGGGCCTGCTGACACCTCGATTTTGAAGGCTCAGCTTCCAAAACTGTGAAAGAACGAATCCCCATTGTTTGTGAGAGTTTGTAATGACAACCCTTAGAAAGGGGCCCCAGAAGAGAGAGAAACGGGCCAGTTCCCCAGTGCAAATGGCAGGTGAGGGCGAGGGAGGTGGATCTGAGAAAAGACCAAAGGAATGGTCTCTCTGCTCTCTTTAGGTTATGAATAGCCTAAAACAAAAACAAACAAGCAAGCAATAAAATGACTTATTGACATATATCTGTACCTTTTTTAGTTTTAAAAGAAATGATGAGCTTTTGCTCTAGTCACTGTGGCCCAGAGTGACCTTGTGGTCACTGAGGACCTGGTGTCCTCCCTCACTAGGACAGGGCCACTTCAACACGATTTGGCCATGCTCCTGATCAGCTAGGTGAGATGAATGGTCAACCCCTCCTCACGCTTACCTGTACGAACCCCATACTTTAGGGTGTCTCTGCAGTCAACCAGGATCTGCTCCAGAGACTCGGGGTGGTCAGACAGCTCCAAATTAAAGCCCTCCATGCCCTCCAGCAACTGGTGTGGGTGGTGGAAGTCCAGCACCTTGGTGGAGCGATCAAACGTCTTGCGGACATAGTTGAGGAGTATGTCTACCACCTCCAGCAGGAACTGCACGGTTTGCTCCTCCCCGTTCTTAGCCGGAAGGAGATCTAACCAGAGAAGGGAAGCAGAAGAGTGATTAGCACCTGCCTCATTTCCCTGGGTCAGCCTTCAGAGGGGCCCCGTTGCTTTCCAGGATACGGATCTATACTGCTATTTGGATGCCCCCATCCCCAGAAGGATGCACTTCTGCCCACACAAAGACATTGGATGCATTCCTAGGGCTTTCCACACTTCCAGAGAGTCAGGCTATGGGGGAGGAGTGAGCCCTTAGAGGAACCTTGAGCAGCTGACCCTGGCAGCTGTCCATTTGCTGAATGGACACGCTGTGAAGTACTTCTGTTGGCCTCCCGGAGACCAGGTGTCCCCGTGCATCTGGTTTGGTGTTAATGATCTGTTTGATCTGTGGACAGCAGAAGGTGGGGCTGCTGTGGGAATGGGCTCTAGAAGGTGACAGAGGGGACCACTATCTTTCTGTTGACTTCATCCTTTGGGGCCTAGACTTATTTTTTAGATATCTGAAGGTGACTTGAGCTCTCATCTCTGTAGAGCAGACTTAGAGCCGTGAGCAGGAAAAGAGCTGTTGGGGTCCTGAGTGACGTTTCCAGGATAGACCAAGTGCGGGTTGTGTGGCCATCCAGGGCATGTCTGTCTCGGAGGTTTAATAAAGCTGTGGCTTCTGTGGTTCTGCCAGAGGTAAGGGAGGGGAGAGTCCCCTGAGTTGCTGAGGAGGGCCTGGGAAGGCACCTCCCAAAGCCTGCATTGCAGAGCCCACAGGAGCTAGCAAAGGATCTTCAAAAGAAAAGTGAATCTGTGATTTTTGGTCATGAGGCCCAGATACACAGCTTCCCACAGAGTGGGTTGGGGGTTTGGAGGTTGGTAATCTTGGAAGGTAAGTGTCCCTATTTGTCTCTAGGAGTGTCTTTAGAACCGAATGACTTACAGACTTCCTTCATCTACCTTTCAAAACAGCAGGGACCTGGGCAGTAGGGAAGGAGGGAGACTGGTCCATACCAAGGTCAGAAAAGCAGTTTCATGAGGGTTCACAGAGTAATGATATTTCTTAGTGAAAGAAGTAAAATTTCAGGGGGAAATCAAGACCCTCAAATGAGGCACCAACTGGCTAGGCATGGTGGGGTCTGGGGAGGGGCCACCTTGAGCAAAGAGATTGGAGAAGTCGGTCTCTGTGCGCCGGAAGCGGGCACCCGCGCCACCGCTGTTTTCGCAGGAAAGCAGGTTCTTGGAGGACTGCCTCTCCCTGAAGGCACTCACAAGGCGACTCTTCTCTTCCAGGCTATTGGTCCTTTGCAAGAAGCCTAAAGCACAAGAAGGTAGGTCAGAGAGACTGGGAACTGCCAAGCTACCAAAGGCTGACCCTCCAGGCAGGGCTCTCCTTTTGCTGAGAAGAGAAGCCACCCAGTGTCACGGGTTTATCTCCAGTGACTCTGAACTGCTTGCCTTCAGGCGGGGAGGGGCTGTGTCCAGTGTCATCAGTGGCACAGACCCAGTCATGCAAGAGAGAAAAGCAGCAAGTGAGCCCCATCTTCTCTCGACGTGACAACAAACTGAATTAAGTTGACTGGACAGCTTCCACTCCAGTAACCCGCCCCAGGATGGGGTCTGGAAGGAGGGGACCCAGAGAGGATGCTGACAAACGTTGGGGCTGTGGAACCAGTGGGATGAGGACAGCAGAGGGAGGAGGGTGAAGACCAATGGAAGGAGGAAGGGAAAGGACAGTAGCATGGAGGGCAGGACAGCAGAGGGAGGAGGGTGAGGGCAACAGAGGGAGGAAAGATAAGGTCCTGGAAGTTAAGGAAGATGTCTTTTTCTGGCACCAGGTAAATATCACAGGTCTAATACTTTTGACTCAAAAACGCAGTGCAGTGCAGCTTTTCCTGAGTCACCTGTCTCCACTGATACAGTGTTAGAGAAAAGGCAAGAAAGCTTCAACATCTTCCAGCCTTGACATAGACTTAGCCAATTATAGGTACTTATGGAGCACCTGACATAGGCTTAGCCAGCTATAGGTACTCATGGAGCACCTGAAGAAGAGCAGCTTGTCATGTAGTGAGAATGATACAGAGGCAGTGAGACCAATCTCTCCCCCTCTAGAAGCTTCAGTCTGGCAGCTGGCCACCTCTGTCACAGTAATGACAGGAAGCTATGCAAGAAGCATACTGAAATGAACTCTGAGTTCAGGTTGGGATTCACAGCACCACATCACTTCCCCTAAGAAGGAGAAGAAATCTCGCTTGCTCATGGCATGTAGTACAAATACCCTCACAGCAGCACTCCAGGAAGCAGGGTTGAACCCAACAGGCTGGAGGGCCTGCCAGCTTGGAGCATGTTCCCCCACCCCCATCAAGCACTGTACCCCACTCTCAAACCTGTCTATGTAGAAACCAAGATCCTTAAGACATAATCAAGAGTCCAAAGCCAGAAGGCAGCACCCATTCCATCAGAGGGTTGTAGGGTCCTGGCCCCGGCACTGTTTTCCTTTGTCAAGAACAATGGCTATAGAGTGGATCTGACTGGAGAAACCAAATCCTTTTGGCTCAATGAAGGGTGATCCTGTCTATCTGAGACCTACCCTGCAGTCTCTATCATCTGATCAAAGCTACTCTTGGCTCAGAGAGGCCCTGAAGGAGCTATTTGTTCTCCAGGAATGGTGAGGTGGAGGATTATAGGGGATGAAGGATGAAATTAAGTGGAGGATGCTATTGAGGTGAATGCTTTAACAATGGTTTGACTAGGGGGTCCCTCAAACTTCCCAGAAGCACCCTGTATTCTCTCTTGCTTTGTACCCCAGCCACCAGGATTTAGTGCTGGCCTGTGAGTAACTGGCATAGAGGAGAGAGCCTGCAGCTTGTGTAGATTCAAGTCATAGACGGTCATCCACCCAGCCTCAAATAAGGATGAGCGGCAGCCCGAGGGGACTTCCCCCTCTGGGTCGGTGGGTGTTCTCCATTCTCATCCCCCATAGCAAAGGCCTGGGCCCTAGGAGCTGTGTAGAAACAGAGCACCATGCTCCGCACAGTTGTTTCCAAATGAAACTCCAAGCAAGGTGTGGCATAAAGACGCAGGGTCACCGGACACAGGGGATGCTGAAACCCAGCACCATGCAGCTTTGGGACATGAGCTCTTTTTTAGTTTTTGTGGGCACAGGACATATTAACAGATCTGCACTTTTTCACAAGACACCAGCAATACCGAGCGGCATTTGAGGTATCTCCATCTTTAGAATAGGCAATTGATTACAAACTTAGAACACATGTGTGGAGGGTCTGTCTGGGCAGCAAGTTTTGGACCTCTGCAGAGGTAAGTGATGGAAGACCAAGGACACGCTGGAGAGCTGGCAGAGCCAGAAGCTTAGGCATGCTTGCCACTCACTCTATCTGGGTCATGCCACCATGCCTGCAGCCACTCTCCAGCTCTTGGCAGAGCCTTGGGTTTCTTCCATCTGATTACTCTCCCAGGGGGTTCTGCCTCTAGAGCAGAGGGAATGACTAGGGACTCTGTGGCCATTCTTGCAGCTTCATTCCCTGGAGTAAGGAGGAGGGGGTAGGGAATGGGTGAGAGCTGAATCTCAGCAAAGCATGCAGATGCTTAGGGGACCATCCAGGGCGATGGATTTGAAGAAAGAGACTATTAGATCCTTGGCCGTCAAGTCAGTCTTGTTGGTGTTAGGTCCAGGCAGCGCAAACCGCCAGGTGCAAATAGGTCTGGGATGAGAGGAGTCTGGGAATGGGCTGGAGTGGGCTGTGGATTCAGCGGCAACAGTAGCCGACTAGTGCACGCTACTTCCACTCGCTTAAAATGGAAAACTGACTGGAAGTATGGGAAACAAACCCTTACTCTGCTTTTGCCTTCCTCCAGCCCAAGCCTTCAAAGGCATAGCATTCTGGCTAGTGTAATTTTCCCACAGTACTGTCCTCTGTTTCCTTCATCTCACTCAGGTTGCAACTTCTCCCAAAGTGTGTGTGTGAGTGTGTGTGTGTGTGTGTGTGTGTGTGAGAGAGAGAGAGAGAGAGAGAGAGAGAGAACAGACAGGAATCTCTTTACGGATGACAGTCCACGCCCCCATGCCCCCAGACATCGGGTCTGTCTCCAACAGGAGTATTTGAATCTCATCTTCCAAGGCCCAGTTGCAAGAGCAGGAGGAGGCAGGATAGAGACTGTGCCTTCAAGTCCTAGCTCCTACAGACAGGTGGCAGAAGAAAAGTGGCCTTCACCTGGAACCTGTCCCTACCCCTTGCGTCGCCCAGGCAGACTCTACGGCTCTTTCTGTTCTGTTTGCCGCCGGGTTGCACCACAATGACAACAGCAGAAGGCGGGAGCCACAGCGCCAAGAGGGACCAGGCGGGAAACGGGCCATTAAGCCAGGAATGGCTGGGTGGGAGTGGGAAGGGGCTATTAATAGAACAAAGCTCTGGGCTCTTGACTGCCCCTGCGTAGAGATCGCTTCTGGTGTGGTCCACCAGTTTTGCCTGCTGGGGACTCTCTAAACCCCTGGGTTCTACGGCCGCAGGGCTAGGCTTTCCTGAATACGCGCTAGGTCTCGCGCCCGGTTAATAGTGGATTCCGGGATCCAGGGTCCCAGAGATGCGAAGAGGATCGTGCGCTGCCAAACACGTAAGGACGCCGATTTCCAAAGGCCCTAAAGAACCACTCTTCCCACCGATTCTCAACGGCTACAACCTGGGCACCGGAGGGAGGGGGAGTTGGAGAGGCGGGCAGGTCAAGCCTCCTCAGCACCCACTCCCCTCCGGGTCCCTGCGCTCCCTAGGCTGGGGGGCGGAGCTCAAGCGCCGGCACGGGCTCCGCCGCTATCTCGTGCCCAGCAGCTGACGGATGGGTCTTTAATAAGTCCCTCGTTAATCTTCCCCCGCCTCTCCATCCCCTGCCCAGGGAAACCCGTATTTTCTGGCCCGATAAGGCTAGAGAATTTTAGAAATGTAGTCGGGAAAGCAGCTCCTCATTGTTCAGCCAGAGCCATTCAGCTGTGTCCCTTCGAACAAATCTCCTTTTTTTTTAATAATAAAAAAAAAAATTACAACCCTGGGGCGTTTTCACTTCAGACCCTTCGTTCCTTTTCCTCCCCCTCCCCGATCTGTTTTCCTTCCCTGCTGGCAAATCGTTCCAGACAACCGCCTCCCACCCCCAACATTCTCTCCTTCCCTGCAGTTCCCCTCCCGCACCTGCCCCCCCTCCTTCTTTTCTGCTGCCGTCGAAGACCCGCAGGGCAAACCGTCCGGTCCATGCTGCCCACTCTTCCCCTAGAAAGGCCACCTAGGGCTGCGGGCAACCCTTTTCCTTTCTTGGGCCCCTGAAGCCCCAAGAACGAAATTTGAATCAGGGTGACAATTCGGTGCAAAACCCTTAAGTTGGGGAAGCCACTTTCAATCGAGGATGGAGGATGGAGTGAGTAACCACAAAGGGTCAGTAGCAGCCTTGATAAATATTGCGCCTTAGGCCTGCTTGCTCCGAAAATCAGACCACTTCGCAATTTTTAATAGATTTTTACAGACTCGAGGGCAGAAAGCACTAGTTAGCCAAGCAGCCCGGCGCCGGCGAGAACAGCTTGGCTGCCGCTTGGGGGTGCTGTATCCCCACTTCCGAAGCATTACTGGGCGAAATGAGTCCCCCCCGGATCTAAGCGTTTTCTGGTTACTGGGTCTCCAAAGGAAAAGACCTCTCCTGCTGAATGAGGAGAGCCAGGGCCTGATAGGGACCGCTTCCACTGGATGCGGGAACTGTAAAGGAGTTAGAACACCAGGTACAAGGGCCAGGGTCCTCCTCCAGATGCCTAACACGCCTATAAACCCATCGGCACAACCATCGCTTCCCTCTGAAGAGACCCACCCCTGAGGACCTGTTCACTTACCACAGATCTTCAGGCCCAGTTTTCTGGTGCATCCATGGGCGACGCCACACCAAGTATCATATGCTAGGGGCAAAGACAGGAAAAAGAAAATAGCAAGGTTCAGGCCGGTGAGAAACTGTGTAGGGCACAAAGGTTTTGGAGAGGGCTGTAGAGGTCCTTCCCAGCGCACACCTCCAGAAAAGCTCTGGTCTGGAAGGAACAAGGAACTACCTACACCTTTGGTTCACAGACAGAGCTCCCAGCTCTCAGAAAGCTTCCTGCCTGCTGCTGACTTCAGGTACTGAACCGTGTTTTGAAGAAGGGATGCTCACAGCTATGGACCCCACCCACAAGCGTCTCCACCAGGGCAAAAGCTAACCACACACGCAAAGATGGCCTTGGTGCTTGCGTGGCTCAGCTACCCTACCCGCTGGGCCCAGCCCCGGGTCTCAGTCTTCGGGCTTGAAGAGGACAACACAACAGCTCATATAGGGAACACAGAGGCATCTGGGACCCAAACGTCTCATAATTTCTTGGCGGGTCTCCAGCCGAGTGGCAGCTTAAAATAAACTGGCATGAAATGGGGTCGCGGAAGAGTTCAGGAATTAATTGGGTGAAAAATAGTATTTGACTAGATGATCGGACTCGCATGACTGCTCCAGTCAGACTGGGGAGCAGAGAAGACAATGGTGAGCCAGTCTTCCCGTCCTCAGCCCACCCCTAACCCCCTTCGCAACCTGCCCCTCATTAACCCTTCCGTTGGACTCCTAAGGTCTGGAGCAGGCGGATGCGGACACCTCTCTTCCGGGTCTGAACCGCCGGCTGCAGGACTTTCCTTTTTTAACCAGACCATGTTGGAGGCACTCAGGTGTTAACTCCCAGCAAAGAATGCGAAGAGGCAGCCTACCGCTCCCGAGAAGCCTTCCTTCGTGTAGGGGTAGGGTGGGTCCAAAGAGAAATCCCCTCCCCATCCCTCCCAGCAAGGCGCCTCCCATCCCCCCACCCCACCCGGGCCCGCTCCTCCAGCGACGCACGAGTGTTGGCAGCGATAAGCAGAGTGACATCCATTAAACCCCAGGCACAACAGAGCCCCAGAGGGGAGAAGAAACGGCCTGACGTCGGGAGACAGTATGTCGCAGATGGAATTCCACTGACAAAAAGGAAATCGTTGCAACAGCAAAACCCTAATAATAGTACCTGGAGCACAGAGCTCTACTTCCTCCCAATATCTGTGCTTTCTCTTTAAACGCCGTCTCACCCAATCAACAAAACAGCCCCCGAAACACTCAGGAGTGTGGGTTAAGACTCAGGTGACAAAAACATTTCAGCTCCCAGAGGTTAAGAGTTTCCCAAGGTCACTTAGCCTGAGATTGGCGATCAGAAACAGTTCAATTTGTTTATTTTCTTCCTTCAAGTTAGGCGTTGATAAAAACAGGAAGACTAGGAAGGAAGATGGGCGAGAGCCCCTTTGTTGTGGCCGGAGTTGAGAATACCTTTTCCTATCTGCGGGAGAGCGCCTGCCTGCCAGCGGGCTGCTGGAATAAGGTGTGTGTGTGTGTGTGTGTGTGTGTGCGCGCGCGTGAGCAGAACCAACGCCTTCCAGCGGATCCAGCAGAGCAAACTGGGCAGGTGGGGGTGTGTCTTTCGGGGAGGGCGGAAAGTGAACCAAGCCCGAGCTCCAGGGCTCTTCAGTTAAGGGTAGGTGTTCCTAGGAAAAGGCCATTCTCCCGGCAGGGGTACTTAGAACTCTGCCCTCCATTTTGGTGGTTTCCAGGGGCACCACGCTACACGTGAACTCAGACCATCGCCTCGCCTTTGCTGAGGCCAGACATTTGAGGACTGGGGCGATCTGGATGTAGGATGCAGGGGTGCCTAGTGTGAAGGGTTGCACCCACCCCTGCAGGAGAGGGAGAAAAGTGTGCGTTGTGGGAATGAAGACTGGAGTAAGATTGAGGAGGCCTGGGAAAGAAATCTATGCAATCAACAGACAAAAGGGGCGCAGGCCTCGAGTTCTGCCAGGCCAGCTCCCACCGCCGCCTCCGCCGCCAGCGCCTGGCTCACGTGCCACCAGCACTGGCCGATCCACCGGAGCCTCGCTTTGTTGTGTGTATAATTGTAGCCTGCCTGCCTACAGAAAGAGGGGGCTGCTAAGGGAACTGCAAAGTGGCCTGAGGAATTAGGGCCTCCAGCTCCAGAGTCTGTCCCAGAGATTGAACGGGGCTTTCCTGCCTTCTTCTTGACACTTGCGAAGGAGAGCACAATTGTTTTCACAAGCTTAGAATAAGTGGTGCCGTAAAAAACGCAGCAGCAAGGAGCACTCTCGACCACACCGATCCACCTCAGCTCCTCCCTTGGAGAGATTCTGGGGCCATAGCTGTCTGGAGCTGATAGATTTGTGGGAGAGGGGTGGGGAAAGACTTCACCCCCAAAAGGGAAAAAAAGACAAACAAATCCCGTGTCTCCGCTCCTCTTCAAGGAGTCAGAAAGTCAGTCGGAATTAGAGACACATCGGGTGGGGAAGCATAAATGCTCCCTTTATCTGGTTTCCCTGTTCTCTCGAGACTTGTCACCTGCTGACAGGTCTCTGGACCAGGCAAAAGCATAGGGGTGCTTTTGCCTCCCGGCTTGGCAAGCCATTTCTTCTCCTCGTTAGCCCCCCACACCGTGCCACTCCGGAAGATGCCTAATATCCCCCCACCCCGCCCTTTTTGTCTCTAAGATGTAATTAATTGAATCTCATGCAGTTCTGTGCACCTTTCACGCCCCTGGCTTCGCCCTCACTCGTCAATAGCTAGACACAAATTTGGAGCAATTAGGGACCCTGAGTTTTCTAAAAGCTGCAATTAACGTCGAAATTTCCCCTGATTATGGACTATGAGTACAGCGCTGGGGGTAGAGGAAGGGAGAGGAGAGGAGGAGGTCAGGTCTGAGCTCAAAGCTAGAGCAAAATAACTATTCTCGTTGGGACTCCGGGTTCCTCACACCGCCTTCCCTGTTCTGACCCTTGTTGTCCCATCAGACAAAAAACAACGTAACGCCTGCCTTGCGCGCCTCATTCCGTCGCTAAGACCCTAGGAATCTATGCCTTGGGCCCTTGTGAAGTCGTCGCTCTTCGGTGCCCTGGGAATCACCTCGTGTCCCTGGCAGCCAAATGACCTCTAAGCTGGAACCTGGGATAGGGCCCCATTTGTTTCCCAGCCTCCATCATTTCCACTCGCTCCTTTAGCGTTCCGACAGCGCAGCCTCACGCGGTCCCAGCGCCCCCACCCTCGCTGCAGTCCATTTAATAGGAAACTGGGGCAGGACCTACTTGTAGGGCGCAGGTTGGTAGTATTAGGATCTGCTCCCGCGTTCGAGGAGGTTGCAGACGGAGGAGTGGAAGATGCCATCAGCTCGGTGGTCCCGGGGTCTCTACTGTTCAAGGGTCCCCTGCGGGTTGGGGGCAGGAACAGGCTGCAAACAGAAGGGAGAGCTACGCTGGGGCGAGCTTCTGGGTCCTGCGGCCCGGGTCACAGAAGTCTCGGAGACAGAAGAGAGACCAAGGGCAGCGAGCTGGCTGGGTCCCGGTGCGCTGTGGGTGGGAGGGGGTGGGGAGGCGCTCGCTCGCTCCGAGACTGGGGCGCAGGCACAGTAGCCCAGAGCGACTCTCAAGTCTGGAGGCTCAACCGGGTGACCCCGATGAGGCTCAGAGCTAAGGGGCTTCCGAGGCGGGTTCAGGATGCGGGGGATGGGGGTGGGGACAGGGTTAGGAGCACTCTTCGAGTGAATTCCAGCCAAGCCGAGACAAGCCCCATTGGGCTCCCAGCAGCCTGGCAGACCCGCAGACAAGGGGAGGGCGCGCGGGGCGGGTACGTCTGGTTCGGTGTCTGGTTCCCGTTGTTGTGTCTGGCTAATTCCTTGGAATGAAGAAGGCTCACAGCGCTGGGGACAGGGACTTTGGTGAGACAAGATGAGAGGGGAAAGGGATTCATATATATGTGAAAATATATATGTTTTATTTTTTCCCTAGGACTTGACCCGCTAAGAACCAGTCACCTTGCACTCCAGACAGCCAAAAGGCAGCGAGTCGGAACCTTGCTTGTTGGTCGGCTTCTTGTCCCACCTCGTTTCTAGCTATCCGAAGCCTAGGGCAAGGCTGCGTCCCAGATTCGCTGTTTCTACTCTACCTACTCCCCAGAGTTCGTCTCACTGAGCCAGAGAAGGCAGTGGAGGGTAGAAAGGAGATCGTCACCTGGGAGGCGAACTGGCGCCCACCGCGTTAGAGACCTAGGGCTGAATGCTCGGTAGCCCTACTTGGTGCTTGCTCGCTGACAGAGAGGGGGAAAGAGAGGAGAGAGGGAGAGAGGGAGAGAGGGAGAGAGGGAGAGAGAGAGAGAGAGAGAGAGAGAGAGAGAGAGAGAGAGAGAGAGAGAGAGAGAGAGAGAGAGAGAGAGAGAGAGGGAGAGAGAGAGAGAGAGAAGAGCGCGCTAATCTGGGTAAATCTAAGACCCCGCAGAGCGCAGCCCACCAGCCGCCTCTTGCGCGTCGTCCCTCGGGCTGGTTTTCTGTCCCCGCGCGCGCGCTCTCGAAGCTCGGCGGGCGGCGGTGGAACGCGGGTGCTGGGGAAGTAACAGGTTATCGCTCCTCGCACCTTCTGCCGCTGCTACCCAGGCGCGTATCCGAAAGCCCCACGCTCCGATCCCCGAAGCGCAAGGGAAAATGGCTCTGGTATCACTTCAGCTCCAATGTGCCCCCGGAAAGAAACCTTGGACAAGGATCGCAAGAGTGAGGAGGGGCGGGGGCGGAGGGCGCCAAAAGACAGCTGCGACTGGACTGGCGGGAAGCACTAGGCTGTGGAAGGTGGGCGACAGGAGCGCGCGCGGGGTGGGATGGGGTGCGGTAGGGCTTGACAAGAAGCGGCAGGCTGAGAGGACTGGATTGAACAACCAAGGCTGGGCACTGGCAAGTCCCGGCGATCTCGTATTTACCCACCTTGGTTCAGCGATCGCGAGCTGGACCCTCCCGCCTCTCCTCTGCGAAGCGTCCCCGGCTTGTCTCTGCTCAGCCACAGGCGTACGTGCGGGGTATCACCCCAGGCTGGTTTCTTGCTTGCTGATCCCTGGTCCGGCACGCGAGAGGCTGGAGAAGACAGAGATCCGGAGAGGCGGCCTCTGGGCTTGGGGGAGGCGGGGGCGGAGTGGGGAGGCGGGGACCCGCTCGGCGGAGGGAATCACGAGGCCGCTGCTCGCGGGGGCAGCTCGTCCGCGGAGCGGTGGGGCTCCTTTGCAGGTGTCTGACCGCCTCTGGAGCTTTATAGGGCGATCATAAATCCAGCTCACGCGTTTTCGATCAGAAGGGGGAAAACAAAGTCCTATGAGTAATCCAGAACGTACTCAGCACGCTCTGGTTTTTTGAGATAGGCAACATTGGGTGAGGGCAGGGAAAGATAATTCCTACGTAGGAGTCTCTCTCCCTGGGCGCTTCTTCTCTTCTGTGCCCCCTTCCCGTTTCTCGGAGAAGACGAGAATCATCTGTGCTGATGCTGGCCAGCTGGAACTAAGAAATTAGCGATGATTAAGAGACCAGCATTACCTTAACCCCTTTCTCGTGATTGGATCCGTGACTCCCCACAGGGTTTTCTATGGGTGGTATTCTGGGTGAGTGGGGGGCGCTCTACTGAGTCAGGGTTGCTGTAAAGGCAAAACAGAGACGAAGGGACCACCCAGACGGTGGAGTTTCCTCACTCAGCTTCTTCATCATTAGAGGCACCCCCAAACCACCTCGTTCGAGCACAGCTACCTGGTACCATCAGAGAAAAGGAGTCCCATCCCTCTTTCTCAGAGCCCCCTCCCTTGAGGATGGGAAAAGAAATCTTCGTGATTGATCATGTCTGAAGGTTAATAACACGCACGAGTGCCTCTCCACACGCCTGGGGAACTCGAGCGTGGAGGTGGCTCCGGGAAGACAGGACAGCCACTCTTTGTCTTGGCCCACTCTCCTTGCTTCTTTTCAATTTCACGGCGTTTACAGATTCTCTCTTAGCAACATTCAAGCACCTTACTGAGCCGGGTGAAGTACCCCAGCATAAAAGTCGGTAGCTGAAATTTTCCACCAGAGGGCGCCAAACACCCAGAGACCCTGTGCTGACAGCGTTTTTTCCTGGTGCGCCCCAGACGACACCTGGAGAAGCCCGCCAAGCTCGGTAACTTGCTGGCCTTTTCAAGCCTTCCCGCAGCTACCTCCTGACTCCACTTTTTCTCGCCCTCCGTGTCTTATTCTTTGGGGGCAAAGCAGACTTGATCTTTGGGTCTGTCTGGGTGACGGGGAGTACTCCGTGATCGTTTTACTCGTTTTCATGGTGATTCCCCTCATATTGCGGTGCAGCAGACGGGGTTTATTGATGCACACGTCTGGGTCCTAGATGGTTTACCCCAGGCCTATCCCTTTTCTGTGACTATCTTATCGATTTTCGTCACCACGCAACGGAAACATCAAAAAATTGCACGAATCACTGAAATTTCCGTGAGGGAGCTCCAAGAGTCAGGGCTGGAAGATAACCTGTGTTCAACAAAAGAGGTTGAAATAATAGCGCTTCTCCTGCTACCAAAGAAGACACTGCTGATTTCTCTCCGCCTCACAAAAAAAAGCCCCCGCACTTTTTAAAGACAAAAAGCACCCGAAGGGTGGTTTGAGCCATAACTGGAGTCCTATCGCGCCACAGTTCCTGGGTAGGTGTGTGTGTGTGTGTGTGTGTGTGTGCGCGTGCGCGCGCGTGTGCGTGTGTGTGTTTCATGAAGGAAATGTCCCCTCAAACGAAGCTGGGTGCCACTGATCAAACACTCAAGACCCACTGGCCCTAAGGGAGGAAGCAACAAAGCTTCCTGCTCCTAAATACCCACAATTCTGCTGCCTTCCTCTGTCTCAGCCTTCCTCCAAGACTGCCTGTGAATGTGCCTTGGCTTCACCTGCACACTAGACGGAGAAATGTTCAACCACAAATGTCTTTGACCACAGACTTCAAAGGGCTCATTACTAGTGTGTTAGCAAAAACAGCCGTGTAGGAAAGAAAAGATTTTATTTTCTTTTTACAGCAGCAGATATCACAAGTTAACCCAGGCTGCGTCCATCCTTAAGGTGTCTTCCCCTTTCTCTACTCTCTCCTTAGTGGTGGGGAGGAAAATGAAGGCTCCTGCTTGTCTTTATGAATGGTAGTGTTAGTGACCTTTTGATTTATGTTATCTTTGCACTCCCGAGGATGGTAGTCCGGTGAGCCCAAGAGAAAGGCAGACTGAGGGGCTCCCGATTGAATTAACCTCTGATTTTTCTCCTACTCCAACTCAAGACTCTTGGGCTCAGCAGGATATTAAAAACAGAAGGCCTGGAAATCCGCTCAGTACTGGCCCATCGAGTTTTGAGTCAAGAAACAGGCTTCAGCACCGAGGACAGCGTCCGTCGTTAAGGGCTTTCCTGGGTATTCACCGCTAGTGCTGGGCCAACCCCCCCAGCCTCTGCCCCAGGCGGGGCCCCACCTTCTTCTTTGTTACCCAGTTATCGTTTATTTTGCCTGTGTGTGTGTGGGGGGGGGGGGGAATTGTGCCCTGGAGCTTTTTGCCCAAGAATTCGGACGGCCGGTAACTGTCCTTGTCATTTGGCTTTTCAGAAACAGTATTTGAACTATTTTTGTTTGTGGTTTTCACTCTTTTTATCTTCAAACTCCCAGGGGGTGATGCTTAGAAGAATGGGAGTGGGAAAAAAAAAGACTTCCTCTCCAGGGACTTGAACCGGTGGTGAGGGGTGGCCAGGAAGGGTGTGGTGTCGGGCCAGCTGTTTCGTTCGTATTTTTAATCTAAGAATTGGCGCTTTGAAGAAATGGGAAAGCAACACTCTAAGGCACAAAAGGGCTGGGAACCTTCCCCTGCGTTCTTTCTCCCTCCGCTGGGCTGTGGGGGTGGCCGGCCGACTGCTCACCTTCTCTGTCTTTCAAGGACAACGTTCCTCCCCTAGGTCAACAGTGACAGACACTGGCATTCCCCTCCCACAGTGCCCTTTCCCCGGGACAGTTAAAGATACTCAGAAGGCGTTTGGAGCCCCCCCCTTTTTTTCCCAAAAAGGGTGTGTGTGTGGGGGGGGGGAAGAATCAGGTGAGAGGAGCGTTAGGTAGAAAAGAGGTTCCCCAACCCGCTTCCGGGGAGATCCCCCCCCCTTTTGCTTAAAATATTTTCTGTCAAGGTGAGTAGATGCGAAACGTCAACCGGTTTTGACGCACTTCGCGTGATTAGCTTCCAGGAACGGTTATTCAGAGTCGTGATTTTTGGTTCATTTTAGCTGGGTCATAAAGGTCAATTTAAAGTATTTACATTATGGTTTTAAAAAAAAGAATAAGAATGAAAAAGGAAAAAACGGCAGTGCTCGCGTTTAAACGTGTCTCCCAGGAGAGCTAGGAACGCGGTTTTAAGTCAGACCGCAGGTCCCTTCGCTGTGTGTCCGTACTTTAAAGGTACATCCCTGAGTCTTTTTGGACTTTCTTTGGAGGACCCTAACGCACACCCCATCCTAACAGAAAACTGCACTGGTTGCTGGCAGACCGTGAAAGGGTTAAAAGGGTGGCTTGGGGCGGGGGAGTGGGGAGGCAGAGCTCTAGCTGGGCGATTCTAGAAGTCGCAATGATTTCTCGTGGAGAGACGGAGTCTTCAGATAATTGTCATATGGCTGTTCCCTCCGGCAAAAATCGAGCAAGCAAGCGTGCTTTGTATTTGTGTGAATCTAGAGACGCCCAGTCCTGGCCACCCCGAGCGCGAACACAGTGACCAGCAGGGGGCGATAGATTACAATTCCTGAGGAGAAGGGCCCGGAAACACAGCGCAAATGTAAGGATTAAATGGGGAATCGTTATCTTTTTACTGGAGTCATAGACTTATTTCAACTCTAAAGCCAGGGACCAAGCCATAGACAAATCCCAGAGTGGGAGGATTCTTCAGAGTTGCTCACCTCTCTGCCCTCTGCTCCGTGCTGAGTTTGGCCGTGTGGTTTGGTTTGAACATTGGTATGAAACTGCTCTTCAAACTCGTGAGTTTTGGGGTGATGTGCTGTACATCAGTATTGTGGCTCTCACAGATTGCCATAGTCTATTACACCAAGAAGGTTAAGGGAAGCCAAGGTGGACGTCAGGAACTTTGGGCATTGGTTGAGACAGGAAGGGACTCGAGCAACCCTGAGAGTGTAAGCTAGAGGTTAATCATGATTGACATTCCTGGAAGAAAATGTTAATTTCCTGACAGATCTTTGTCAAAACATCTTAACATTTTTGCATTTTAAAATAACTAAATCCATGTTCCAGTGGATGGCCCTACACCCAGGCACCTATGGGTGCATTAAATGGGTTCAGTTGATTTAAAAGGGTCCAGGAGGACAGGAAGAAAAATGGATTCTTGAGGGTGATGGGGGAGTTGGAGGGAAGAGAATGGGCAGGCTGACTTCATCAAAGTGCAATCTATTCACGTGTGTAATTTTAAAACTAATCACAGTGGCTGAAGCTGCCAGGCAGGAGCAGTGAGGCTGCCCATCAAGAGCTGTTGGACCCGCCCCTCTCCATCAGAGGGCAGCTAGAGCAGAAGCCATGTCTAAGGGGGTTGGATGGAACCTCCTGTTGACTCCGTAGTTCCCAAGTCCAGCAGGGCTGTGAAGGATTTTGTAGCCGCTGTCCTTGGAGGACAGGGAACAGCAACCTTAGCCTTAGCCAGCTTTTACGTAGGGGGAGGAGCCACTAGGGAGAGTCTCCAAATTATCGTGGTGATGCCCCCACCGCTGCTCACGCCTCGCAAGCCTGAGCAGAGAAACAGATGCCCAGCCCCCAGCCCCACAGATGATTCTGAATGACTGAGGAATGCTGTCAAAGCAGCAGCAAACAATCCGAGAGACCAAAGACTTCATGGATCCTGCTAAACTTTGGGGGTCTCTGCTCCGGCTGCAGCAGTTTCGGGTACCCTGAAACCGCTCCAGCAGCCTCCATTTGTACAGCAACTTCTGATGATCCTCAGGCCATGCTGCCCACAGTTACAATGGGGCATCCCCGTGAGGTCATCAGTCTGGTTAGGGAGGGACACCTCGCCACCTGCGACACCTGGTGGGGGTGGGTTGTGAATCTCTGCTCCAGACTGGATGGTATAAGTAGCTCTCTTCTCATCCTTCTCTGGGTGGGTGGAGGGTGTGAGGCCCTCATTGCGGTTCATTATTCACCTTGTGTAGCCTAGATCCCAAAACACTGCACCCCTTCTTGGTATTCTTTACTGTCTATAGTCTTTATCTTAGGAGGGTCAGAGTCTAGGGTTTCTATTGCTGTGAAGAGACACGGTGACCACGGCAACTCTTTTAAGGGGAAACATTTAGGTTGGCATAATTTTCCAGAGGTTTAGTCCATCATCATCCTGGTGTGACATGGTGGCGTGCTTGTAGACATGATGCTGGAGAAGGAGCCGAGGGTCCTACATCTTGGTCTGTGCAGGCAACAGGAAGTGATCTGTGTCACTGGATGTAGCTCGAGCCTAGGAGACCTCAACACCTGCCTCCACTGCAGCACCTGTCCTCCAACAAGGCCACACCTCCTAATAGTACCATTTCCTCTGAACTTATGGGGGCTAATTACCCTCAAACTACCAGGTTGGCGCTGGTAACTGGAGGACTGAACAAACAGCTCTCGGACATCCCCTCCCCCAGCAGAGTTCCAGGCACGGTGTAGCAGACGGGAGCCAGAGGGTGGTCCACAGCAGAGACTGCGGAGGGCTGATACCAGGAAAAGTCAGGACGGCAGCTGACAAAAGGGTCGCGCGCTGTTGAAAAGAAGCGAGAGCGGCAGCTGCAGATGACGAAACGCTGGGAGGAGCCAAGTCTACAGGACCGGGTTCCAGACTATCTGTAAGGCGCTACACAGCACTGTGAACAGTGGGGCCCAATACGGAGATGTCACACCAGCCGCTGGGTGGCGCTGAGCCTTGGGCATTTCAAGCCCAGAGCCAAAGAATTCTAGATCCCAACACCAGCAGTTTAGAGACATGACAAGGAAGGAGAGTTGCTCTTTGTACCTTCCATCAGAACAGAGCAAAAGATCCCTCGGCTGATTGGTAATAAGAGTCCCAGGACTGCTTAGCGTTAGTCTAATGGGGGTGAGTGTTTAGAGGAGGGCATTTAGAGATCTGTTTCTGTCTCTCTGTTCATCAATCTTTCTTTCTCTATCAGCATGACTGAGAGAAAAAGCAGTGATATATTCCAAGTGATAGATCTTATAGAGTTGTATGTGTTTATTTTAGTTTTAAAAAGATTTATTTTAATCTGTATGAATATTTTGACTACATGTATGTATGTGTATCAAATGCATGCCTGATGCCCGCAGGGGTCAGAAGGCATTTGATCTCTCGGAACTGGAGTTACAGGCAGTCATAAGCCACCATGCGGGTGTTGGGAACTGAACCTGGGCTTCTGGAAGAGCAGCCAGTTGAGCCCTCTCTCCAGCCTCATCTGTGTTCCTGTGTGGTTTATGGCTTTGCAGACCTGGCTGGCTTAGAATAATTTTTATTACAAAGAGGCACTGAGGGACCTGAGGCCCAAAACCTTGTTACAGAGTAGCTGAAATGCTAAAGGGGTCACAGTAAGGAGCACAGGAGAGCTAGCAATTAAAATATGTATTTCAGCTGGGTGTGGTGGCTCCTGCCTTTAAGTCCAGTACTCAGGAGGAGGAGGATTAATGTAAGTTCAAGACCAGCCTGGGCTACAGACTGAAACTTTGGCACGCGCGCACGTTCACACACAGTTAACTTTTATGTTTGTGTGGTGTCAGTGTGTGATGTGTGTGTGCATATGTGTGTATACATACGTGCCTGTGTGTATATTTATTCAGTTTTCATTGCGGAGGTCTTTTACTTCCTTAGCTATGTTCATTTCAAAGTGTCTTATTTTTTTGACAGGGTCTCATGCCCTCAAACTCCTCATCCTCCTGCCTTTACCTCCTTAGAACTGGGATTGTGGGTATGTACCGCAATGCCAGCTAATACCCTGTGAGTTTTTTTAATCTTTAAATATTTATTTTATGAGTATTTTGCCCGCATACATGCATCTATGCATATATGCACCTACCACATGGTGCCTGGTGTCTGAAGAAGTCAGATCCCATATTTGTCAGGGTTACTATTGTGATGAAACACCATAACCAAAGGCAACTTAGAGAGGAAAGGGTTTATTTTGCTTACATGTCCATATCACAGTCCATAATCGAAGAACAGTCGGCTGGAGGTAGGAGCTGATGCAGAGGCCACCAAGAAATGCAGCTACTTGGCTTGCTATGGCTTGCTCAGCCTCTAGTGCCTGGGACCACAAGCCCAGGGCCATCCCACATGACTAACGAAAAAAATGCCCTAAAAGCCTGCCTACAGCTTGGTCTTAAGTAGGCAACTTTCCAATTGAGGTTTCATTCCTCTAGATGACTACAGCTTGTGTCAAGTTGACATCAGAGTAGCCAGCACAGATCACAGGAGGCTGAAGCTATAATTGTAAGCTCCGGAAGAGCATCCATGGCTCTTGATTACTAAGCCCTCTCTCCAACCTCCATTAAAAAATGTAAAATATATTTTAAATTTAGAACAATTTTAAAATTAAAATATAATCACCAACTCACTTTCCCTCTTCCCATTCCTCCCTACAATCCCCACCCCCATGTGCTCTGCTGCCTTCGTTAGGGTTGCTATTGCTGTGGAAAGACACCATGACCCATGGCAACTCATAAGAAGGAAAAACAAATCTAATTGGGGTGGTTTGATCACATCTCAGAGGCTCAGTCCATTATCACCGTGGCAGGGAGCATGGCGGCGTGCAGGCAGAGGTGGTGCTGGGGGAGCAGCTGAGAGTCCTACATCTTGCAGGCAGCAGGAATTCACCTGAGACCTTTGGAGGTATCCTGAGCATAGGAAGCCTCAAAACCCACCCCCACAGCAACACACTTCTTCCAACAAGGCCACACCCACTCCAACAAAGCCACGCCTCCTAGTAGTGCCACCCCCTATGAGATCATGGGGTCCAGTAACATTCAAACTACCACACCTGCCTTGTTCCCTCTTAAAATCATGGCCTCTTTTGTTTTACACACACACACACACACACACACACACACACACACACACACACACACACAGTTGTTTCTCTGCCAGAGAGGAGACGAGCTCTCCAGATCTGTGACATGGACAGATGACTTCTTTGTTAAAGTTTGGTGGGGGCAGTCATTGAAAGGGGACTGAAAGCCCAGTTGTTGAGCCATGAGGTCACAGAGGCAAACCCAGACCCTACAAACAGGTGACTCTTATTAGAGAAACTATTTACTCTCCCCGTGCCTCACTCTTCCCACCTGTAAAATGGGGATGGTAACATATTACTTGGGGTTGTAAGATTAAATAGTGTGGGGCGGCGCGCGCTGTGCTCCGAGCATGTCTCATTTCCTCCCTCCTTCCCTCTCTAAGTGACGTGTCTTGGTCTAAGCCTGAACACGGAGCGAGCGAGGAGCTCAAACTAAGAGCACAGATGGCTTGAACTCCGTGCCGAAGAAACCACAGTTAGGCTGCACAGTAGCTCTCTCCTTTATATTTTCATCCGCATGGCATACACTCGTGAAAATAACTCTCCACAGCAGCGACCTCAGGACCCGTCTTCACACTCGTCGGAGCTGTCCTCGCTCCAGTCCTCACTGCTCTCCGCCTCGCTCTCACTGCTGGTGCCCTCTTCGCTGTCCTCCTCCTCATCCTTCTGCTTCTGAGCTTTCTCTGCCGCACAAAGGAGAGACACTCGTGATGCTTCCCAGTGCGCCCACCCTCCCAAAACCCTTACATCTCAACTCCCTCTATCAAGAAATACGTAGGAATATAAAAATTGAGCTTAATTTGGGGTCGGATCAAAATAGAACAAGACCGTCAATGTATTTATGTTGATTAGCAGGTAGATGTTTGCGGGTTCAAAATGAACTTAAAACACAGATCTGTCAAAATAACTTCTACTATCAGCAATGAGATCCTTAAAAAGCCAGGCAAGATGGTACCTGTGTAATCCTGGAATTCAAGAAGCTGAGGCAGAAGGATCATGACTTCAGGGTGACCCTTGAGACTCTGTCTCAAAAACAAGCCAACCAAACTTTGTAAAAAGTTAAAGAAATTCTGAAATAGAATCAGGGAAATTGACTTGGGGTAGAGACCGACAACACCGTAACACATGGGCTTGGTTACATGTTCTGCTGCTCCATGTTCAAGGGAACTGGCTTTGTCCAGACAGTTCCACCCCACGGAGAGAATGGGGCAGGAATCTTTCCTGTCTGATTTTATTACACCGTTCAAAACAGCCACTTAGACTAGTTGGTTCTCAACTTGTGGGTCACAACCTATCAGAGGGCTGAATAACCCTTTCACGGGGGTCACATATCAGATATCCTGCATATCAGATATTTACATTACAATTTATAACAAAATTACAGTTATGAAATAGCAATGAATATGATTTCATGGGTGGGGGTCACCACAGCATGAGGAACTGTATTAAAGGGTCACAGCATTAGGAAAGCTGAAAACCACTGATTTAGACATTCCTTAACATTTCCTTAAGAAATATTTTCACAATCTCTCGTAACAACGTTTTTTTTTCAAAACATGGTTTACAGTTCTATGAGAAAAAAAATAAAGTTCATATTTTAAAATTACCCTTTAGCAATATTTCTTCAATAAGTGAGAAAAATTCCTTGGCCACAGGATTTTCTGGTTCGTAGATTAGGACTGAAAATAGAGAACAGAATGTATGTCATTAATATCTAGTGTTTGAGCAAGCAGCCCCTTAGAGACAGACTGAAGCTGTCAATTAGAGCAGGCAAAGCAAAACAAACACAACAACAACAACACCCCCAAACCCCAAGAACTCCCACAATCCTACCCCTGGCACACCTGAGCACAAAGGAAACTCCACTTACACTTGGTGTTTTGTAGGAGAAATGACGCTCCTGGTGTTTCCCACCTTCCAGCCAAAGAGCCCAACCTCCTCAGCCCTGCCTCTTTCCCAGGCCGGCGATGGAAGGACTCGGAGAATTAAATTCTCCAAAGGGCAACAGTCTCCAAATTCGGAGACTTGGGTGATGCAAAGACAATGTCCTTAGAGGTCTGCTTCCCCCTCCCAATCTCATCCGCCCAGGGTCTGCACGACAGAGTCTACATAAAGTTGCCATCTCTCCCAAAAGAGGTGAGTTTCCTTCCTCGTACCAACTCTTCCACCACAGACGCGCCACTGCTCCAAACAGGGAAACTATACTTTCTTTCTCTTCTGACAACTCTCTACCCTAACCCTGCCCTCGTCAATGCTCTCCCCTCTCCACAGCTCTGACTTTATTTATTTATTTATTTATTTATTTATTTATTTATTTATTTATGATCTTCCCTTTTGCTGATCCTTGCTGTAACTGTGTTACTTCCTTTGAACTACTTTCTGGGGGCCTGTTGATATGCTACCAGTACCCTAGAGGCCAGAGTTTCATTTCGGGGTCACCCTGTTTTTTCAAAACCCTGCAGACCGCCCTCATTTTTTCCACCTGCCTTGCTTGAGGAGTATTCTGGTTTCTTTCCACACACCCACTTCCCTCCCTTGCAGTTATCTTGGCGGCCCCCAGGGGGCACTGAAACACCAAGCGTGCTATTATTCATTTGCCTGTCTGAGAAGTAAGGATGGATGGTTCGAGACTCCACTGACTCACAGGAAATGATCCCCAGGCGTCTGCCTCAATTCACCATGCCAGTGAGTATTCCTGACATAAAGGTGATCAACAGTTCTCAACAGTCTGAGTCGGACAAAGTGCCTGCTCAGAAGCTCCTTTCAAGGACTTTAGGGGTCTTCAGAACCAATGCTTTCTTGTCAAAGTACTTATTTCTATATTTTAAGTTAGACCTGACTGTGGGGCTGGTTTCAGTTGCCTGCTGACTTTCCAGGGTCTCACACAGTGCCTGGCACACAAGCAGGGCTGGACATTGGTGGAATAAACACATGTTCAGCTAATGTTGACGCCCGTCCCACCAGGTGCGTCTCTGAAACCAGGGGCATAAAGTGATTTACTGCCTCGTCGGTCATGAGTCTCTTTTCCAGGTTAGCAACCGGTCTATTAATCTACTTTGATTTAATACACAAAGTAGTATCCTAGGAGTCACAGTGAGTCCCTAGATAACTGAACTCATTTATCCTAAGGGATCCCTGAGACGTTGGCAGAGAGTTCACTAGACTGGGATGGCTTCGTACTGTGGGATCTGTTTCTAGAAACAAAGGGATGCTGGAGAAGGTGAGCGTTTTGTACTTACTCATCTGACATAACTTTTTGGCCAGCTGGTAGTCTCGGCCCATTTCTGCTCTCAGGAACTAAAACACAAATTTGTCAGAAAGTGGTTTCAAGACAGAATTTGCATGTAAATTATAATAAACACCCTAAAAATACTAATTAATGATTAGTTATTCTGACTGGGGGGGGGGCGCGGGTAGGGCTCAAGACTTTTGTAGACCAGGTTGGCCTTGAACTCAGAGAAATCCTCCTGCCTCTTCTTCTGAGTGCTGGGGTTAAAGGTGTGTGTGTGCACTACCGCCTCCTGGCAGTTATTCTGTTTTTAACATTTATACATTTCTCCATGAGTGAGTCTGCAGCCAGTCAACTAACCACACTTAGATATTTTTATACTTAAATATCTTTATTTTTAGTCACATATATGTGTGTATGTGTCTGTGCGAATACATGCCAGCTGTGTGTGCAGATGCCTGCAGAGGTCAGACAGGGTGTTGGATTCTGTGCAGCTGGAGTTACAGGCAGTTGTGAGCTACCTGGTGTGCGGGCTGGGAACCAAATTACCCATCCTCTGGAAGAGCAGGAAATGTTCTTAACCACTGAGCCATCTCTCCACCCAGGTGTGTATCTGAAGCCGTGTGATGGAGCTTGGTGAGAGAGCCCAGTCCTGTTGCCTAGCTACAAGGTCTGTGGTTACTTAGGAGCCTGAGAATGTAGAGGTTGATTCAACTGACATCACATTGGTCTCGCTGTTTACATATTTCTCTGGTTCAGGGTCAGCTTCCCTCTGCCAGTGCAGACCATAATGTCATATTACGAGTTTAAAACAAACCATGGGGGCCAGAGAGATGGCCGGGCAGTTAACAGCACTTGCTGCTCTTAAGAAAACCCAGGTTCTGTTGCTACTACCTGTATCATGGTTCATGACCATCTGTAACTCCAGTTCCTCTTCTGACCTGAGGACATTCATGTGTGGTTCATATGAACACATGAAAGCGCGCGCACCGCACACACACATACACACACACACACACACACACACACACACACGTAAATCTTTAAAGACAGGCAGAAGAACTGTGACGAACACTATGTAGCTCGGCATCTACCGGCACTGCCAAGGCAGCATCGTTTTCCTTCTACTGTTTTATAATTTTATAATTTATACTTTGTACCTCATTGAAAATACTTCCACTACCTATAGATGTAATTATTTTTTAACATTTTCATGTATTTTTTTAAAAAATATTTCATGTGCACAAGCGTTTTGCCCGCAGGTATATAGGTACCACATGCATGCCCATGGAGGTCAGAAGAGGGCATCACTCTAGAACTGGAGTTATGGGTGGATGTGAGCAGCCATGTGGGTGCTGGAAACCAGACCCAGATCATCTACAAGAGGCCGATGCTTCTGTCCAATCAGCCAGAAATTCTTTTCAGGTATTTCAAACAGAAATGAGCATTTATGTGCATATACATAGCCTGATTAACAAAAAACCCAGAGACAGAAACAGGTGGATCTCTGTGAGTTTGAGGCCAGCATGGTCTACTGGAGCTAGTTCCAAGACAGGCTCCAAAGCTACAGAGAAAGCCTGTCTCAGAAAACCTAAAAAAAGAAAAAAGAAAAGAAAAACAGCCAGCCACTGGCACTTATCTCTACCTCAGTCAGAAATGGCGATCCTGCCTCCAGAAATCTCAGAATGAGACACTGAGAGCTGTCTTCTCCCATTTTATATTCCTCTCTAGTGCTGGGATTAAAGGTGTGCACCACTACTTCCCGGTTTCTATGGAAAGCAGTGTGGCTACTGGGATGAAAGGGGTGTGTCATCACTGCCTGGTCTGCAAGGCTGACCAGTGATGCTGTTTTACTGTCTGGTCTTCAGGCAAGCTTTATTTATTAAACTACAAATGAAATATCACTACACATATGTATTGAGATTATCCAGAAACTAAGAAAAAACCCCACAATTTGTGATTCCTTTTCCTCTTTGGCACTAAATAGTCTTTTTTGCTGGGAGTTGGGAGCAGAGGTCAGTTCAGGGCCTTATGCAGACTGAGCACATGCTCCATCACAGAGTTGACATGCAAGATAGAGTACATCCTGTCTCTACTCCTCCCCCCCCCCCACACCTAGAGCCAGATTTAGGGAGAAATGGTCCTCAAAGAAATAGTCTAATTTTTAAATAATTAATATATACTAATTCATTTACTCTATCTAATAACATAGTATCCTGTTTAATTATTCTGATATTTGTATGTTTTCAGTTATAATACAGGCGCAAAAACTTACTTCTGCTGGCTGGCCGGGCGGTGGTGGTGCACGCCTTTAATCTCAGCACTCAGGAGGCAGAGACAGGCAGATCTCTATTAGTTCGAGGCCAGCCTGGTCTATAGCGTGAGTTCCAGGACTTGCTCCAGAGCAACAGAAAGAAACACTACAAAAACCCAAACCAAAAAACTTACTTCTGCCATCAACTCTAGCGGGGCACGAGTCTCCTTTTTAGGGGTGCCTTCGTCATCTTCATCGTTGGTGTCATCGTCACCATCGCCGTCTGTTGAATCCGACAACTTCTCCTCGACGTCCTCAGGGCAATACTCACTGTTTTTCTCTTGCTTTGCAAGGATTGTATCCTTGTCCACTTCATCTTAAACAGAGCACACATAACCAAAGCGTTAAATTGAACCAGATCCTATTAGCATCTGTGAAACCAATATATTAATAAAAGACAATCAGTGCACAAACCCACCATTACTGCCCCCCTCTGTGCACATATCAGCTCACTTATCTCTCTCAACATCCCAGGGAGACAGGCAGTGTTTTCCTTCTTGCTTTATAATTTTGTTGTTCTTTAAGATGGTTCCTTTTATTTTATGTGCACGGGTGTTTCATCTACATTGATATCTGTGAGAGGGTGTTGGGTCCCCTAGAACTGGAGTTACAGACAGTTGTGAGCTGCCACGTGGGTGCTGGGAATTGAACCTGGGTCCTCTGCAAAAGCAGCCAGTGCTCTCCGTCTGGGTAGTGTTTCTCTTCCTATTTACTGATGAACAAATAGGGCAAAAAGGTGAAACTACCTTTATTCAAGTTCATGTAGCAACCCCACTTGGTCTGGGAGTCAGTCAAGAGTATCAGCTAAAACTAATTCTCTTAACTACGTTCTATATTAATCTTTCCTGGAATGCATTAAAATGTAGTATTATGGCAATTGTAAAGAATATTTAACTTTGTCTCTTCTAATGTGCCCCCCATCCCATGGGAAGCACTGTGGGGTGTCCCTTTGGCTTTGTGTAGTCTTTCATACTTTCAGACTGAACTAGTTAGACCCAGTCCCTTCTCGAAATGTCTGTGGGGTCTCTTCATTGATGAGACCATGGCCATGAGGTACTCTAAATGACATAAAAACACTTTATAGGAAAGAAAAAGATGGTTTTCAGGGAAGAGCACCAAAGAAGACAGGCTAGAAAAATACATACCAGAAAAAAAAAAAAAAGATAAAGTAAAACCAACTCCAAGCCAAACATGTCAGCCCGAAACACAACGCTAGCTCTTTTGAAGGTACCCATCTACCTGTTTTTTTCTCATCCACAGTCTCCATGGAATTGTAACCTCCTGACCCTCTAGAGCACGCCTGGTCTCTGCACCACCTCACCAAACTGATGTCATCAGAGGAAGGTCATAATGGGTGACCAAGAACATCCTGCGACATCACAGAGAAGGGCTCATTCACTGCACACACAGCGTTGTGCACAAATTCCCAGATCTCTGAGTCCAAAGGATTCTCTCCTGGGTGGCCCCTCCTACAGCCTCAAATTACGTTTGAGTTGGTGTTTCACATTGCTGTTCAAAACTTTTATTTATAGTGACTGATAATCCCTGCATTCAGAGGCAGATCTCTGAGCTTGAAGCCAGCCTGGTTTACAGAACAAGTCTCAGGAAACCTTGACTCTCACTCTCACTCTCTCTCTCTCTCTCTCTCTCTCTCTCTCTCTCTCTCTCTCTCACACACACACACACACACATACACACACACACACACAGACACACACACACACAGTACGTATCCATGAGTACCATAATGTTTCAATGCATGAAACACATCACTTCCTTACAGCTACATGAACCCCATCAGTCTAAGTTTTTTGAGATCATTTTCCCTGTTTCCAGCCATCCGACTGTTTAACAACAGTTTTTCCTCAGCCCTCCTTTCTCCCTCCTCTTCCCAGCGTGTGGTAACCTCTCCTCCAGTCTACTCATCCCATGATGAGGGTGTGGCATTGTCTCTCTGCCTGGCTTGTTTCATTTAATATAGAGATCTCCAGTTCCAGCCACATTGTAAATGACACAATTTCATTTATTTTTAATGTCCAAGCTATTCCTTTCTATAAGAAAGCCACATCTTCCGGATCTATTCTTCAACCAATGAACACTTACTTTTTAAGAACTATCTTCCTGTAGAACGTGAACTTCCTAAGAGAAATGTCAGTGTCTGCCTTGACAACTGTATCCAGATGTTTAAGCTGGTACCTAGCACTCTGGCTTGGTAAGCTGTCATACTGTTTTAATCTATTCTAGAGTCTATATATATATCATCATGATCATCATATATATCCACAGATGCCTATCTGAATGTATATCAAATAACCCGGTAGATGAGTTTGAACAATTGCTGCTTCCTTTGACCCACCTCAGAGTGACAGTGTTGTCAACTCATGTCCAAAAGATCATGGACAGTTGGGTTAAAACAGAAGCCACAATTATTCAGCCCAGTAAGACATGCTGTTTATTTTGATTTTTTAATATTTCTTTTTATAATTTACTTAACTTTATTGGCGTGAAGGTGTCAGATCCCCTGAAACTGGACTTGTGAGCTGCCCGGTGGGTGCTGGGAATTGAACCCGGGTCCTCTGGAAGAGCATCCAGTGCTCTTACTCACTGAGCCATCTCTCCAGCCCAAGACATGCTATTTGTTACCTGCACTTTCTTTAAGGAAGGAAGATAACCACAGGTCAGACTGCCGATTTGTTAAGGCATCCTTATTTTCAACACTCCTTGAGGACGGTCTGCTTTCAGAACTTTTTGAAGAGACTCTATCTTCAGTCTTCTTTGCGCAGGGTTCTTTCCTAACGGTCAAAGCAGATAGTGCGACAGCTCGTCAGTGTTCATAACACACACACACACACACACACACACACACACACACACACACACACACACGTGCCAACTATGCTTCAAAGAAAATCATAATATAATATACCAAATATGGATTTAAATAGAATGCTGGCTCTTTAGAAAAGTATGATTTTCATTGCTGATAAAAAACTATTTCTGCTTGGCACTCATTACTGTGCAACAATTCCTAGAATCTTTGCAGAGTTCCAACCCAGAGCATGTGAGAGCATCACTTAGGAAATCACCATGATGTGGCGACATAAAGCCATTTAAGGAAACTGGCCTTGAAAGGCTTTCTAAAAAAAAAAAAAGTATAAATAGATGTGTGCTCTTGCCAAGTGCTGTACTTTTAGTGAGGTGCCAACACTAATATTCACCCCACAGCCTAAAACAGCCTCTTTCAGCTTTTATACCTGAAACTGCAAGCCAATAAACAGCACACGGACACAAAGCCTTTCTGGATACGGCATTCATTCCCAGAGAAGCACACCTACGCTTGTGGAAAAATAACCCAAATCCCTTTTCAGAGGGATTAAGAATCTTCCAGTGCGTCTTGTTCTCAAACTTCAAAAAAAATTGCATGGAAAAACACAAAAAGATAAAGTATTACTTTCCCCTCAAATTGTGGTGGCTTTGCTCCTTCAAACACTGAACTCAGAACAGTCAGCTATCTTGGGTTCTGTTTTTTTCTTCTTTTCTCTCTCTTCATTTCTTCTCTCTTTCCTTCTTTCTTTCTTTGCATGTACTGTGTATGTTGGCATATATCATGGCTTGTATGTGGAGGTGAGAGGACAGCTACCCTTCACCAGAAGGGCCCAAACTCAAGAAATCAGGCTGTGTGCTAATCTCCTTTTTACTTTCTGTTCCTCTTGCTAGCCCTGGGGTTACGACTTTACAACTGGGTTAACCAGCTTGATATATTCCTTAGAAAAGGTAAGAGCTAGGACTAAGCTACCCTGTTCGTTCATTCTGATGATTCTAAACCATCACACCCCAGAGATACTCCACATGAATGTTTGTTACTGCACTATTCACCACAGTTAGAGAGCGGGAACAGTCTAATAGTCATCAATGGATGTGTGGTGGTTTGAATAAGAATGGCTCCCATAGACTAGTATGTTTGAATGTCTGGCTCCCAGTTAGTGGAATTGTTTGAGAAGGATTAGGAGGTGTGCTACTGAAGATGGACTTTGACGTTTGTAAAGCCCATGCTAAGCCCAGCCTTGCTCGCTCTCTGCCTGCGACCTGTGGACCAGATATGAGCTCCTAGCTACAGGTACAGTGCCATCCTGGCCTGCCTGCTGCTATCCTACCCCCATAATGGTTATGGGCTCACCCTCTGAAATTGTAAGCAAGCCTCTAACTAAACACTTTCTTTCCTAAGTTGCTTTGGTCATGGTGTTTCATCACAGCAGTAGTAAACCTAACTAAGACAGGATGAGCAGGTAAAGAAAATACACGGTGCACATACACAATGAAATGTTATGTGCCATCAAGCCAGGCATGGTGGCACATGTGCCTTTAATTCCAGCATTTGGGAGGCAGAGGCCAGCCTGGTCTACAGAGTAAGTTTCAAGATAGGCAGGACTACACAGAGAAACCTTGTCTCAAAAAACAAATCAAACAAAAAAGTTATGCACTAGCGAGGAGGTGGTGGTGCATACCTTTAATCCTAGCACTAAGGAGGCAGAGGCAGGTGGATCTCTGTGAGTTTGAGGCCAGCCTCGAACTACAAAGCAAGTGGTTATGACTAAGGGTAGATATCCTAAGTTTTAGCATTTTTCTTAACTTATTTATATAATAAATAATATTAATAATTAATAACAATATCTGCCTATTTAGGAGATGTTCCCAGTTGTTATTAGTAGTACTATCAGAAAACTTACAATTTAAATTTTGTCCTAAATAATTTATATGAATCAACCATGGGTCAAACCCAAAAGTTAATTAAATCTTACTTTGCTGAGAATGTATTAGCTAATCCCAGGGAGATCTGTGTTGGGGAACTATAAAGCTTGCTTGCCAATCTTGGTCTTCGTCCAAGGCATCTTAAAAGTGAATCAGAAAGGAAAAAGCACAGCTTAGCATTCATTTTAGAAAAGGCTGTTCAGCCTACTGCCATTCTGGAACAACCCCCCAAGGATACAGTTTCTTCAACTTTGGCCAAAGAACTGTGAGTTGGCAGCAGCCATTTTCCCTTAGCTGATACAGAAGAGAAGACAAGGGAAAGAAGAGAAACAGTTGTCTCTAACCTACCACAAGTGGGGTCTTTATTTAACCAAATCAGACCTGCCAGTCCGTGGGCAGAGTCTGGAAGTGGATGAGAAGAGCCACTGTGAAAGTCACTGACTTTGCATGAGTTAATCCTCTGAGCTATGGTTCCTGCAGTTTTCCATTTTACTATGACTTGTCTTCAAACACTACCCCTTTTACCCTCACCTTGGGTAAGGGGCCTGGGGTGGTCACGCCATACATCTGTAAAGCTCACTGGCTGAATTGATCAGCCTTGCTCTTGTCCCGAATGGGCACAGGAGGTCCTGACCATGCTGCTCTTGCAAAAGGTAGAATGGAGCTGGAGAGACTTGCCCCTCTGCTTTTTCTGTCTGGGTCCAGGCTGCAATGGCCTCCGGAGCTGCGTCTCCCTCGGGATGTGGATCACCCCCGAGTCTCACCCCTGCACAGCATGTCTATGAACATTGACTGTAATGGTTACTACTGAGTGCCATCAACAGTCACACCGGCCCCAAGGCACCCAATCTCCGGACTGTCAATCTGACAAGCCCTAGATCACCTGGGAGACAGTGCTTGGGGCTCACTTACAAGGGAGTTTATAGATTTGCGATCCCTGAGGTAGAAAGAGCTATTAAATATGAGCAGCACCATTACAAGGGCTGGATCTCAGACAGGGCTTAATGAAAAGGAGAGAGCAAGCTAGCATGGCGTTCACCACCTGACTGCCCCAAGCGTGCCTAGCCACCTCATGCCCCTGTGGGGCCTTCTTCCCGGCCACGATGTGATACAGAATAAACCCCTTTTACTCAAGTTGCTTTGTCGGGTATTTATTTTGTCACAGTACCAAGAAAAGCAACCAATGCAGCAGGGCTCCCGGACACAGCCCTCACTTAGTTCTACCAATGGATGACCCGCTAGCCTCCATTCCGACTGCACATCACACCTCAAGCTTTTTGAGTATGCTTTCAACTATGTAACAACAGGCTGGAATTATGTGCCCGGAGACTGAAATACTTTCTGTAGGCTTTTTTTTTTTTCTGGTGGACTGTAACCTTAATTTGAAACAAATGTTAAGTCCTCTAATATTGTTCTGTTACATATTACTTTCTCTTTGATACAAACTATACAGGGTGCTGAGGTGGGCACAGCTGAGGGGCTGCCAAGCCTGATGATCTGATTTTAAGTCCCAGGACCTACATGACAGAAGGAGAGACTCAACTCCCAGTTGAATGGTCTCCTGCCCTTCACACACGTGGCTCGTGTCACTCACTGTATATACACAAGTCTGGCTTTTTGTTTGTATTTTATTGTTGTTGCTATTTTTGTAGAGACAGGAATTTCTCTGATTAGCCTAAGCTGTCCTAGAACTCACTCTGTGGATCAGGCTGGCTTTAAACTCAGAGATCTGCCTGACTCTGCTTCCTGAGGGCTGGGATTAAAGGTGTGCACCACCATGCCCAGCTCATGTTTTTTTTTTTTGGGGGGGTTATTTTTAGGTATATTTATAGGATGTATAAAGTTTGCAACAAAACTGAAGATGGATATTTTAGCTATTACAGTATGGAAGTAAAATATATGCTGCATGGAGGAGAATTCTTCTTGGCCAATAGGATTCAAAATGAAGCAGGACTTTGGGCATGATAGACAATCTACCTGCAGCTCCCAAGAGCTATGTTCATGTGTGTGTGTGTGTGTGTGTGTGTGTGTGTGTGTGTGTATCAATGATTCTCAAGCTGCGGCCCAAGAGCTCTAGGAGGTTGAACAACCCTATCACAGGGGTCTTAGTGGGCCATATGCATATTGGTTATTTGCATATGTATGTCATCTATTTGCATACATATAATATATTTGTGTGTATATCATATATTTGCATATGTATATCAGATATCTATATGTGCATATCAGATATTTGAATTACCACTCACAACAGTGGCAAAATTACAGTTATGAAGTAGAAGCGAAAATAATTTTATGGTTGGAGTCACCACAGCATGAGGAACTGTATGGAAGGTGGAGAACCCACCGATTCATAGGAATTCCTGGGAGAGATTTCTCTCCTTCGACCATGTGAGGCTTGCCAACTGAACTGAGGAGTCAGGGTTGGCACAGGCACCTTTGGATTTTCATTTTAGTTTATGTGTATGGGTGCTTTGCCTGTAAGAGTCTGTACCATACATATCCAGTGCCCCAAAAGGCCAGAAGAGGCCATTGGATTCCCTGAGAATAGAGTTACAGATGTTTGTGAGCCACCATGGAAAAGGTTCTTAACTGCTGAGTCATCTCTCCAGGCCTAGGAATTTATTTTAAGGTCAATATTCAAACTTTATTTATTTATTTAATTACAATATTTATTCACAGAACAAATATTATATTTTCCTCCAGATAGTATCATGAAGGACTTTAACCAAGTATTAGATCCTGTGAATGGAGCAGGATCTCAGTCAGCAATTCGACTTGATCTGCTCCGCCATGACTTTCAAACGCCAGCTTCTTCAACTATTCAAGATGATTTTTTTTTATGTAGGACTAACGATGTACATTAAATGAGCCGAGAATACTATTTTGGTTTTTCAAGACAGGGTTTCCCTGTGTAACAGTCCTAGCTGTCCTGGAACTAGCTCTTGTAGACCAGGCTGGCCTCGAACTCACAGGGATTCACCTGCCTCTGCCTCCCAAGTACTGGGAATAAAGGTGTGCGCCACCACCCCCCAGCTGAGAATACTAATTTTAAAGTAACTACTCACAGGGATGTTTGAAAGAAGGAGGCAGTATTTCTGGGAGTTGGTGGCTCAAGCCTTTAATCCTGACACTCCGGGGAGGCAGAAGCAGGTGGATCTCTGTGAGTTTGAGGCCAGCCTGGTCTACAGAGTGAGTTCCAAGACAGTATCCAAAGCTCCGTCTCAAAAAAACAAACAAAACAAAACAAAAAGAACAGAAGAACAGTGGGAAGTGTAGCCAGAAAACACTCATTTAAGCACCGGGCAGAAGTGAGTACTGCCCATTTCACTGCTGTCTCAGTTCAGTTTTCATTTTAAATATTTCTCCACTCAAGTGACAGCTGATCCCATTCCCTCATGCCTGCCTTCACAAGTTTAATTAGGTGACAATCGGTTTGCATTATCTACGTCTAATTACTTAAACGGCAAGGCCAAAGACATTTTCTTACTGTGGCACTGTTTTATTTGGGTCAATCATCACTTTTTCTGAAAGAGAAGAAAAAAGAATTTATTATTTTTTTCAACAGTGCTATTTCTAACATAAATTTTTAATTGAAAAATCGTTAAGGTTTTTTTTTTGAAAGATAGATAACACAGGGTTTTAGTATTTAGTCATACAACCACATTCAACCACTCCAATATTCTTCTTAACTAATATTCAGAGTGAGATCATGGTCAAACACATTCTAAGAAATAAGTCACTTACCCTTTGGGTCAAACACTAGCAATGTGCCATTAGGTCTGCTTTTTGATGCCTAAAATAGAAGCGAGAAGAAAAACTAGAATTATCACTGTTATTTCAGTTTGAAGTATTTGGAAAAAATATATCAAGAGCCTTTGTGTAAATATTTCTATTGTGTAATATATACTAAAGCCAATTATTTTTAAACTTTATAAATTGATGGTAAAGCTGACCCAAAGCATTCTAAAAACAAAACCAAAACAAGAACAAAACCTTCAGAAGTATACATTTTACCTATTTTTTTTTTTTTTTGAGCAAGGCATATTTAAGCATCCAGGGCTGGCCTTGAACTTAGCGTGTAGCCATAGATGACCTTGAACTTCTGATCTTTTTACTTTCACCTCCCAAGTGTTAGGACTGAGGTGGAGGAATGGCTTAGCCATCAAAAGAGTAGGCACACAACCAAAAATGCACAGGGCAAGTAAGCCCGGCTTGCGCTACCTTGCCCAGTTCATGGAGGTTGGGGATGGAAGGGGGGTTCCCATTTGCCATGCTAGGCAAGCACTGTACCAGCTGAGCTGCATCCCAGCCCCGCACCCTTTACCTTTACAACATCTTTCTTGTCTAGGTAGTTTCTGCAGAACAAAGGAACAAGATATTCACTTTGAAAATTTCTGAATACTTGTATGAATGTAAACACAAATGAAGCAAAACACAGAACTGTCAGCAGGCCATAGAGCACGGAACCATCCAGGCTAAGGCATGAAGTTACAAAGGCTAGAGCAGCAGTTCTCAACCTGTGGGTCGCGACCCCTTAGGGGGACTGAACGACCCTTCCACAGGGGTCCCCTAAGACCATTGGAAAACACATTATGATCCCCAACGGTACAGTTATGAAGTAGCAATGAAAATAATTTACATGGTTGGGGGTCCCCACAACTTGAGGAACTGAACTAAAGGGTCGCAGCATTAGGAAGGTTGAGCACCACTGGTCTAGAGAAACCAACTTTCTTATCTCTCCTTGGCGAGCATGTAGACAGAGCTGCAGAAAGGATTCTGCACAGGGCAGTGGCGATGTGCCAGACAGTCCTCTAGGGCTGCTACCTTTGCGGTTCATTATCTTGAACTCTGGGTCTAGATTAAAATACATTCAGTAGTAGGCCTAGGACATCCTTCCCACTGAGCTGACCCTGGAAGTTGTAACTTCATTCAGCTTGCATTTATATTTCTCTCCCCCAACTTCAACAAACTAGAACAGGGTACATAAGTCAGCCGCTGCCACAGTCCAGTTTGCTGGTGCCAGGAAGGACACCCTTTAGAGCAGGGAGCCAGAGGAAGGTGGAAGGATATGGAATTTCACTGATTGTTTGAATATTTAAATGTTATTTAAATATTAGGTGTTATTCAACTATTTAATAACATGTCTCATTTAAATATATAAAAGTACAAATTGACCTTTTATTTTATCTAATGATACATTGTAAATTTTCCTCATAAATCGTCACATGACATGCATGTACTAATACTTAGAAGTTGAATGTTTTCTCTGAGGTTTTGGTGCTTTCTAAGTTACTTAGTTTATATCATTGGTTTTCCCCATAATGGAGCCCTTTAAATGTCTAGATACATTTTATTTAATTGTATTTTTTTCACTTATGGAAAAGGTCACACTTAATGATAGAATATGTTAACAATTCACTCACTTCCCCACTTGGCTCCACATCCCAGGGCAGGCAGGGCCTCACTTTAGTAGCTCTGACTGACCCAAACTCCCAACATGGACCAAGCTGGTTTTAATTCACAGAGATCCACCTGCCTCCCAAGTGCTGGGATTACAGCTGTGTGGCACCATGCCCAGCATTCAAATGAGACTTTTAGAATGGTTATTATTACATACCTGGGGATTTCTGGAATACAAAATTCAGGGCCAAGACTGTAGACAGCAAAGCAAAGGTCATTAGTTGGGATTGCTTGCTCTCCAATTGTCTCTCTCACCCAGACTCTCATTCTTGAGCAAAGCAGAAATGTTTACCCTTTCACCCCGGCTTTGCATTCTGGGAACCCTGACCAAGCCAGATATTAAGTATGTTACTAACTTAATTCTCTGTTGCAGAGTTGATAGAGAGCTATCGTGTGCCAGAAAGCAAAGCATCTTTTGAGGGAAGCCAGCTGAGAAAAATCAAAGTATGATAAACGATTATCCTCAATGGGCTGCACAGATGGCTACTGTCCTGTGGACACGCTGGTAAGATGGGCAGAGCAGGAGCCTCCCAGTTAGAGCCTCCCTGACACCTCCAGCTTCAGATCTGCATGGGCTGAAGTCCTTACTGGGATGCGCAATCAGGCGTACCGTTCCTCGTCTTCCCATTTCGGTGGCGAAGGGAAATGAGGACAGACAGACCCAGACTCTCCTCGGTCCATCAGCTCCATTCCCCAAGAGATGTCCACTTGCCCTCTCCCATCCTAGCACTGATTCCTTAGGGGTCGGTGACACTGACCAGGGGCCAGGGCTCCTGGTCAGAGACCAGATTCAAAGCTTGTCTGCCACCTACTCAGGTCAGTGTGGAAAGTGACTTCATTCCTTTAAGGTTCAGTTCAGGCTGACTTCTCTGGGTCACTGTGACGATGAAGTTGGGTAAACTAGTTTTTGGGTGTTTTTTTTTTGTTGTTGTTGTTGTTGTTTGGTTGTTTTTTGGTTTTTCAAGATAGAGTTTCTCTGTAGCTTTGGCGCCTGTCCTGGAACTAGCTCTTGTAGACCAGGCTGGCCTTGAACTCACAGAGATCCACCTGCCTCTGCCCTCCAAGTGCTGGGATTAAAGGTGTGAGCCACCACCACCCGGCAAGACAGGGTTTAACATGGAGCCTGGCACAGAGGAGAGACACTGCTACCAAAACCTTCAAGCTTTATCTAAAAGAAAAGATGGGGACATGTCCTTTGGGCTAAGATTGTTTTGGGGGGAACAGAATGGAAGCTGTGATTGAGACAAATAGGCTAGCTTTGAAGACAATTAACTTACAAAGCCACCTCCGTCCTAAAGTACTGATACAAATTAACAAAGATTGCTGGCCCATGGAGAAAGCTGTAATGTTCAACATGGGTGAAATTAAAGTGGAAGCCCCAAGTAACCGCAGCCTCTCAAGGCAGAAACAGTGTCTCCCTTCCTGTCCAGGCTTCAGAGCTCTGTACCCAAGGCTTCTGAAGGGCTACCATGTAATTTTCTATACTGTCCAAACCAAGATAATAGTGAAGACCAACATCAATCAAACTCCTTTTAACACGTGAACAAGAAGTGATATCCAAGAAGAGTCCACTTGCAGTGGAGACAGAAGCGGAAAGACTGAGGAGGAGAAAGACCATAAACTGAACAGCCCCTAAATCACCCTCCAGTGCCACCATCCAGACCCAGGACTTAGTCTCTGTGTCTCTTGCATTCCATTCATAACTGTTTCCTACAAACATCCATAAACAATGCACACATAGTGTCTGCCCCCGGATCTAGCTGCTTGGCTGTCCCACTGTGCTGGGCAGTTTTATGTCAACTTGACACAAGCTAAAGTCACCTAAGAGGAGGGAACAACTAAGAAAACTGCTCCATATGATCAGGCTGCAGGCAAGCCTGGAGGGCATTTTCTTAATTAGTGATTGATTGGGGAGGACCCAGTCCATTGTGGTTGGTGCCATCCCTGGGTTGGTGGTCCTGGGTGCTATAAGAAAGCAGGCTGAGCCGGGCGGTGGTGGCGCATGCCTTTAATCCCAGCACTAGGGAGGCAGAGGCAAGCAGATCTCTGTGAGTTCGAGACCAGCCTGGTCTACAAGAGCTAGTTCCAGGACAGGCTCCAAAACCATAGAGAAACCCTGTCTCGAAAAACCAAAAAAAAAAAAAAAAAGCAGGCTGAGCAAGCAAAAACCACCCCTCCATGACCTCTCCATCAATTCCTGCCTCTGGGTTCCTGCCTCATCTGAATTCCTGCCCTGACTTACCTCTGCAATGGACTACGATGTGGAAGTATAAGTCAGGTAAACCCTTTCTTCCCTAAGTTGCTTTGGTCATGGTTTTCCAACACAGCAATAGTAACCCTAACTAAGACACCCACGGTGGTGACTCAGAAGCTCACAGTGACAGGCCCAAGTGGTGTACCTGTGATCCAAGCTTAACTCCTCACAAAATTCCCCTGAGGTTTTCCAACGAGGATTGTCATAAAGTTGGGAAAATGTGAGTCTAGAACTCCGGGTTGAGAAATGAGGAGTGAGAGAAGAGAGATCAGAAGAGAAGGAGAAAGAGAGGGAACAGAAGGGAGGAGTAGGAGAAAGGGAGAGAGAGAGGGGGAGACAGGATGAACAAAGTTAAGAGGCACACACATACATCTTTAATGCAGGCTGAGTTGCTATTTCCCCTCAATCTCCGTCCCTCCCATGGGCTGTTAATTTCTCACTTTTCCGGAAAGAAGTCTGAGTTGCTGTTGTTGCTGTTTGAACCCAAAAGAAGATTTGACCACTATGGCTCTTATTTCTTGCTATCCTACCTGGTACCCTATAATAAAAGCCTGGGTAGCAGAATTAGCATAGCCTCTGGGCATGTCAAGTAAGAAGCATTAAGTCCACCTGCCAACATGGAATAAATCAAAAGACTCTCAACCACAAGTTTGTTAACGTTATAAGATTAGATCTTCCCCATAGAATACCACTGTAAAGGGTGACATTAACAAAGTTGGAGTTCAACTCAGTGCCAGCAAGTCTGCAGAAGAAGTTAGAGATGTATTTGGGGACAAAGTATAAAAGCCATTAATTGCCACATGCTAAGGAGTCAGGGCTGTAAGTATTGGACAAGGTAAACCAAATTCAAGGCTTTGAAGAAGACCCAAAGATTAAATTGTCCCCAGAAACTTGTTGGAGCGTAAATTTGAGAGAAAACAGAGGCAAGAAGACCAGATAAAGAGTTCAGAGAAGATGCTGGCCAACCATGGTGATTCACTGCCTACATCTATAAACAGAATTGCATTGGACTGTATCATCTACATGGACTAAGAGAAGCCAAGGATAGAATCAATCCTGGATGTTATGAACATCCCAGAAGCAGATGGGGAGCAGTATCAATATGTAATACCTACCAATATGGAGATTTGGCTGGAGAATTCAGAAATGATCACAACCATAGAGGAAGGTACCTGAGAACTGGTTCTTAGCCCAGAACAGTGGCAATATACCTGTAATTGTAGGAGGACTGAGAGAGGAAGAGAAAGGCCAAGTTCCAGGTCAGCCTGAGCTACACAGCTAAGTTCAAAGCTAGCCTGGACAACTTCAAATCTGTCTCAAAGAAAAGTGCTCAGTGGTTGGTCATTTGCCTAGCATACGCAAGACCGTGTGTTCAGTCTATAGTGTGAGAGAGGAACAGAGAGAGTAACAAAGAAACTATTTCTCAGTCATAAGTTTGTATTTACATCTGTTTAAAGGCATCAGGTACTGACTAGACTGGAGCCCAGCTCCATCAAACAAACAAATGAGCGTGACTGGGTATGGTGGTACATGCCAACAACCTCAGTAAGCCAAGGCAAAAGTATCTTGACTGTCAGTGCCAGGCTAACCTGGGCTACCTATGAGTACTGTCTCAAAAAACAAAACAAAAAAGAAAGAAAAAGGAAAAATGTTAAAGATAAAAGAGGTCTCCCATGAAGCCAAATATGAGGTCATGACAGTTTCATTCACTTATGGTCTCACTAGCTGGGAGTTCTGTGAGAGAAGGGACTTCGGGGATTTGCCCATTTCTAGGGCCTAGTGAGCTCCATATCATGTAAGCTGCTGCTCAGCAAGCAATTGCTGAATGGGTAGGACTGGAAAGAAACAGAGACCACAGCATGTCAACTGAGTTCAGCTGTTCACCATGGTAGCCATGAAGTCATGGACAGGAACTAAGCCTGTGGAATGTGGTTACCTCAAACTGATGGTACCCAAAAGACTCAGTACCCCAAAATGGATGTAAGGTATCTCACAACAGACACATCTAGGCCGATGTCACTAACTAGCAGCCAGTGGGGCCAAGCAGGTCCCACGTGGACTGCAAAGTCCAAACAGCTATTTATCAACTGAGCTGCTAACGCTGAAGGGTCAAATTCCCAAATATTGTTTTAGGTTTCTCTTGTAATGGTGGAAGGTATAACATTTTTCCTCTATTGTATTTATGCAACTAACTTGCTCTTTTTTTCTATTTGTTTTCATAAACATCCTTGTGTTCTGATTGACAGCGAATGGATGAGTAGACTGTGGTGTGGATTGTGGTGTAGACTGTGGTGTAGGCTGTGGTGTAGACTGTGGTGTGGATTGTGGTGTAGACTGGTGTAGACTGTGGTGTAGGCTGTGGTGTAGATTGTGGTGTAGACTGTGGTGTAGATTGTGGTGTAGACTGTGGTGTAGACTGTGGTGAAGAAGGGTTGGCTAGTGGGAGAAAGCACAACACAACCAAGGCACACTTCACTGTACAGCGTCAAATCCATATAAGATGATCGTCCACCCCTTAATCCCTCCTTGGCAGGACAGAGGCTTGCTGGAGGCAACCTAAATTCAAATCTCAACAGAGCTTGTAATTTTGAGTCAATTCCTTAACCTCTGTGTAATTCAGCTCATTGAAGTATAAAATGATGATACAAGGTAACCACTCGCTCACCCTGTGGGCTTCTGTAAGGGTAAACACACAGAACAACAGAATTTAACTGCCACTAGAAGTCAACCACCTCAATAAGTCCTAGTGCTTTCATTATGAATGGCCTGGCTCTGTACACACAGTCCTGAAACCAGGGAAACGAAAACCAGTTCTACTTGAAACCCCAGACTGTTTGGACGTGGAAGCAGAGAGCACAGTTAAGGCTAAGGCATGTAGCTTTCAAACAAAGACGGATGAGAGACTGGAATTCTGGAGCAGGTGCAGTGGGGGTTCCTAGGAAAGTGTTGGGATTTAGTTCTGGAAACTCGGCAATTAAAGATCATTTCTGTTGAGGTTGTTTTCTGGAGAAAACGTGTGTGTGTGTGTGTGTGTGTGTGTGTGTGTGTGTGTGTGTATTCGCGAGTCACTGACATTGAGTTTTAGGATAATTAAAGTATTTAAAGTATCTTTTTCAGATCTCCTTTATAAAAAGCAGTTTTCTTGGGGGCAAGAACAAACACCTTCACCTACGCTACCAGTGTTACTGCACTAGATACTGTTGAAATCCAATTGGTGTGCGGTGTAGAGTAGTTCAAGGAGTCAAAAGTCAAACTCTTGATTTTTTTGGACAGACCAAGCCATCCAGACTGGATTTTGACCCTTCTCTTGAGCGATCAGGAAGAGCAAGTCAGGGAATGCTCATCCTTATAAATCATTAAATTGTTTCCAGGCAACTGGGAGAACTGGGGAGAACTGTGGCGGAGCTGGAGGCCCCGCGATGGAAGGTCACAGTTTTCCTTTGAGCCGCAGGGTGAGATACACACACACACAGGCAGACCTCCCCCTCCTCTCAGCTAAGCATCCTTACCTTCTCGGGCGGTGCCTCGGCAGCCGTGGGGCTCCAGAGCCCCAACCTGCAGTGTTAGAGAAGTTTTCGGGGTTAGGCGCTGTCGAAGGTGCGGGCTGGGTCCCGCCACTAGCGGGGACACCAGGAAATTACTCGCAGTCACCGCGGCGCTGCTTACCCCCTGGCGACCCTGCCAAAGAGATCCCTCGAAGGGTTGACCAGGAGGGCCAGACCCGCTCGCCGCCGGCGCTGGGTTCCGAGCTGCGAGCCTGGGACGCCGCGTCGCCATGGAGACAGGAGGGGCTGCCGCTGGAGCCCCGGGAGCCGCGGGAGCCGCCCAGCGACCGGGCGGTCGGACGCAGCGGAGGGGCGAGCGGGGCGGAGCGCGGCGGGCTCGGGGTGGGGCGCAGGGAGCGAGCCGGAGGCGGGCCGGGGGTTGGGCTAGCTGATGGAACCGCGCGGAGGGTGGAGCGTGCGGCGCGGGATGCCCAGCGCCCCGCGGGCCTGGGGGTCACGCTTCGGGGCAAGTTGGGGGCGCACACCCTGGGGCAGACTTGAGCACGTACCCTGGTTACTTTAAGAAAGGCCGGAGACAGGGGGAGTGGAAGGTCGGTTTCCATACCTGATCCTGACTCTAAGTGGCAGAGGGAAAGGGGCGAGGTGGCCTCATTTGGGGGTTACAATTTGTGGAAGAAAAGATGCCTTGAGTTGGGAGGGATGGGTGCGTATGGATGTAGATGAACAAAAATTCCCTGCACCTGAGATCGCCCCGAGATGATTATGGGTTTTCTGGGGGTCTCGACATCAATTCTCCTAGGGATCCGGTTCAGGTGTTTAGAACCAGACTCGCCTTTCCCACCAGCCCGGGCCAAGTCTGGGTTCCCTTTCGCGCCCGGGCTGCTACTGAAGCAGCCACTCAGCCATTTGGAGGTCTTATGCTTCACCGCTTCGGTCACAAAAGAGGGTGGGAGGACTCTGTTAGAAAATCTCAATTGTTTCTCAAGCTTATCTTCTAGGGGGAAAAAAATGGGTAACCTCTCTCCTTGAACACGGAGAATTTGTCGCTAGGCAACCAGTTTTAAAGAGAGACCCGTTTGTTGGAATCAAATCTAGATTCGAATTTCACACAGAAGAGATAAAAGCAGTATATTAAGGGCCCTCTGGGGACACGCACTTTACCTTTTGGTGAAAACATGTAAGTTTTAATGTATAAAAAGATGCTTTAATTTTAACATTATTATGAAAATAGAACCAGCCAAAGCATTCAGAACCAAGAATAGACAGGGTTTCAGTTATTCTTTTAAATTCTCTGATTCGACCATCCAGTCGCTCTCTAAGTCTCTTTGAGTCATGAATGATAGGAAAGCATCAAGAAAAAAAAAAGGTTAGAATGGAAGTTTAAGGAACTCAGGGAAATAATTAACAAATACAAATACATGCCTTGTTTGATGAGGACCTAGCCAGCCGCAACTTCCACAATTGCAAGAACGGGGACGCTACACATCAGATGTTGCTTAGTAAAGGCAAAGAGAAAGCGTATTTCTTGATCGCCTCTATAAGCGTTAGTTCTGTTAAATTTGCTTGGCATTGATAAATAGGTAATGGTGGCTTTTGCTGCTCACACCGCCCTATTGTAAGTGTAAGAAGTCAAGCTGACCTGATGACGCTGTCTCTTCCTACTACCTGCACCCCAAAAGATGAATTCACGCAAGTTTATACAGTGCAGGGCTTTCAAGATCTGTCTATTGTTCCTACATCTCAGAACATGGAAAGAGAAAAGATGTTCAGTCTGACATATGACCTCCGGGCGGTAACTCCTAGGTAACAGTAGCTCTTCTGCTGTAACCTGCATCTAAGTCCAAGAACCTACTTACGGAGTAACTAAGGATAAGCTCATTCCAGCAGAGCACCTGACCCAAGGCCTATTCAACCCCGCAATGGTTATCTTACTTCTCTTTGATGAAAATCGTTACAGTTCAAGCGTTTCTTTGCATAACGATGGCAATAATTCGCCCACCTTTATAACCTTGATGTAGGCGTTGTTATTGGCATGATGCTCAAACAGAAAGTTTAGCTCTGGCCTGTGCATTTGGACACAGGATGTTTATCTAAAGTTTCTGCCTAGTGAGTGGTTGGTCTAAAGAAGTGAAAGAGAAAGCCAGATGTCCATACAAATACCAGATCACTTCATAACGTCTACTAGTAAACTCCACGGTGCTGTGGTTTTAGTGGTCCTGGACTTTGTATACCCTAGGAGAGCAGTCTGCTACTAAGCTACATGCCAGGGCCATCTCCTTGATTTTCAATGGCTACATTTTCATCTCAGATCTGAATGTTAGCAGAGCATGATACCAAAAACTGTTTTAATAACATGCATTGCTTTCTGGTCATAAAGCAAACGCAGGGATTAGGGGTGCATGTTAGTTGGAAAGTACTTGCCCAGCAGATGGTAGTCCTAGGCTCAATGCTGAGCACTGAACACACACCACACAACAAACAAACAAGCGCCCTCCCAAGCAAAAAGCCTGGGTTGTCAATACACGCTCATGAAGGACAATGTACAACATATGAAAAAGCACAACTAAAATAAACTACCCAGAATGCTACTGCCTAGTAGTAATCCCAGTCACTAACTGTAATTTTTACTTCGAGCCCTCTTTTGGGCAGATAGGTAATTACTTACTAACATTTATATTTGAAGGTCTATGTTATTGGTATTCTTTTTTACTTAACATTTTCTCTTGAATATTTTCCCAATGTCTTTAGTCTTCGAAATGTTTTAGTAGCATATATGTGATATGTATTACAACTTTTTTGTAATTTTTTTCAGAGAGTCCCTAATTTGAAAAATTCTAACTTTTCTCCTGCTAACTCATTGTTTCTGAAAATCTTTGTTGGGATCTGTCTAGAGGCTGTATGCCGGGCGTGAGACGTGAGCACTGAAGAAGAACTATGAGCAATGAGGTTTTGATGACCATCTTTGTAAATAAATCTTTGATGACATCTTTCATTCCCAGACCAAATTCCTAGCTCTATGAAAACATAACTTCAAAAGGCATTCTTGGAGCTTCAGAGGCCGGCTTAAACTAAAATTCTGAACTGTAAAATATTAACTTTTTGGAAAAGTACCAACAGCAGACTTAATATTTACTCTGTGCAAAGTGTGAACTTCCCCAGAAGATGCTTTCTCGCCAGTTGCTGGGAAACACCGAGGGTGTTTGAAGTATATTGACTTGGGCTTTCGCCTCTAATTCTTTCCAGGACTTGCTGGTTTGCTCAATAGTGTGAGATTGTTTGAAGTCTATGCAAATTACCCCACTTCCTCCTCTTGCAGTTAAATTGTTAAGGGTGGTGTTTAATTTCCAGCTCCCCTCCTGTAAACACAGGGCTGTTGCGCATTTCTTCCATTTATCTCCTCATGGGAAGCACTTGGTATCTTTACACTGACCGCAGGGCATAGTTCTTCTAAACAAAAATTATCATATACACATTCCTGTAAGGCACTTGACTTAACACATCCTGTGGTTAGCTTTAGTCAGGAGATATGTAAATTGATTATTGCATGTAGGGAGTTTCCTTATAGAGTTTTAAACTAAATACAGCAACCACTGCCACCACCACATTTGTATATTCTTGTGTCTTCATGACACCTTGCTCTCTCTGACAATTAAAAATTAAAATATTGGGTCAAGCCACAAGACTTTTGTCATTTGTGGCTACAAACTGGTGGCGACGGCATGTAGTTGTATTTTTACAAATACTTTGTAAGTTAGCTTATAATTTTCACCTTTCCCCAAATGTTCAACTTCCTTCTTCTCTTAGTAAGGATGTCCTTTGTGATTGCACAAGAGGGTTTGTCTTGGCTTTCATCTATGGTGGAAGCTAGTCAAGAGGGTGCCCATGAAATGGTTATTTATTATTTTGGAGTCAGTAGAGGGAGCTTGGAGCCAAAAGATTACTATTGAGGGCATGCAAATAAATCATGATTGTCTTCCAGTTCTTGATATGCGGATGAATTTAAACACCGGTATGTATGTAAAACAGCAATGCTTTTAAAGTTGATTTTCTTAAATCTCTTTTCAAAAAGACCAGAAAGAGACTGGCTGCCAGTGCAAGTTTGGTGTCTTAAATGTTCTCAATGGGGCCAAACAGAATTCCGATATTCTTGACTTCTCAGCAAGAAATCCCAGCGCTAACACGCTGCTGAGGTCAGTTTGTGCGCACTGCTTTCTCCTTTTTTTCAGAGAACAGCGTAGGTTACCCTTGCATTTCTGTGGACACACTGTCAAGACTCTTGGCTTTGTTAGAACTTTAGAATATGTCGCTTCCAGTTCTGTCTTGCTGTAGCCGCTGCAGCGTGGTCAGTTGTCTCCCCCGGACACAAAGGGAAGCCCTCTCACCCTACAGAAATCCCATAGTCTTCTAGGAAGGACCCCCAGCACATTCCCATAGCTTTCACAGACTGGGGATTTTCTTTAATGTTAAAGATGCCCCCGGGCCACGTTACAGCTCAACGGAGAGTACCTATCTACATCAGTTCCTCACTCGGGACCTTCCTCAGCCCAAGGCAGTGGCTGCTCCTCACACGTGACGTGTCTGCATCCTTCTAGAAGACAGTCCTTTCTGCTACCAAATAATTCTTTTTTTAAAGAAAAATTACATTTACTTACTAGGTGTATGTCTACATGTGTGGAAGTGAGCATGCTGTGGCATGGATGTGGAAGTTATGTCATAATTGGTCATTTGTTTCCAGGGACTGAACTCAGGTTCTTCAGCCTAGCAGCAAGCCCCTTAACCCACTGAGCCGTCTTCCTGGCCACTTAGTTTGTGCTTCTCTCTAACAGTGCCCTGGAGATGGTCACAACTGAGCGTGATAGGAGCAGCCACCGTCCAGTGATCACCATTTCCATCATCTTGTCGTCTGAGCAGCAAGTTCTCAGCTCACTCCCTGAGGGGATTCACGTCTCACAAATTTCCAGCCCTATCAGATTTCTTACCCATCCACGCAGTCACCTTTCCAAGAGGGCTCCACCCTCTCCCGCGCCTCCAGGGTCCATCTCATTCCTTCCGTGTACTCTGTGCTGCAGCCTTTGGGCTCCCTTACCTCTCTGCACAGGTAAGGAACCCATCAGGAGTTATGAAAACCCCTTCCCCAAGAGTGAGAGGCAGGAGCTAAAGTCTGCGCGAGACTAGATTATAGGAGACTCTAGCAGCGACCACATTTTGGGTTTTGTCCAAGCCCTCCCCATTGTGCTGCCCTGCTTCGCGCTGCTCACTGTCAGCTGCTCGGCTACGTCCACCCCACCCTAGTGTTTCCCTCCGAAGGAAATCAGTTCATGGAACCGGCTACCGATCCTCCACGTCTGTATGGATTCTTAATTCTTTTCCCCCACCCGACACTGTGCCGATCGATATTCACCGTGCAGAAGATGGGTGACTATCTCCAATCGCACAAGTGGTGTTAGGTTTAAGCACTTTCTGGGCTGGCCCAAACAGACCTCCTTTTTGGGATTCATCAAGACAGCGTGAACATTCACTGTCCCCTTCTCTCTGAGTACACTTCCCTTAAAGGGACACCAAGGACTGGATGTGTCGGTCACACTGAGATGGTTTCCATCCTCAGACATGGCAGCGTGGGATGAAAGGAGAAATGATAATTCGTGTTGAAAGATATGGTCTCTCTCTCTCTCTCTCTCTCTCTCTCTCTCTCTCTCTCTCTCTCTCTCTCTCTCTCGGTCAGGAACTTAGCATTCTCCTTGGAGGATCCAGGAGAAGAAATAGAAGATCAGTGAGAAATCTGAGTGAGAGTATTGATGAGCAAGATAGGGAATATTGGTAACAAAAATGGCTTTTTGAATGTACTTACACAGCAGGGTTTTGTCGTTGTTGTTTTTCTCAGAACTTATCCTTAAGTGACTAGCAATGTGTGTTACTGGGAACAGGGTTCTCACAGAAGTGAAAAGGATTATCCAGTGGGCCGGTGGATTTCCAAAGAAATCAGGATCATTGAGGGATATTTGATTTATGCTGCAAAACTCTGAGACTGTGTTAATAAAATTAACCTTGGATCTGGGCAGAGCCAAAGACTAGTTGAAAGGAATTAGCCATAGAGGGTGTGGAGGAGCCAGGAATACAGATAGAGAGATGTACAGGAAGGAATAGGGAGGGACTTAGAGATTCTTGGGCTTTTTTTGGTTTGAGATGATGAGAGAGGCTTCTCTTGATAGATGAATCTCTGGTCAAAAATGAAGGACAGCTGGTTGCTTCTCGGCTTCTCTGATCTATCAGGTTTTTAACCCGACGTCTGACACCTGAGTCTTTGTTGGTAAATAGAATGATAGAGACTCAGTTAAAACCTAAATTTGGCAGCTGCATCTGTGAAGGTGCCCGAGATGGTGCAGACTGGACCGGAAATCCTGTCAGGCTGTTATCTGAGGGTGGGGTGCTGACTTTGGGGTCACGGTGTGCTGACAATAGTTAAAATACCAGATTCAGGCGCAGCCCCTAAGCCAACAGAAAAACATCAGAATATGAACAGACAGAAGCCAGGCACCTGTCGACAAAGAGGCTCCACAGACACCTACCATCAGTCACCAGGGTGTCCTGGAATTGCATCCAGAACTCTGAAAACTCACTCCAGTTGGAGAAGAGTAAACTGATCTCAGAAAATAATGTCATTTTCCTATATGGTCTTTTTTCTCAGTGGAGCTCAGAAACAAAATCTCCGAGAATCAAAACGAGTACAGTTCTCCCTGTATGAGCCTTATCTGTGGTAACTGAACGCTAAGCTCCTTGCTATTCCGAGTGCATTTTCCCATCACAAATCGAGACTATGCAGATAGCAACACCAAAGTGGAGCATCAAAGATCACATTTAAAGGAGCACGGGAGTCTTCCCAGGTGACTTCAATGGCTAGAAAGGGGAGGAGTCTACTGTACTCTGCAGAGAAAAAGAACATACTGAAGAGTTCAAGATTCAGCCTTTAAAGCCACGGGGAGATCAGAGAGATCGTTCACCTTAGGATGAAGACGGTGACGAGGGGTTTGTCCAGCTGGGAAGCTGAACGTAAAGTACAAACCATGCATTTCAAACCAGGATTAGGGTTTGAGCTCTGTTTCTGTTTTTTTTCCCCCCTCAAGACAAAGTTTCTCTGTAGTTTTCAGAGCCTGTCCTGAAACTGGCTCTTGTAGACCAGGTTGGCTTCGAACTCACAGAGATCTGCCTGCCTCTGCCTCCCGAGTGCTGGGATTAAAGGTGTGCACCACTACCACCCTGCTGTTTCTGTTTTTTGACTGTATTTTTTTCACATTTAAGGCATAGAAATGATTTAACTTACAGATGGAAAACACATTTAAATTATCTAAGGTCAGGGGGCAGGTTTGTTTCAATTAGAGTTCTTAACCACTTTGGGATTGTTGATTCTTAGGATTCAATTAGTTTACCCTCTTTAAAAAGTTTACATTATAATAATGAAAAAGTTTGCACATGATCTAGCTATTCCAAACTGCTATAAACGGAAATGCCCCCACAGTTCTGGAGGTAAGTGGGGTGGCAGCCCAGGATGAAAGGAGATCCAAACAAAACAAAACGCCTTTTTTTTTTTTTTTTTTTTTTGCCTCGTGGCTTTTATGTCTTGCTGGGGACTACATTGACCACTTTGCTACTGTGTGGCCCCGCCCACTATAGCACTTCATGGACACCAGAACGAAGCCTCTCCAGCCTTTCAAGTGGGCTGAAGTGTTGTAGAATATTATTTTAAGGTGTGTTACTTTGGCTTATGCTCTAGAACATTTGTTTAATAGTGCAAATAGATGTTTGAGTAAATAAAATTCACCTGAGGTCAGGAGGCTGCGTCAGCAACTAGCTGACCGAAGTTGTAGGGAGAAGCCAGGTGGAGGAGGGTTTTTAAGGAGGGGCCGAGGAACACGCAAGGACTTCTTAGGAAATGAGGTGGTAAGATAGGTGAGCTGCTTGCTATTCAGCCTCTCTGGGGAGTAGGCTTCTACCTCAGCTTTTCAGTTTTGAGTTCTTTAGAGGGGCAGAGATTTAGACACGTTCCCTTAGTAGCTTTGAAAGAATTTCCTTGCTGCCTGAGCCACTGATGGTAGGGATAGCGGCAGAGTTGGAGTTGCTAAGGAGGATAGCTGTAGCTTAAAAGGCAGCAACAGTTAAAAAGTGGACAACACTAAGGATCAGTGGCTCCTCAGGAATCTGCCAGGTCTTTGCACTTGATTGAGCGGGCTGAGGCATCAGCCTTGTGGGTTGAGGAGCTGCCAAGCTCTCAGCCAATCCAATGAGCAGAAATCTGTCGCTTGCCCAGCTCAGATCCTGTAGGCTGAGTTGAGTAATACTACATAGTGGAAAGGTACCACATCTTCTTTATCCATTCTTTGATTGAGGGGCATCAAGATTATTTCCAGGTTCTGGATATTATTAATAATGATGCTATGAAGATAGTTCAGCAAGTGTCCTTGTGGTATGACTAAGTGTTCTTTGGTATATGCCCAAGAGTGTTATTGCTGGGTATTGAGGTAGATTGATTCCCAGTTTCTGAGAAACTGTTATACTGATTTCCAAAGTGGCTGTACAAGTTTGCACTCCCACCAGTAGTGGAGGAGTGTTCCCCTTACTCCATATCCTATCCAACATAAGCTGTCATCCATGCTTTTGGTCTTAGCCATTCTGACAGGTATAAGATGGTATCTTGGAGTTGTTTTGAGTTGCTTTTCCATGATGATTAAATGTTGAGCATTTCTTTTAAGTGTCTCTCAGCCATTAGAGATTCTTCTGTTGACAATTCTTTATTTAGATCTGTACCCTATTTTTAATTGGCTTATTTGATATTTCGATGTCTAGTTTCTTGAGTTCTTTATATATTTTGGAGATTAGCCCTCTTTCGGATATGGGGTTGGTGAAGATCTTTTTCCATTCTGTAGGCTGCCATTTTGTCTTACTTACCGTGTATGTGGGTGACAATTGTGTGACTTGGTTTGTTTGTGGGATCCTTGGCAGTGGGACTAGGATTTATCCCTAGTGCATGAACTGGCTTTTTGGAGCCTATTTCCTGTGGTGGGATACCTTGTTTCACCTTGATGCAGTGGGGAGGGACTTGACCCTGCATCAACTTCATATGCCAGGCTTAGTTGACTCCCCATGGGAGACCTTACCCTCTCTGAGAAGTAGATGGGGTAGGTTGGGGGAGAGGTGAAGGAAGAAGAAGGAGGGGAGGAAGGGGGAACTGTGGCTGGTATGCAAAATGAATTTTTTTAAAAAAAGAAAAAAGAAAAAATTGATTACTACCAGTACCCAATTTTTACTGAGTACTTACTATATGTCACCTTTCTAATTTTGGTTTACATTATTTTCTCTAATTCCTACAACAACCCCCCTTATAAGTTGGATACTATTATTATACCCATTTTGAAAATAAGGAGACTAAGTCTCCAGAGGTAAGGTACCTGAAGTCACCTAGTGAGGTATCAGAGGACCGCAGCCTGGGCAATTTATAATGAAAAGTTATTTATTTCTTACAGTTCTAGTGGTTGGAACATCCAAGATCAGGGATCTGGCATCCGTCAAGAAAAATTCTTGCTGCCCCATCCCATAGCAGAAGGCAGAAGGGCTAGAACACGAGAGAGAGAGAGAGAGAGAGAGAGAGAGAGAGAGAGAGAGAGAGAGAAAAGACAACCAGAGCAAAGTCTCTTTTATAACAAACCTTTGACAAGAACAAACTTGTTTCTGATATGGCATTAATCCTTGTTGGACAAGATCTCTCATTATCTAATAACCTCTCTCTCTTTCTCTAAGACAGTGTTCTATTAATTCAGACAGACTAATTTACAACCCACTAAGTAGCTCTGGTTAGCTTCAAACAGAGTTCTCTTGTCTCAGCTTTGCAAGCGCTGGGATTACAGAAGGCACCACATCCTGCTTGCCAGGTGACTTTCCTTCAGAGTCCTATCGCTTACACTGCAGCTTGGGAGACTGGGTTTCTGACCTTGATGTTTGGGGGGCAGCACATTGAAACCAACCTTAGTACATCCTAAGTGTATCTAGCTTCCGGGGCAGGCCTTGGCACACTATGGGGAGTGAAAAAAATGCCCCAGTTTTTTGTATGAATGTACTAAATGTTCACAGAGTTCTTTATGAGGGATGAGGCTAATGTAGCTGTTTTTCCTGAGGCTGTGTGTTTATTTGGATTTTAGGATAGCCATGCTCAGAGACCACTGTCAGCCTTAAGACATAGCCACCTCTGAACTTCCCATCTTCTGAGCTTGCAGGAGCATCCCTGGGATGGGTTTTCACCAAAGGCATGTCTGCGGAAATGATATCTCTCTCATTTAAAGGTAGTTATGCATAAGACCAGGTGTTTGGGAAGCCGTTTCTGTGGCTCACTCCCAGCGAGTCCCTGAGATACTTAGGAATATAAATGACACTCAGGTTTGCCTGTCTGATCTTGCTGGACACAAAAATAGGAATTCCAGGTTGTCCTTTTGTAGCTCCAGTTCCTAGAAAGTATCTTGTTTCATTGTTTGTCCCTGCCTTCCCACAGGGATTAAGCTCGTGTCTGTCTCTCCTTCACCATATCCCTAGTGCCTAACATAGTGACTGACTCATGAGAAGAGCCCTAATATGTGGTGTGAATGAAGAACTGAATGAGGTCTCTCGGACACACGGGCACGAGCAAAGCTTAAAGACATGCTGAGTTTTGTACAACCATATCCTAAGAGGGCATGCCTGCGGGGGAGAGAGAACTCATGTTGAGGACACAGCAAGCCTAGTTAACCGGAGGTAGGATGTGCTATCAAACCAGCTTGCTGAAAGGGGGTAATTTACAGCTTCCCCAGGAGACTCAGCAGGAACCCTGCTAATAGCTGCCCTAGCAATGCTGTGGGATCCACCAGTGTTCGGTTAGTTACTGTAACAGACACCGCTTGACAATGGCTCAGCAAGAGGGTACAACTCTCATTTTTAAAAGCCTAGCTAAGGCTAGGGGTGTTTTAAAGAGCTTGCCTATGGCAAACGGAAGGTCCCAGAAAGAAGCTGGGTCTAATGAGTCTGATTGACAGAGTAGAACTGGGATACGAGTAGGTAGGAATGTTGCAAGTCCAGGGTCAAAGTATCTTCCAGCATCTTCACACCCTTCCCCTTAGGAGTAATCTGTAGCCATCCTTTGTGCATGACCTAACATCTTTTGTAACCACTAGGTAAATCCTTGGGAATGTGTGAACAGACCTCTAGTCTCCACCAATCATAGAAGGCTGTCAGCATCTAAGACCTATATCAGAATTCCCCCCATTTTGCTGCAGTTACCTACCTGATGTATCCTCCAGTGTATTTGGAAAGTGTGTTATAGAATGACTATCTCTGTTCTGGTTTTTTGTTTGTTTTGGTTTGTTTTTTGGTTTTTCAAGACAAGGTTTCTTTGTGAAGGCCTGGCTGTCCTGGAACTCATTCAATAGATCAGGCTGGCCTTGAACTCAGATCCACCTACTCTGCCTCCCAAGTATTGGGATTAAAGGCATGTGCCATCCCTGGGCTGGTGGTACTGGGTTCTATAAGGAAGCCTGTCTTGAAAATAAATAAATAAATAAATAAATAAAAAACATATAAATAAATAAAAATTAAAAAAGAAAAAAGAAAGCAGGCTGAGCAAGC